>NC_135791.1:25366187-25696901 GCF_051106095.1 Pogona vitticeps
ACATTGGTAATTCACAGTTAAAAGGGAAAAAAAGTGACATCAGATCATCCCGTTCAGTAGTCTAAATTGTAGGAATTTTGACAGTCTGTTGCACTTCGGTTTTCCTAATATTTATATATTTATATATATAATTTTAATTAATTTTTGTTTTGCAATATGGAAGATGAGGAAAAAATCCAAAGAACACAGGTTTGATGAACACAGAAGGAGGGAGGTTAAAAAGTTCAAAATGATGGAAGGGTGAAGCTCAAAAGTTCAGAAGACGGGTTGAAACAAGGTGACTGTCCCCGGCAGCGAGAGAATTCATGATGGGATCCCCAAATTCAGATGAAGCAAAAGTTGACTTGGTTAAAAAAACAAACAAACAAACTTTTGAAAGGTGAGAGGCTGTGTCCCCCGAAAAAACAACACGCTAGGAATGTTCTTGATGCTGAGAAGGATGAAGGTGGATTTGAAAAAGCAGTCCGGAGGTAGCCAACCACGGTATAAATAGTCCCACGCTGCTTTAGATAAGTGTTTTTTAAAATAATATATATATACTTATATATATATTTATATATATAGAACTTTGTGGTGTGCGAACTTGTCAAAATGCTGGATGGAAAGATGCTCCGGATAATGAGTGTGTTCCTGACACAAATTAAAGAGGCTTTTGAGGAAGGAGGGGGTCGGTAGGGAGAATGAGGGCTTGGCACTCAAAACTGGGATGTACAGACAGGTGGAGGAGAATACTTGCACCAAGAATGTTCCCATTCAACCCTGTCGCATGCCTTTTCTCTCCTTTCCTTTCTGTTCTCCTTTCCCCATCCTGTCACCAGACACCCCACCCCCCATTTTGAACAGAACTGCCTGGAAATTAAAAAGAAAAGAAAACATCAACAGTGATATGGCAAATGCAGGGGGAACAGTAAGTGGAGAGGAGATGATAACAAGATGTCTCTTGCTCCCCACACTGCTGCTGTGATTCTGTCACGGGGCAAACATTTAGGTGAGCTGTGAGAGATACAGGTGCTTATTGGCCCATCTGGATGTACCATGTTATACAGAGTACGTCCCGTTCCTGCCTCGCCTTCCAAATCAGAAGCACCCACGTAGGTTTGGCAGGATTAGCTCACGGAACAATGACCAAAGAAGACAGTAGAGACAGTGGCGTTTCATTTGGGACTAAAAAATGGGAATCAGCAATGAATTCCAGCCAGGTCATCACCATAGCCAACTGCCCGTTCCCCCAAGAACGTTTCATCATTTAATTCATTAAAAATGTGGCTCATATTTGGCACATTGAAAGCTCCTAAGTCCCAGTGATCACCATGGCAAGTTTTATTGCTGCTTCACTCGAGCAGCAGTATCTCTCTCTCTCTCTCTTACTCCCTCTCTCAATCAATCTCTTTGTGAAGAGGTTGATGAGAGCAAACCCCCCGAGGATTGCTGCTTTTGAAACGCATTAAAAATGGACGGAGAATGGGGGAAAAGAGATATACCTGTAAGGTATAGTAATGGGATTCAGTCAAGAAAGAGAAAGCAGTTGGAAATGCAAAATTTTCAGAAGTGTACTTGGTTTATCTCCAGGGCACACCAGGTCTAGCACCCAAGTACAATATGATTTCCTCCCGTCCCCACCTGGACATTGGAGTGACAGTTACGTCCAGCGTCTAGGCCAGGACAATATTTTCTCAAACACATCAAAGAAGCGTCTTGCACCTTCCTTAAGCACCAAGAGGGGGAAAGCATCCCCATCATCATTCAACACAGTCCCATCTAATCATGACAAACAGCAAGAAAGGATACGGATCATTAAGAAGCACTTGGAGGGTGGGGTGGGGAGCCGATTCCCGAATCCACAGAACTGAAGAAGGTTTCCGAGGGTCTCTCCACCACGCACCCTCTCTTGAATCTTTGCTCCAAAAAACCACCCTTAGCCGTGAGGTGGCAGAAGCCTCTAGCAAAGCAAGACCAGGCTCAGAAGAGGCAAGGAGATCCTCTTTGTTCTTAAGAAGCAAGGGGCTCATCAGGTTTTTGCTTCAAAACTCCAAACAAAAAGAAATCATACACGGTTTCACGAAGCAGATCCCCCACCTTCCCGAGAGGAGTCAATATACAATTGGTTCCCTCCCTCCTCCCCCCCCAAAAAAGAAAACTTATGGTGCAAAGTACTCATGCCTGCATCAACCATAAATCAGCATCAAGACATCTACAGAGATCCCCAACAGCTGCGGGGAAGGCCCACAAGTATCCCTTTTTTATATAGGAAAAAAAGAGAGTAATACATTTATTTAAAAGCCACTAAGGATCCCGACTTGAGATCCACTAACAAGTCCTACGCTTCACTTTTTTTAAAAAAAACTTTTTTTTTTTAAATATCAAAATGCCCCAAGAGTCTGCACCCACCCCCGAACAATTTTACTTGTTAAAAATTTGTTTAAATAGCTGCATGTTCTCTATAAATAATAGTTTGGCACTTCACAAATGAAGGGAAGGGAAAGTGCATCTTTTTTTAAACAGGATATGTTCGGTGACATCATTGTTCCACGGAGGAGACGTTCCGTTAGGATGACAGGAATCATTCCAGAAGTTGCAGTGGGCAGAAAACTGTTCTTCCAGGCTGTCTCCCCTTCCGCCATCTTTCTACCCCACTGGTCAAGTTTAGGTTCTTCAGAGAGAGCCTGGAAAACAATGTGGTTTTGGAAAGGGGAGGGGCAGCTTAAGAGGAAGGAGGAGGGAAAGAGGAAGTAAGGGGCACCATTGATTGGGAGGTTAGCCTGCACTTTGGTGTCTTGGGGTGATCAGGGGAAATGCACAAGGAATTCGGAGGCCTCCATGCACGTCCTTCAGGGCAGTGGAGTTTTTACCCAGGGCATTTCCCTTACTCTCATGCATCCGTTGGGGTTTAGGGATGGTGGGGGCAAGGGTTGGAAGGGGGCAGGAGAAAGAATCGGATGCAGGAAACCTTTCCTGTAAAGAAGATTTGAACGAGGAAAGGGACCTCAGCACAAAAAGCCCTTCAAATATTCTCAGCAAGGAAATCCACGTGCAAATTCTCTTGTGCAAATCGACTCTCTAAGCCAAGGACATGGAAACCCATGAAGTTACCCGGCACCGTTTGCTCTGATATCGGACACGATGGGTTCCTCAAATACTAGGAAGATAAGAGAGGTCTCGATGCCCAGATCCTTTTCATCTGAAGTGAGAAAAGCCGGGCCTATAATCTTCTACGGGCAAAGCAAAAACTCTCCCCTAATTTATAGACCCATCCTTTGTAATGTTTGTTACTGTTTCTCAACAGAGCAGGGGAAGAATCTATCCACTGATATTGGGTTTTTTAAATTAATTATTATTATCTAGTCCAGTTGCCTGAATCCTGTTCTCTTTTTGTGGACCAAGGAAGTGCAGTGCTTGAAGGCTGGATTCGTCAAACTTAGAAACAAAGCCTTCTAGCCAGAGACCCTATAACTTCTGCTGGGAAAATAAAGCAGAGTGAAATCAAGTAGGCCATTTGTTCTGCAGGAGAACACACAGTTCTGCAATCCAAAGTGCCACAAGGAAGGCGCTTGGCTGATGAAAGTGGTGACCTTTACCAAGAAGCTGCATTCTATATCTTCAGAAGCACATATGGAACTGTATGAGCTCAATGTACAGGCAGCTTTTTGAAAAATCCGTGTTAATAGTCAAAACCCAGCATTCTAAATGGCCTGGTGTATTTATGTTCCCTTACTTCTGTTTCCAGTCCACCCTGCCTTAAGGGCCTTGGTGAGAACTGATAACATTGCATACCAAATGGAGTGACCCAGTCAAAAATTGACTCAGGGCACCACGCATCCCATTACAACAGTGGATCCTGAACTTGGGTCACCTGACATTTTTGGACTAAAACTCCCAGAAGCCTTCCCCACTAGCCAGGATCGCTAGGATCTGTAGACCAAGAACATCTAGGGACCCAAGTTGGGGAACTATTGCGCTAGGAGATTCTCAAGCAATGTTCTCCATGCGCAATGTCTCCGCGCGTGTGTGCCCCCGTCCAACACTTGGAAGCAGCTATCAGTGGGACTTAATTCTGACTTGACACATACAGGATGGCATGGCTCAGGAACAACCAGAGAAGAAGATTTAAAACATGTCTCCCAGGGAAGTTTGTTCCATTGCTTGAACTAGGGCCAGGATGGTGCGGGTTGCTCTTGGATGCAAAATTCAGCTCCCGATTCCCAAAATTCAGCTCCTTTTCCATTGAAAAGGAGGTGGGAGCAAATGTTCTAATCCTTAGGGATGGAAATGATACAATTGGGAGTATATGATTGATAAAGCACCCACTCTCCCTAGACAGCATTGTACAGAGACTGTAAAAATAAATAAATAAATAAAATTGCAGAGCTCTTCCTATCATCAGAGCTTTGAAAGCTGACTCTTCTGGATTAGAAACTCCCAGAATTCAACCGCTCCTGTGACCTTCCTGCCTGGCAGAGTCTGGGAATTACAGTTCCCCCAAAAGGAACCTTTCTGGGCTCTGAGTGTAATTCCCCAGGTGGCGAGAGTCCGTGTTTTCCTTGACAGAGAATATGGGCTTCCTTAGCACAGGATTTTGTACTTAAGTGCAAACAGATCTGTTTGTGAGCTCCCAAAGTAAAAAAAGAATAGGGAGAGAAGCAAGCAGACAGACCAGGATCCACAATCTTGGAATATACTGTCCAAATGTCTGCAGCATTTGGGGGAAAAGGGTAGGCCTGGGTGTGGAATGTCCCTTTTTAAAAATATATGCACACACACACCCCCACCAGGATTTAAAAAAGACGCAAGTTAGGAGTTTGGCACATTTTTCCCCTTTACTCTCCCACTAACCCAACCAAAAGCTTGATATGCAACATACATCTGAAACAGCAGCAATATTTTGTTCGCCTCGAATCTCGGCCAGCTTAAAAGCAGAGGTCTCTAATCACACTGGGGCTCCTACTCCCCACAATTTGTTCCATAAATAAAACGCCGGCTGCAGCAGCTTTCTGCACACCATAAAATCAGTGCAAGATGCTATATAGATATTGCTTCCTTTAATTTTGTTTTTTTCCCTAGTAGTATATACCAGGTTTCACATTTTTGAGTTTTGCCCCCTAGTGGTTTTAGAGTCTGAAGACTCTCCCTTCAGTCTAAGAAGGAAAATGGAATTCAGAGATACACAGACTACCTAAGGATCAATTGCCCCCCCCCAACCCATTATCATACATACCAGATCCTATCCATACCCAGCCAAAGAGTTGGTGTAAGAACTGGCTAAGAGCCTACAGTTGACCAAGCTAAGTTAGGAGCGTGGAGAAGGTTAGAGGAGTGCACATAATACTTCCCACACCCCCACCCACCCTGTGTGCATACTCCTCTTCACCTTCCCATGCATTAGAAAAAGCCAGGAAAGAAGTGTCACCCTCTAGGGGCAATTAAAATATTGCACAAGTCCACACCTTGAAGCTGGGATATGAAAGTAGGAGAGTTGAAGGTCTATGCTGCTCAAGGGGAAGCCTTACGAGTGGGAGGCACAGTGCACCGAGAAGCTGTCAAGAAAGATGGAACAGCTCGGAAACTTCCTTTGCTGACGTCTCCAGTTTTTCCTCCCATCCGGTCTCTGACGAGACCACCCCCAAATGCTCCGCTCGGCTCCTAACCCATTTGAAAGACCTCAGCCATTACAAATGTAGGGTGGATCCTTCAAGCTTGCTCCTCCTCACGGAGACACCTTTTCCTCCAACCCTGCTACGAACAAGCCAATCTACGCCCGCCTGGGTGCATCAAGGCGTTCCAAAGTAATGCCAGGCTAGCTGGCGGAGCCCGTCATGGCTGCGACAGAGCCACCCATGGGAACACATGCGCACCCAGAAAGGAAGCCGCGTTTCATGCTGCAGGAAGCTGTACGCGACATCCTCCTAAGATACGCCGTGAGACACCCCCGCTTCGTGCTTTAGGCCCTACACAGGAAGCAGCCCGCTCTGAAAGAGGAAATAGCCTACAAGCCAGCTAGGTGAGGGTCTCCAACTCAGCCTAGCTTTCAAGCTGCCTTTGGGTTAAAGGCGAAGAAAAAGGCTGATGCAACTCACTGCTTGATGTCGCAGTGTGATGCTGTACATCCGCTCAGCCTCCTCCTGGCAAATCCTGGTGGACTCTGAGCTTTCCATGAGAGCAGCAAAGCTGGGGAGAAGAGGGGGTGCTGTCATTCCAGGGCTGGCACCTTCAGCAGCAAAGAGGGCTAAACCCTTCCCATTATTTAAAGGACGGTTGCAGACCCTAAATGTAAACATTGCAGGGAGATACCCTGGTTCATATGCGTATTTATTTTTAACCCTTTTCAGGGTGGGTAAAATCTATTGATCACTGATACGTTAGTGTATATATATAGAGAAGGAAAGACAGAGCGACGGGACGTCCTGTGCTTTAACTCTTGAACTGAATGGGGAGGAGGGGGGTCACATGACCTCCCCCCCACAAATCTCAATTGCCTGCCCTTTGTCCCCACCCCAAATGGCAAGCACTCTTCATTGAAAACTGGAAGCCCTGATCCAACGGTGCGGGACGTAGGACCCCTTGGGGTAAACGTTTACGTCCTTGGAGGGAGCTGATGGTAAGAAACGAGCAGGTGATCCCTGCTGTGTCAGCCTTTGGGGGGGGTGAAGGTCTGCTGGCCCGAGTGAGTTCATAATACTGTTTGCTTACACAGGGGTCAGGAGAGGTGGAGAGGAGGGGGCCAAGGGGTAGCAGAATTCGGGCAGGGATCTGGAGAGGAGCCTGGCAGCCCCTTGGCGCCAGTGTTTGACTGGACTCCAAGGACTAATACTGATTGTGGCAGTTGTGCCGCTTCTGGATGCCCTGTGGCGTCTGGGATGGAGGTGGAGGGAGGCCTAGTGAGGAAGAGGAGCTGAAACCTGGGACATCTTTCGAGATCTTTCAACCCCATGCCGAGGCTGGACAACAGGGGCAGAGGTTTTAGGGACAGGCCTTTCCTTTCCAGTTTTGCTGTATGGATTTTTACCACAAGGATACTTTGCGGTAGGTGATGCTGGGGTGGGTTTTGTTCTCATCCGGGCGCCGTTCTTCTTTTTTAAAGGAAGCAGGCCACCATTTTGGAGGGCAGCTATTCAAAACAAAAGGAAAGCTTTCTTCCTGCCATCCAAACCCCGCCTAACACGGCAGCCAATGCGAAGGAACCTTTCCGCACGAGGGGATGCATGCAGGAGGGCATGGCCCGACACAGTGCGGGACGGAGACCCACCACCTCATTGCACCCTAGGAAGTGGCCCCTTGTACCCCCTCTCAGGGGTAGGAGCGCTTGATCTTCTGAACGCAGAGTAGCCCTTATCCCTTGTTCTCTAGCTCTCCACACATCACAGAAGGCTTGTTATTCATTTCACACAACTCTCTGAAAGGGTGTTGCTCAAATAGTCACAAGACAAGCAACCTGGAGGTCTCAGGGGTCCTGTTTCCCATCATATCAGGACCCAGTCTTTCCAGTCAAGTCCAGTTCTCCCTGACTTTTCCCAAAAGCAGCTTCTTCTGTATCTCAGGAAATTCCTCATCTACAAACTTTCCATCCAAATACTTTATTTTTTAAGTTCTGATTAATAGGGCTGAGATACTCTCTCTCACACACTCACTCTCTCTCTCTCTCTTTTCTCACTCCCAAATGGAAATTTACCCAGAAGAATTCTGATATAAAACCTGCCACAACCCATTTCCCCACTCCAGAGTCTAACGCAATCAATCCCTCAGCTTCAGCTTAGAACACACTAGTCTCCCCGCAGGCAGAAAATCAATCCTTCAACCTCACCTTAGAACACACTAGTCTCCCTGCAGATGGAAAATCAATCCCTCAACCTCACCTTAGAACACACTAGTCTCCCCGCATGTAGAAATTCCATGTTTCATGACAAAAGGTTAGCATACAAGATAAAACACAGAGTGCTACCTATTCTGGAGTTCAGGGCCATGGGGCAGGATGTCACTTCATGTCCTATCAGTCCCTCATGACCCGAACCCAGATCTGCTTCCCTCCCACAAGTATTTTGAAACCCAGTCTCAGCGTCTACAGAAGGTAACCCTCTAGGTGGGCATGAAGAGAGATATGCAAAACCCGTCAAGAGATTCTGAAACTGATCTACAGCTGGGGGATGGGGAAGGAAACATTACGAGACAGGCTCCCCCCCCCATCAAGATTGTTGCTTAAGAAAACTGGAAAGAAAGAGGGAAAGAAAGAGGACTTGTTTTTTTTCTTAAAAAATGTTTTTTTTCTATTAAAATCCATCAACTCAAAAAGAAAAGAAAATGTTGCCATATATATATATACATAAACAGGTCGCACCACTGGCGAAATAAAGTTCCCGTAGAACAAACGCTGCTCGCTTTTTGCAGACAGAAGGGGGTGCGAGTGTGTGAGAGGGACATTGGACGGGGGCTGGTGTTGGATAGATTACAATTTTAATGATTGAAGGATTGATCCTAATTCTACGCCTTCCCCCAGCCTCTTCTCGCCAGCCTTCTCTTATCCCACTTTCTGCGGGTTGGTGGCCCGGACGCCTTGCTCATACGTTACTCTCTGGCTGATCAGATACTGCGCCGCTTGTGTAGCAGCCGGTGTGCCTGTGATGGTGACTTTACGGTTCCTAGTACCCGGGATAAACTCCCCCTTTTTGGAAATCTGGATGCGGGCACCTGTCAGCTCTTGGTACTCGACCAACGTCTTGCCGCCTTTCCCCAAAATAGCGCCCACCAGGTTCTCCGGCACGGCAATCTCTACCATATCTTTGGCGCTTTCCACAAGCTTCTCTGTAGCTAAGAAGGAGCTAGCCACCAACGGAGAGGCTGTCCCCAAATAGCCATTGGCTGCCCCAGTGGCGGCTGCCAGGGAGCCCAGGGTGAAGGCGCCGACTGCGCCGGCTGGGGTGGGGGTACTAGCAGAAGCTTCGTTGGCGTAGGAAGCTAACAGGTTGGCGGCGGCCGCCGCGGCCGGGTTTGCTCCAGCAGCCACGGCGGCCAGCACTCCCGAGGCCGCGGCTGAGTTCAGGCCGAGCCCCAAAGAGCTGGTGTTGTATCCATAGCTTGCCAAGGTGTTGAGAGCGGTGCTGATGGCCAGAAGGTCACTGCCGGAGAAACCGGGCAGGGCGGCTGGAAAGGCTCCCACTCCTGCAAGGCTGGTGTGGCCCAGCAAGCCCGACGCTGTGGCGGCGGCGGCCGCGGCCGGAAGAACGTCCGTGGAGTTGGCGTAGGGCGATCCGGTTGGGTTGGAGTTGGCCACGGGGCCGGTAATGTTGGCGTAGCTTATGTTGAGGCAGCTACTGCTCTGCGGGTCCTCCTGGATCTTCTGGACGATGATGTCAACCGCTTTGTGGATCTGCTCGGGCTCACCGCTGATCGTCACCACACGCTCCTGGAGGTTGATGCCCTCTGGCTTCTGGCTCAGCTGCACCCAGGCTCCGGATTGCTCCATGATGGCCTTGACTGTGGCACCCCCTTTGCCGATGATCAGTCCGGCTGTGCTGTTGGGAACAATCACCTTAGCCTGCCCAGTGGAAGAAATGAGAAAAAGTAGTATTCATTTTATCCTTCACTGACATGTAAAAGACACCCGCTCTTACAAGTCCAGGGGCTTCAAAATGATTAACTGCCACCAAGGGTCTATGTTTGTTGGCTGTCACATGGACTTATTTGCTTTTAATTACAATATAATTGTATTGCTTTTTCAGCCCACTGACCTTTCAAAGCAATGTTCCAAAGACAGATTAAGACCATTAAAACAGATTTAAACTTTCAAAAAAAACAACAACAACACACACAACAGATGACAGACACTCTTTAAAGGCAGCTTTTAGACATTATTTCAAAGTTGAAAACCAACTCTAAGAATCCAAAGGATTTTGGAACAAAATAATTTGGGCTGCCTGCTGAAAAATCGAACAGGGAGGGCCGTCAACCTAACTTCCGTTGGGATGGGAGTTTCATAAGCCATAGGGAAAAAAATGACTGTTTCGGATTATTGCTGTTCAGCAGTTATGCAGGGGGCAGGATTCAAGGAGCTGTAGTCTGTAAGACAACCTCTGGATTTAACCACAAGAATAAACACTCTCCTTTTAGAGGAAGGCTCTTAAGAGACACGACTATGTTTCTACTCTGTAGGTGCACCTGCCCATTTATTTGACTTTTGGAGGTCCTCTTGAATGAATGCAGCCTTGTTGACACCTCCCATGTCAGATTTACAAAAAGGTCACTGTGGAACACAAGGAATCCTTGCCCCCAAAGGCTTGTGCCCGAGAGAAGTGGGAATGGAGTGGCTTTTCCCCACATATGATGATCTGCTACCAGAGCCGAGGCCTTTCACCTCGGTATCAGGCACTGTGAGTCACCCCAGTCTTTTTCTCAGCTCTGTGTGCTGCAGACCAGGAGAGGGCAGGAACAAGAAGTTATTGCCAATAGTCTACCACTTTTCTGCAAAAGCCCTTATGATGGCATGGGACGTGTCAGAGGGACACAAATATTTTGAGAATTAAGAAAGGCCTTCCATTAGAAGCCTAGGAATCTAATCTATGTTTTTAAAATGAGACCATATGCTAAAGAAAGATAAGGAGGCTGCCCATTAAAAGATCTGAAGGCATCCTTTGGCCACATGGATGGTTCTTTGCTCTGTGTGGACATCTTACTGCTTGCTATAAAGCACCAAGCCTTTCTCGACTGCCATTAACCCTGTGAAAACACCAGCACTCCTTTCCCATTCTTCTCTGGCCACTCTTCCCTGATTCATCCAGTCCCAATGCACCACGTCTAAAAAAATCAATCCTAGGGAAGAAGTTTCTTCAGCACCACGGAGAGCAGCCTCTTCGGCGTATCCCTTTCTTGTGAAAATTGGGTCAGGCAGGCAGCATGGATCTCGTGTTCAACCCACCCCCAGAAGCAACAGCTCGTTGTGAATCAGCAGCCGGCGTCCTTTTAAGAACAGCCAGCTTTAGAACTGGGTTCACTGTGTCAACATGGGAACCTTACGTTTTGGAGGTATGCCTTTCTAGAACTTCCAAACCCATCACCAGGTGAATTTAAAAAAGTGCTCTCTGGAGAGTTGGGTGCTCCAGCTCCCGTCATTCCATAATTTATGTCAAGGAAGTATATTTGCACCCTTTCTCCAATTCCGCACAGTTTATTTTGCTCCCATTGATATGGATACAGGAGCAGAACTAGGCATTCAAGCTACATTCCCAGGTTGCTCCCAGCCTCCAGCCATTTATCCAGTTCTTGATATTTCTGCAGGTATGGCCCACCCATTCCTAATCAGCTAATTATATTTCACTACCATGTGTGCCAGAAAGCTGCTTTTTTTTCACTTGCCAGGTAGGAGGAGAGGACGTTCTGAGCAAGAGACGTTCTGGAGGCCGTTCTATGTTCTGCTCCTTTTTCTGTCTGCTTCTGCGGAATTTCTGACTACCTACGACTCCCTTTAGAGCACACTCAACTGATATCACGAGAAAGTGTGCCGTGCAGGGAAATAAATGTGATTGCTTTTGTGGAGGAGGCTGTTTCAATGCAGGGGATTTGGAATAGATTTTTTTCCATGAGTCTCTGCGCCAATTCCTCTGGCTTTTGAGATTTTAGTGGGGATAGGCCATTTCTCCGAGCTGTTCAAAGACAAGTCGGAGAGGAGGAGAGGAGGGAGGGAGGGAGGGAGAAAGAGTGGGTATTCAAAGCGATAGCTCCAGGGGCTCTGGGATGACGAGGGAGGGGGCTCCTCAACCCTGCCCACCCCTCCGCCTTTATATAACCACTGAGAAAAATGTACAGATTTAGCAAGGAAATGCTCTTATATAACTAAGTCACAGGCACCTCCCCAAATCCATTACCTCCTCCAACCCACAGCAATGGCTCTGGATTAGTGAGAAGAGGAAGGGAGAGAGGAGGACGGCAGAAAAAAAAATAGTCCCCAGTGTTGACAGAATGGGTGCTACATCCCAGATTTAAAAGCCATGTAATCTGAGAATTAGCTGGTCTCCTCCAGGGAGGATGGCTGGGCAAACCTGGAAGTAAAGCCAACAGCGAAGACACTTCTAAGAAGAGCAGCCAGAAGAGGGGAACAACCTGGTACAATTCACGTTGACAGAAGTCTCCATTGCTACTTGCCATCCTCACCAGAGGAAGATCCTATCCCTCCCCGGCACAGGTGAGAGATGCAAGGAAAGGAGACGGGGGAGGCTGTCCTGGCTGCAGTTCAAAAAAGTAACTTTTCTAAAATCTCTCACAGAGGTGCTTCGATGGCCTCAGATCCACAGTGCCGGGGGGGTGGTTTACACTTGGTCCATCTCAAAAAAGGACAAAGAGATGTGGTTTCTTTGTGTCTCGCTGACTACGGAAGCAGTCTGCTGTCCTCTTGTTGATTCTGCACATGGTGGTGTTGCACAGGGTGAGGGAGAAAGCTCCCCGCCCGGCTCTCGGAAGGGGCAGTATCCTGGTGACCATGAGCCTCAGGTTGTCGACCATGGCTGGGCAAAATTATTGGGTGGTGCAGCCCTTCTGCCTAAGGAAAAACGTGTGCCCTCCTCACCAGCAAGCATCTTCAGTTCATAAGCCTGGCGTCTGACCTGTCCCAATTAGCATTCCAATTGCGGTTATTTTAGTACTAAATTTAGCCTCTCAAAAAAAAAATACACACTAACCTTGCTGGCTGAATGTCCTAATGCCTCACCATTTCTTTCCTTCCCCATCATTATCTTCCCCCACCTTACAGGAACACAACCTTGCAGAACAGACTTACACCATCCCAGAATATTTCCTACATACTCTCATCTGATCTGTAGTGGCTCTCCAGTGTTTCAGAAAAGACCCACCAATGTGTAAACCTTATTTTCTGGGACCTGAAACGATCGCGGGACCTGACAGGGCATAATTTGGATTATCTGTGATCTTCTCCCACCCTCCCTTTTTCACGAGGATGATCTCCTGACCATGAAGGCTTCACAAGGTTAACATCAAGCCAGCCTCTCAGCAACCCTTCACCTTTCCATTAGGTATCAGGCTGCAGAGCCGGAGGCTGGGAGTTCGATTCCCCACTGTGTCTCCCAAGAAAGGAGCCAGCCTGGATAGCCTTGGGCAAGCCGCACACAGTCCCAGGTCTCCCCCAGAAGAAGGGGATAGTAAACCTCTTTGAATGCTCTCTGCCTGGAAAACCCTGGAAAAGTGTCGTCATAAGTCAGAATTGACTTGACGACACTTGATTATTTTATTATTATTCTAATTTTGACCTCATGATGAAATCCTCAGATCTCAAAAGGTTGAACAAATTTTTTCATCTGCTTTAATTGCAGGTATTGTCCCAACATAAATTATGGATTTTTTCCCCTTATACCTATGTTTCCAACCCATTTGTTCCACTTCTTCTGAACATCTGGAGCGTCTTCTGGATTTTCCTAGACCCCTTCTTGTGTTGGTCTGTCTGTGCAGCAGAAAAAGACCTTCATGGCACCTTCAAGACGAACGTGTTATTCTTTCAGGGGCCATAAAACTCTGGTGGCAGCCACTCGGAGCAGCCTCCTTCCTTTGGTATAAAGCAATATCCTAGGTTCACGCAGATATTTTGGAAGAATTTCTTCACAGCTTCCCAAGAAAAGGAAGGGCAGCTCTTTTAACTGACAGGGAGCAAAGGAATGCCTCCAGACCAGAGGGAGTCCCTCATTCATCTCCTCATCTCCTAGCAGCCCTCTGAATTCCTCTTCCATACACGCTTCCTGACCCACACTCAAAGGTGGCTCTGCCAATATCTTTGCCTCCAGCTTCCAGGCCCAAAGCTGGCTTTCTTTTTGCGCTGCTATAGCAACAACACAATCAACCGACAATGGAAACCTGCAGCCTGGTCTCTCTTCCACATACAACAATCCGGAGGCAAAGGAAAGCCACACCCCTCTCTTTTTAGAAATCTTTATAACAGGAAAGCCAGATCTCCCTGTATGCAGCTAGCATTATTTTTTATCAACGTTACAATTGCTATGAGAATATGTTGAGGTTTTTAGATGTTTATTTTTGTTATTCTTGCTTATGTTATTTCAGAACTTATAAATTCGGTTATACGCCTTTCACTCCTGTTTTTGGCTCCCCCCCCCATGTGTTTTATTTTATTTAATCACTAATAAAGTAATCTGCTCAGAATAGTGCATTGCACTAATGGGGTGGTATATAAATCTAAGAAATAAGCAACAAACAAACAAATAAAGAACAAGGATCAGACAACTTCCACTTGAGCAAACAATGATTTGCTATTACTATTAAACAGGGCATGCATGTTCAGAAAATGTTTTCAAGGATTCCCCAGACCATAATTTCCCCTGGAAATTCTGAGAGCTACCATCCAAACAAGCAATTTCGGCAGGCTTATAGGGATAAGCAAAGAACAGGGGTATGTGGTTTCCATGTCCTTCCTATGAGATGCTTCTGTATTTTCCAGAAGCATCTCGTAGGCCACCATTAAATACAAGGTGCTGACCCAGACCAGCCTTTGTTGCCCTCCAGTAGGAATACAACAATCCCCATCATCCCCAGCCACACCATGTTCTCTGAGGAGGAAGAGAACTGCAGTGACCCAAGACCTCTGAAGGCCAGCAGACTGTGGAAGGCTGGACAAGACAAGGCGTTGGTCCAACCTAGGGATGGCTTTCTCATTTCCACTCCAAGGTCTTTCAAACCACATCCCGATCACCACCAAAAGCAAGCCCAACATCCTGCAAATATGAAAAACACCTCCTTTCAGAGGTCCTTCACCTGTTTGGCTCGGTCTGGATTCATGGTTGTCTGGGGCTGTAAGATGTTGACCGACTCTGGCTTTACCACCGACTGTGGGATCTCTCGGACCTTCTCAGCAATGAAGTTATGAACAGCGTTGAGGGCTTCTGCTGTGCCTTGGACAAGGCACACGCGCTCCGTGGTGCCTGCATGGGGCAAGAGAAAAGAGCGCCTTTAAGATGATACAATGGAGAAATGGAGACATCTTTTTTGTTTGTTCAGAGGGCTTGGTTTCGCTTGGGCGGGAGAAGGAAGATGTCAAGGGACAAAACACGAAAGGAGGAAGATGGGGGAGAGAGAAAGTTGTCTCAAGGGGTAGGATGCTGGTTCCCCACCTTGGGTCACCCAGGTGTTCTGGGACTGCAGTTCCCAGACGCCTTCATCACCAGCTGTGCTTGATGGGGGGTTCCTGGGTGTTGCAGTCCAAGAAAACCTGGGTGAGCCAAGGTTGGGAGGCAGTGGAGTAAGAGATGGGCAAGCATGGGAGGATGGCTTTAGCACAAATGAAGGGGCCGTGAAAGTGAATGATGGGAAATCCAAGACAGACACATAGGACTTGTTCAAATAATTGCCGGTACAAAACTTTGCTAGCTCCAGAATTGGAAACGTTGTGTTTCTTAGTACTATTTGCTGGAGAAAACACCAGTGGGGTAGGTTATTTGTACTCAGCTGCCGCTTGCAGGATGCAAGCCTGATCCAGTTTAGCTTTGTACGTTCTTAAGTTAGGAACACACACGGGTGCAAATGCGAGAGATTGTCACGAGGGGTATACAAAGCCTCCCCTTGCTCTTGCTGCATGTCCCATTGTGGATTTTTAACGTGGAAGGGCAGGGCCTGGAAAGGCTGTGTTCTGGGGAAGATCTGATCTGTTCTGGAGCTCAAATCAAAGTTTTCAGCCCAGCCGTCTTTTAGGCACACACACATATATAAGTCTTGAATCCCAAGACCCAAACCTGAGTCCCTATTAAAAACAAGGATTTTTCTTCCCAGAAAAGAGGGAAGAGGTGGGTGGGTTTCAAGTTGTAAGTCAAGTCTGAATCATAGGGGGAGGGGCAGAAACGAACAAAACCTGAGTCAAGTCCAAGTCAATTCAATATATTTTTTTTGCCCCAGGCTCAGCTTCATTGGCTTTAGTGTTCTTGCAGGAGCAAAGTAAAGCCCCCCCCCCCCCAAGGTTCCCTGCCTCTGGTATAGAATTTTAGCTTAAAGAGGCCGAGATGCACTGGGCCAAATTCCATGTGTATGCTTTTTTGGGGTGTGTGTGTGTAAATGGAGCAAGAAATGTAAGTAGCTACCAGGCAGATGGCCCTTGGCTTGTTTCACCGGCAAAGAGGACATTTCAGGGCAGCTGAGTGGGCAAAGAAGTGACACCATGGATACCAGAAGACAGAGAGCTCACAATCTCCATCAAGAGCCTCTCCACACACATGCACACAAACGCACGCACACACACACCCCACACACCCGCCCAAGCTGGGTTTCTGCATCTTCAGCTTTTCCTCCTTGCCTTCGCCTCAGCTGCTGCCTCAACAATACATCTCTGCCCCAGAGTTGCCATGGCAACCCACAGTGGCCTTCCTTGTGGCTGCAGGCCTCAAGGGTCCGTTGTCTTGGCAACCGGCACCCCTTCATCTGCCAAAAGGGGGATATGAATGGGGAAGGATGGGGGAACCATCCCCTGGGGGGGGCAGAACATGAGGGGGGAATACCCCTCATTTCTCTGCAGAGAAGTCAAGCATCCTTTTATGGGGGGCGGAAGTTGGGAAATGGGTGGGTAGGGGTCTCCACTGTCCCCTCCCCACAAAAGATGGGGGCACCCTTCAGAAACTGGCTTCGACTGGGCCAGCGGAAGGTGTGATTTGGGAGGAGGCAGCAGAACATTAATAATCAGGATCAGAAGATTCAGCAGCCAGAAACAACTATCCCCCACAACTCTGTTTGGGAGCATAAGGGTGGCCAGCATGAGACAACTGACATGAAATGTGTTTCTGAGCATAAACATCCTGCTTTCCCCAGATTATTTCTGGAAATCCAGTCCTTCCCATTATCATCGACTTCAGGAAGAATGTTTCTCCCAAAAAAAGAGAGATTGGATTGCAGGTGGATTTGAATTCGGCACCCACAGTGTTGATGGAGTATGTTTCCAGCATTTAGCACATTGTACCCACACTCATTTTCTCACTGGCAGGCCACGATTGCTATCCTGCTGCTACAGAGAACGGAGCGCAGATGCACCCATGTCCTAGTTTGTGGCTCACGCCGGATCTGAACCGCGTGGAATGAACATACCCGACTTTCTCCTCTTACCAATGGGTCTGTTGCCCTGTTATTCCAATTTAAATGGGGCTGAAGAAGGAGGGCCATTGGTTGAAGTATTTTGCTTTCACCAAAGACAAGGGACAAATAAAAAGAATGAAGGCCCTTCTCTTGGCATCCTCATGTATCTGGAAAATGTCACAACTCTTTCCCCTATTTCAGGGGAGAAAATCTCTCAGTCACCATCGGATCAGCCACCATCACAAGCTGCCACATCTGATTGTACCCTACAAAAAGCAGAGGGGAATCACACACCTCCCATCGATCCCAAAGCTTGCAATTCAGGGGCAAACTCAGCCACTGGCACCATCCCTTCCAGCAGGCCTGGCAACAGAGCAAACATCCCCCAATCATCTGAGAGCCGAGCAGGGGCTTGACATACCCCGGGCTGCAAAACGTCCAGATGTTACTGGAGTACAACTCCTCTTGGCCATCAGCCAGCACAGCTGATAGTCAGGAATTATGGGAGCTGTAGGTTAGGAACATAAAAAGAGGGATGGGTGACCCTCTAGAGATCTCTGGCACACAATTCGCATCAGCGTTAATTGGCATAACCAAGAAAGAGTTAGCATGAAAGTCATAGGTTAACAAAATCTGGACAGCACAGATGTCCACCCCTGATCTATAACGCCCCAGATCCCTCACTTCTGTCCTCAGTGGAATGAAATCAGTGGCCAGAATCCTACGAGTGTTGGCATTAAGCTTGCGTCATTTGACGTTCCTCGTTGTCACTAATTGATAAGATGTCTCATTCACAGATCTGGTCACCTGCCCCTCTTGTGCAACTGACGTGAGCTGCAGCAACTCATCAATGAGTCGCCAGCAACAAGTTATGCAGATTTATTTATTTTTTTTTGCAGGCGGCAATGGGATTTTGGCCAATGAGTGTTGCAGGGAGACACCACACCCCTGCCAGGCAGCCATGCTGAGGGTGCAGTCTTACAGCAGACTCTTAACATACGCGTCTCCAGCTTCTGGCCCTAAGGTCTCTGCTGATTATAAGATCCGTTCCTCTTCCAGTCCCCTTCACGGGTTTTATCCACAAAGGGCACAACACACTATTGGAGCTACACTGATGTAATGCTTCATTCGGCGGTAGGACTGCTGAGAGGAAAATGGTTTAGGGGCTTCCTTTGGCATATATTTTGTGCATCGCTGCATTATGTGGTGACCCAGTAGACATTTAGACTACAAGGCCAATCAGCCAGAGATGTTGGCAAGTCTTTCTGCATCTGAACTCTGAATCTTTGGTACCAAGTCCAAAATTCCAAGCGCTAAGTCTGAATCCCTGTCAAAAACAACCTTTTTCTCCCCGCGAAAAGGGAGGGGTGGATGGTTCCAAGCCGTGAGTCAATTCCTCATAACTGAAAAACAACAACCCAGAGTCAAGTTACTGGTGCGACTTGCGTTCAACTTTGACAGCAAGTCCCACAACTCAAGTTGCCATCCCTCGCTCTTCTGAATGGGAATGATGGGCACTGTAATTCAAAACGTCTAGTGGGCACCACCCAAGCTGATAAGCCAAAGAACACAAAACTACCCTGAAAATCACTAGTCACTCGGACTAAAAAGGCAGATTACGCAGAAGGCCACCTCGACTGTACTCCACAGCAAACCAAAACAGTAAGCAGAAGATCCAGGTTAGTCGCCATTAACACACATGCACACGTACGCAAACACAGCTCAAAAACAAACCGACCTGGGACACTGACAGCTTTCGCCACAGGTGAGAGTCTTCTGAGCCTATACTGTGCTACTAATGCTACCATTTCCAACAGGAGACGCCGACGCCGACATCCAGACGGCAATAACTCCGAAAAAAAATGTCAGTCACAGCACGAACTGTCATTACTAAAGAACGAACTGCCGCAAATCAGCAGCTATTATGAAACCCACGCTTTGCTTGAGATTTTTAAGGAGGCATATGGCTGATCACAGTTGGAAACAGGATGCCAATTTAGATGATTTTGAGCCAAGATTCGGGCTGGGGGGCTCTGGGAGTAGTAGTCCAAATAATAGTAATAATTCCTCCATGCTCCGATCTAGTCTTATATATAGCACAGTGAGGGTGTGTCCTTTTCAGTGATGATTGTAGATCAAATGACTTTACATCAAACAGGAAAAAAAAGCTAGCTTAAGTGAGACACTTTCTATGTGGAAGGAGATGCAGCTGTGTGGGGCGATGATGGAGACTCGGGCCTCAGGGCTGTTTCCTGGCAAACAAATCGCCACCCTGGCCACCCAAAACACCATGCAGATCATGGACGCTGCAGGGCTGTTTTCCCTCTCAAAATAAAAGCGGCCGACTTGCTTTCTAAAAGTGTGTTTCATGTGATATCTGGCCTCACTTTCATAGAACTCTTGCCTAGGCAGGCGAGTTTGCTAACTTGGTTGAGCAGGGGTTAACCGGTGATGTCTTATTTACTCAACCGCATCGAGTGCCCCCTAGCATTTCTCCGCGTGTGAATTTATGCCCAGCTCCTCTGCCTCTTTTTCCAACAGGCAGCCCTGTCCATTGCTCTTTTTAAAAGATGCAACCACCACAATAACTGAGTGTAGCAGGAATAACACGTGCATGACTATTTCTGTTCCAGTTTCGTCCGCGTTTGGCCCTAGATGCCGAATCCACCTCTTTTCGACGACAGCCAACTCTTTTTTGCTTGCCCGCCCCCCCCTCTGAATTCACCAAGATGTTGCCCCTTTTCTCCTCTCCTTCCTGTCGGGTACTTGGTTCCTTTCCACCCTCTTTGAAGAGAAGGGCTGGGGACGGGTGGCGTGGGGGGGGTGTGAGTGTGGAGGAACCAGACGGTGGCTCCTAAATCTGGGAGGCACAAGCAGCCTGGAATATTTCAGTCTCAGCTACCATCCCTCTGGCCACCTTATCAGAAGAGTATTTCCTGCCATTGAATCCGTTTCCCCCCGTTGGCCAGCCCAGGCTGTATTTCCTGTTTCCTCTCCTTACACCCATCCAGTCAAACGACTGTAGTTGCAGAGTGTGCCGACACACCGTGCTGCTTCTGCTACCCTTTCTGTGTCAGTCCTGGGGTCTGCTCTGGTTAGATCTTTTTCAAGGATCTGGGGCAACGTCTCACCCTTCTTGCACTGCTGATCCTTCCCCCCCCCCGCCTCCTCCCATCAGGAGAATGAGGATGAAAAGAGGATCTGGAAGTCTAGATCCCAAGGAAGCATGGAGGAAGCTGTGGGTCAGGACCTGAGCCCTCTTGATTCTTGGCTTCAGCCTTGCCTCCAGATTTATTGTGACCCCTGCCCTCGAACCCAGGAATCTTGCAACCCCAGCCTCTCACCCTTACGTCAGGCAAGTACTCTTCAGCCTTACTTCTTTCGTTTGGAAACATACGTCGATTTGTACTGCGATTGCATTGACGTTATGTTTACTGACCAGTCTAATGTTTCCAAAGCGTGAGGAACATGAGCATCTTCAGTGTACAGGCGTCCACCCACCCCCACGCATACGCACCTTGCACCACCATAAACATATTAACGTCCACAAACAGGATCTGAGGACACGCAGTTAGAAACAAAGCCTCTTATTAATATACTGATTGTGGCGACTTAAGGGTTTCGGAGAAGCCCTCTGCGCATGTTCAGAGGCCTGGCACAGCCTCTCCTCTTCCAGGGCTCTGCCTTTGCCTTCAAAAGCCCTTCTGGATCGGATTGCCATCACAAATTCAGCGACGGTCACAACATCCATGTTGCAGCGTGAGCCCCTCACTCCTGATCTTACTATCCAACTGCAAGAACAGACCCCACGGGCGAGCTGTTACGCTGCAATTAATTCATGCAGAGAGTGCCAAGAGTGCGAGGGGGCACAGCCCATCGTGAATGACGTGAAACCCCAAATCTTTGCCTACCAGAAGGAAGAGGACTCCATTAAAAATAGCTTTTCGCCCCCACCGCCAAGCCCTGTTAAATACTGTACAAAGGGCTTCCTTTTGCCTTGAAGATTTTTTTGGGGGGGGTGTCCTTCCAGGAAGCCACAAACAAACAAGGCACCTGCTCCCCCGTTGCCATGGCAACAGAATCCAGGCCTATTTCTCCCTCTCTCCCGTCTCTTCCCCCCCCCCATTCTGCGCTGGCAAGGATTTGCTGGCCCAGCCCCCATAATCCCGCAATCAAGAACGAAGGTTGTGGAGGGAAAGCAGCTTAACTAGGCCTGTCCCGTTAGGGCTTTGTCTGCCCTTCAATCACAGCTGGGATTACGGCACAAGGGGGGGGGGAGAGCTTGCCCCCTCTTCCGCCCTTCACCTTATGCTAGCCATGGCCGACCCCCTCAACCCCTGTGGGTTCACTTTCGGATTGGCGCTGTTTCAGGACCCTTCTGCCGATGCCCTCAGCCAGCCGACGACGCGTGTTGGGTCCCTTCCCCACCAAGCCCTCTCCTCTTAATCCAAGGGCTCAGTTTCCGTGGGAGTTTAGCTAGGAAGAAAAGAACACAGCCAGAGTCCGGAAGGGTTGCGACCATTAGGAAAAAGTCCAAGGAGAAAGGACTGGGGGGGGTGGGGGTCTCAAAACCGGAGGATACGGGAAGGAAAGAGAAACTGTGCCATAAGGCAAAGCACTTGGAGAAAGATAGTCCAAGGATTGAAATAAAGAGGAAATCAAATATTTCAGGGACAGAGAAAAACGTACTGTATATTCTTTAATTATGATGATTATATCCCTGGGTCTTGAGCCAGGTTCCACTGGCCTCTGTCACACATAGGGGAGGATGCTACACGAAAGGAATACTTAAATTTTCACACCAAGCTACCGGATGCCCTTCAATCACCAAATGTCCATCCACCTAACAACAGAACTGAAAGGCATCACAACACGAAGTAAGCCCACAACCTCATTCCACGCTCCACGCAAAAGACGTTCAGGCCTGATGATGATGCTCTCAACAAAAGGTTAGCACTCATAAACACCTGCACAGCTCTAGCATCACAAACGAACCTGGATGGATTGGGCCCATCCTCTCTGATGCCACGTTCATCTATATACAAACCACCTGCTCAGTTTCTGGTTTTGGAAAAGGCATATGTCGCCCGAGAGCTTGTGGAAACCCACCTTGTCTGTGCCCTCCCACCTTTGCTTTTGACTGGCCCTCCCCCTTATCCACACACACACCTGGATAGAAGTCCTTGGATTTGGACAACTTGATGGTGGCCCCCGTTTCCTTCTGCAGCTGGACAATGGTCTGGCCTCCTTTCCCGATGATGGATCCGGCAGCATAGCTGGGAATCAGGACCTTGAGGAAGTATTCACCATCCTCTGCCAGAGAAGGGACAGAAAGAAGAGCTCATGAAACATCCTTCAAATCCCAGGCCAAGTTTAGTCTCACAACAGTCGGAGAACGGGCTGATCGCAGGAAAAGGCCGCCCTGCAGCAACTTCCACGGAGACCAACTCCTAACATGAATCAGGTGACTTTTGTAAGCATTAGGGATAGAATGAGCTTATGACACAACAAGCCACAGATAGTGGCCTTTCGCCCTATAGCTGTAACAGGCAAGACAGTTTACCTGTTTGCAAATCTAATGTATTCCACGACTCCAGATAAAAACATGGAAATATATCAGCCCACACTGCGACGCCTGGCTGCTACATGCCATCTGATCGGTGTTTTCATTCCCCGTTCACCCCACCTAAGTTGATTTGTAGTGGTCTGCGATCAATGAAGACAGAGAATGCCTTTTAAAAAGGGACAGCATTCTGACAGAAGAGTGTCTGAAGATTTATAGTTCCCTGTTGTCAGGGATCAGATATAATTGCACTTGCAAATAATGAAATTACATGCCCTAAAAAAATATATCATCATATTAACTCAGGTTGAACAAGAACAGAAATGTGGATCTTCTAAAAACTGTATGCACAAAACTTCACCTTTTGTCCACACCATCATTGAAACATTAAAAAGAAAACCTTAGTTTCACAAGTGTGTGGATTTGTGTATACATTTTTAATTAGACAATTGCACCCCACCAAAATCCACAAAAAGGGGGATATTAATTAGAACTCTTGGTTTTCAAAGTGCAGATTTGTCAATTTCCTATTAAAATGTGAACCAAATTAATTTCTCCCTCAGCCCATTGCATGAGTGGCTGAAGTTTCTACTATTTTTCTCATTCATGGAACTGTAAAGGGGATCCATATATTGCCATCTTCTATTTATAACCCTCTCATGTTTTCCCAGTGTTTCTTTTTTAAATGGAAAGATAGAATATCTGCACAGCATCTTGTGTGTGTGGGGGGGAACCTTAGGGGGCCATTCTGCCAGCAGAATTGATCCTATATTCCTCTTCCGTTTACTCTTGCCTCCATCTTCCACCCCTTCCTATTATTCTCCCCCTTACCTGTTAATTTGGAAAAAAAGATGGGGGGGGGGACATTTGGCTTTTTGGACTGCAATTTCCAGAACATCGCAGCCGACAATGCTAGGACTGGCTTTGATGGCTGGGAATTCTGAGGAAAGAGTAGTCCAAAAAAGTAACTTTTCTAGCTGTGGTTGAACGCTGTTTGTGGCAGGAGAACCGTTTTCTCAGTGTCACACTGCAGAGTGCCTCGTGCAGTGATGGTGTCATAACTGTAAGAGCAACACCTTCATTGCACTTGCTGGGCCTTGATATATGCATCTGAGAACAGAGGGGGGATTTAGGTAGCCGCCTCCTTAAATGATCAGCAGTATGAAACACTGGAAGGACAGATCCTGAAGCAGAGACTCCAGTACTTTGGCCATCTCATAAGTTGAGAAGACTCCCTGGAAAAGACCCTGATGTTGGGAAAGAGTGAAGGCAAGAGGAGAAGGGGACAACAGAGGACGAGATGGATGGATAGTGTCATCGAAGCAACCAACATGAATTTGACCCAACTCCGGGAGGCAGTGGAAGATAGGAGGGCCTGGTGTGCTCTGGTCCATGGGGTCATGAAGAGTCGGACATGACTTAACAACTAAACAACAACAACATGAAACTAAGACTCTTGTGCAATTTATTAGCCACAGGAAAATCACTCAATCGTGTTTGCTGAAAATAAGGAGGCACAGAAAGAAGAATAGAAGGTTGCTATTGTTTTTAATTGCCCATCTCACAGTCTTTTACCATTAGCTATGTTGGTTAGGGTTGAAGGGTGCTGTCATTGATTTTTTGTTTTGTTATGCACCATCAAATTGGAACTGAATTGGGAAGACGTGAGATATTGAAGGTGTGGTTTTTCCAATTCTGCACCTCCAGGGAGTTTTCCATGGCCAAGCAAGGATTCAAACCCAGACCTCCTGCCTCCTAGGATGCCAACTCTATCCACTACACCCCACTGGGCCTCCAGTGCTCACAGGTCTCAAACATCTGGAGAGGCTCAGTTGCCCACGAAAGAGTTCAGAAATGGAAAAGTACCGGAGCAAACAGACAGAATTCATCACCACCTGCCTGTCAAGCTTTATCTCTCCACATCCTTTCAAAGCAAAATAAATCTCTGGGTCCCTAAATTCATAAGTAATGGCACGAGACATGTTCTACCACGGAAACCTCAAAAGGAGACCACAAAATCCTTTCCTTTTTCTCCTTTGGCTGTTTTCAAAGGCCTTTGTTCCAGACACCCCTGTTCCCTTCCCTGACTTTGACAATACAGCACATCTGTGGCACTGTGTATATTTGCTCATGCTCAGTACGACAAGAAAACACGGCAGTGGGGAATTCAGAGTCCAGCATTTTTTTTCAAGCATCTTGAAGGCACTATTCCTGAGATTGCAACTCTGGAACGGACTGGCTTCACCACAATTTAATACGTCGTGCTGCCATAAGCTATTGCTGTTTTCTCCCTCTACTCTGAATAAAACGTTGCTAAAAATAAACACACACACACACACACAAAACCCAACCACTGTTTGTGCACATCACACAACCTGAGAAAACCTTGCTCAATTCGCAGCACCCATTTTTCTCTCTAAAGCTTCAGTTTTGGATGAAATTCTGCCCTGAATCTGTGTCCTGAGAGTCTCACTCAGGACCCTAAGGATGGCAGGTTAAGGCCTGAGGTGGCGGACGAATCTTGGAAATTAGTTTTTAGACTGCAGCGGTCAGGATCTTCTAAAATGTGGCATTCTGGGAATTGCGGTCTAAAAACGCGACCCTTCTAAGCTTGGTGACATCTTTCCAACTCAGTTGGCTCTCTCGCACATTCGGTTTGTCTCCCCCGTTCAGAAGCCTTCAATCTTGAAGGCCCAAAGCCTTACAAACAGGCCACCGGGAATGGTTGGTCACCACCTCCATGTCTTCTCATGCGCTTCCAGAGGTATGCACCAGTGGTAGCAGACTGCTGGGTTAAGCAAACATCTTGGCCCATCATCCCTCACCCTCCCTCCAGATCCATTTGGACCAAAAAAATCCACATCAGATGTGGTTTGCTGTTCCTCCCCCCCCCCCCCAGTTTCGAACAGGGGCGGCCCAGGCCGGCAACGCAAAAACAGGAGAACGACTCGAGTTCCTCCCCAGCTATAATAAGCAACCTTCCCTTTCATGCAGGAGTGCCTATTTTTAATCTGGCCCTGGCGGAAGGGTCTGCGCTTCTCGCTTGCTCGCTCGCTCGCATGCAGCTTACCCGAGATGCAGATTTGACCTACTTATGTTTTTGGTCCCATGCTGAGGAAGATGTAAATGCCAGGGCTGGGGAGAAACCTTGTGATAAGCGATCTGGGCCCGCTGCTCTGTCCAGATTGCAAAAGGTCCCCCAGGGTTTGGAATCAAAGGGCCCTCCAACGATGAAAAACGGATCTCTCTTTCTCTCCCTTTTGAATAAAAGGTGCCCTGGCAGTAAGATTTGAAGCGAGCGATGCTCTTCTCTCCGGCAGTCCAAACATCAACCACGGCGGGCGCGACTCTGCGCATATGAAAGCACGTGCGGGGGTTTGAATGCATGCCTGACCTTAACCCGCAGACCCCTTTGGGTCTCCATTTGAGCAGCTGTTGCTCCATGTTGATGCCCGAGGCAGACGATCTGAAGGGCCCTCCCGTGTGCGCAAATTAATCTGCGGATGCGTCCACCTCTCCAGGGAGTTTCCTCTTAAGGAGGGCTCCGTGGGCAAGTGGGTTTCCACAACGCCTTGGTACTGCTCCTGGTCACCTCAAGGAGAGCTGTGGTGGAGGAGCTCCAGAGGGGCTGCCTGCCCACCCC
This sequence comes from Pogona vitticeps, assembly GCF_051106095.1. NCBI lineage: Eukaryota > Metazoa > Chordata > Lepidosauria > Squamata > Agamidae > Pogona > Pogona vitticeps. The sequence goes on from NC_135791.1 coordinate 25,392,443, forward strand.
AGGAGATCTCAGTCCTCCCCCTGTGTGTCCCTTTCAGGGACACCCCAGATCCACCCTCTCCATCGTTTGCTCGGCCACGCTTTGGTGTAACACGGAGCGACCCTTCTGTGGTGGCTAAGGCATTCTGGAAGTTGCAGTCCAGAGAGCAGCGATTTCAAACTCAGCACAAAATGTCAGATCATCCATTGCCCGCCAGAGCCGAGCAGAGTGACCTGGAGTGGAGAAACCCATTCCAAGCTGCTTCAACCTCCCCATGTTTTTTTCGGATGAAAAGCTCTTACCCATGGCTTTCCGGAGTAGCTCGTTCTCCACCCCACCCTGTACCAACTGGGGTAAGAAGATGGAAGAAGGGAAAGCTGTAAATCAGTGCCAATATCATGAGGACGATTTCATAGTAAAATCCTTGTCTGGAAGAAATGGGTGCACCACATTCATGTACTACATTTGTCTAGGGGAAAATACATAGTAGAGGGATAAACACGGTTGTCCTTACACCTTTCCTCTCAGCCTGCCCTTCCACATGACCTTTCTACCCTCACCATATACTTAATTAAGCAGTTCCAACATTCTTCTTAATTTAAACTTGCACACGAGAAAGTCTCCTAAAGACAGTGCGTTCTTCCAGCCATACCATTTACACGCCACAGATTTGGGTCTGAGTCCCAGGTCTGAATCTGAGCCTTTCATACCAAGCCCGGGTCCCTATTAAAAACATATTTTTATCCCTAGAAAAAAAGGGAGGGGTGGGTGGATTCCAAGTGGTGCGGAACCGAAAACAACCACCACCACAAGCCGAGTCACTGGTGTGGCTTAAGTCCGACTTGATAGTGACTCAAGTCCTCATCCCTGCCTTTTGAACTACCATATTTTTCTGTGTATAAGACGCCCCCCACTTTTCTAATCCAAAATTAAGAAATCTAAGTGGGGCTTAGCAAGTGTAGGGGGAAAAAGTTCAAAGCACTGCAGGATCGCTTTGATCCCTGATTTCCCCTCCACTTGTTTTTCTCTCCTCAGCCTACTTCTTCCATGTATAAGACGGCCCTCAATTTTTAGTCTAAAGATTTTAGACAAAAGTATAGTCTTATACATGGAAAAATAAGGCGCATTCCCAGAATCAACGGGAAGCAACGTGTGTCCAGGCATGTATTACATTTGTACTGGTTGAGAATCTTAGGTGTTGCCCTTCAAATATGGATTCTTCCTCCCAGTCTCTGATCAAGACAGAGCGATGTCAAGGAGCTCGTAAGCTCTACCGGCCTCTCTGTTTAGCATATTTAATGCTGCTCTTTAATAAATGATAAATGGTAATAAAAGCCACACTTATTTCTACTAAGCAATTTGTTCTTCTGTGCTTTTGGCACAGTGCAACTCTCTGAAGGAGTGATTAATCCTTCTTCTTGCATTTCCTTTCCTTTCCTCCAGTATGGCACCTTGGGAAAATATCCATAGACGGTAGGTTCACCTCAAGCCGTCCCTTGCCATCTTGAGGACCTTCTGTTTCCCTTGGGCTGTAGATCCTTTGTGTGTCTCCTCAACATTTAGATGTTGGCTGCTTTTCAGCCTTTACTTCGCCCTGCTTCACTCTACAGACAGAAAAGAAATGAGAAGGGTCCGTGGCCTTCATGGAAGAGTCATTCCCAGATGGCTTTGAGTCCTACTTCAACCTGCTCCCAAGGACACTTTAAATTTGCAGGTTAAACTTGGTTTCCTTCCACAACTGTGGGTGCCTTTCTCAGATGTCAATCTCTGTGTATTTAGTTTGATTGGTGTCATCTTGCCCTCCTACTGCAAACCCTTTTCTGTCTTCAGCTACCCAAAAAGGAAGACTAACCAATTTGGTTTGGAAAGCATTGTTATGGGGAACGGGCTTGAGACCCATCTCAGACAATAGAACGTCTCCTGGATGGGTCAATGGGAAGTATCTCTTAAAACAAGAGGCCACCGGTGACCCTACTAGAAGAAAGGATAGGAAGGGTCTCAGAGAGATCATTCTTGAGGCGTCTTTACCTCCCAACCTAGTCCTGGCGCTTTGGCGAACTTCCCACCATGATTTAGCTAAGCTGAAGGATCTTCTGCCCAAATCCACTTAAAAGAATTCCCTCTTAGGTAGATTAAACCAGTTAAGTCATTAGAAGTCCGCGATGGAGCCCAAGCTGATCAGCAAAGGGAAACCTGCTGTCTTCATCCTCCATCTCCCCTTCTGGCTTCTTCACAACCCTGAGAAAGATTTTAGCTTCACTCGGGATTGCTCTCACTGGCTGTTTCGTTTGGAGTGCCCTGCCCAAGTCTAAAGCAAGCCCTTCCAAAGTACAGTGGTGCCTTGCAAGACGATTGCTTCGCATGACGACGAATTTGCTTTATGATGAGGTTTTTGGAGCGATCTTGCGCTTCGTTTAACGATGTTTCCTAGGGGCGATTTTCGCTTTACAATGTTAGGGACCTTGCCTCGCAAGACAGCTAAATTTTAGGTCCCTGTTTTTCACTTTACGATGTTTTTGACAGCTTGGTCTTGCTTCGCTATCTGAGTCTTTTAATGGTCTCTGTTTCGTTAGACGTCTGTCTTCGCTTGGGTACCGCATTTCGCTTAACGATGTTTCCTATGGCAATTTTCACTTTACGATGACAATCCGTTCCCATTGGAATGGATTATCAGGTTTTCAATGCATTTCAATGGGAAAACGTGTTTCGCAAGACGATGTTTTTGCTTAACAGCGATTTTCGCGGAACGAATTAACATCATCTTGCAAGGCACCACTGTACAAATAAATCATAAATTGATGGCTGTTCCCAGGATCTAGTGCTTAGAGGTATACTATTTCTGAATGCGGAGTTCAATTTATTTAACTATGATGATTAACCACCACAGACATACATCTTTCCCTTTTATCCCATCAGGTCTATAGCTTACTCTAATCCTTTCTGAAGCTCTTTCAGCCCGTGTCGATCACCACACCTCATAACAGTAAATTCCATTTTAATCCTAAATTGCACAAATGTTATTTCTCCCAGCCAACTTTAGCAGGTGATCCCAAGTTTCTAAAAACAGCTTCTCTATAGTCACCTTCATCACCCCATTCTTTATTCAAGGAAAATTTAAAATTTCTCCCATCTCCAATTAAAAAGGTCCAAACTTTTTAAAGCAATCTCCCCCGACTGGGAACCTTCCAACTGTGAAGAAGCATAATGTCAATGACCTCCACTTGGCCTAATCTGGTGCCCTTAACAGGTGCTGGACTACAACTCCCATGTTGCCATGCTAGCTGGGGACACTAGAAATTGTAGTGCAACACCTCTGAAAGGTGCCAGATTGGGAGTAGTGCCTTAGATTTCGCTCACAGGGAAGAAATTCCAGCCACTCATTTTAGTTTCCTTACCTTTTCCCAGTCCTCTGCTACTCTCTGTAGTATTGGTTTTATTACCATTTTAAATATACAGTAATACTTATTTAATTCTTTAAAAATATTTGTATAGCTCCTGTTTTCAGCTTTTAAGGATTGTCTTTTTAATGATGTAAGCCGCCTTGGGTTCTTTTTAAGGAGAAAGAAAATATTTTAAATAAATAAAAGAATAAATACATTTTCTGCTTTGGGGTGGAATGGGGTCGCCGTGCCTAATTTCAGTTTTCAGCTCTCCTTGAGAACCGTGATTGGTATGAATGAGAATATCTGTATATCTGACCCAGTTTTATCGGCTTTGCTTCCAGTGTCGGTCAGGGAACAAGCAGACCAACTACAGGGAATGGGCGAAAATCTGCATGCTTCTGTTTCAAGAGGCTTTGTGCAAGATGCACCAAACGTTTCAGGGTGAACCATGCCCCTGGCCTAGCTCTAGAACCAGAAGCTCTCACTTTATCTACCCCATGTTCTTTCACCAACCCAAGAGTTAAGGGCCCATCCTCTGCTCTCCTCACTTTCGAATGCAACAGCTGGTTTATCCGCTCTATTCTGTCAAGCTGACTCTTATAGCATCCATATTAGAAACAGGCAAAACACTAGTAGACGAAGGCTGCGGGTACCAGCCGGAAAGTACATCTTCCAGAAATTAAAAGTAACTAATTGCAAATCACTAGTAACTTATAACCAATCTCTTTTCCCAATAGGAAACATACTGTTACATTGCATTATTCTTGAAAGCGAAGGAAGAAAAACATTTTTGTTTTGCAGTATAATTGCAACTTTTTAATTACTTAGTAGCATTAAATGTTGGAGAGGTATGTTTGGCTTGCTCAGTGTTCTGCTGTAATCATGAAATGTACAAGAGGGAAGTCTGTGTTGCATTTCAAGCTAGTGGCTTCCAGCGCTTGTATAGAGTTTTAAAGGTAACTTTTGCCGAAGCTGCCCAGTCATAAAAGGAGATGCTGCTAATTTCTGTCCTCTTCCAAGACTAAAAAGGGTGCTTGATGCTCGGATGTCCTAGGCAGAATGGCTGGGCCACTTGCAGCCTTAGGCTTCCAAATGTTCAAAGACCGTGCCAAGTTCATCCAGTATTGTACATAAACCATAAATGAGTAAAGGACAAGCATGAGGACTGTCAAAGAAAAATCCGATAAGGGAGGTAGGGAAATTTAACAAAGATATATGCTGAACAAATTAAATCAACATTTACAAAAACGAAACCTCCTGTTGTATCAAAGACCACACGAGAATCTAAGGTTCCAAGCCTGGCCAGATTTGTCAGCTGGTTTATCATGCTGCTCCCTGGATTTCATTTAGTTGAATGTATTATTAGAAGAGGACGCCAAGGAGGATCAGGGGGCTGGAAACCAAGCCCTAGGAGGAAAGATGGAAAGAGCTGGGCAGGTTTAGCCTGGAGAAAAGAAGGCTGAAGGGGAGATAGGATAGCTCTTTTCAAATGCTTGAAAGGTAGCCCTACAGAGAACGGGCAGGATCTGTTCTCAGTCAGCCCAGAGTGCAGGGCATGCAACAATTGGCTGAAATGACAGGAAGACTGATCTAGGCTGAATATCAGGAAAAACTTCCTAACTGTTAGAGCAGTATGATGATGGAACCAATCACCAACTGTTAGAGCAGTACAACAATGGAATGCATGACCTCAGGAGGTGGTGAGAACTCCAACACTGGAGGCATTCAAGAGGAATTTGGAGAACCTTCTGTCAGATCTCCTTTGGATTCCTGCATCAAGCAGGGGGTTGGACTCGATGGCCTTAAGAGGCCCCTTCCAACGCCATGATTCTATGATTCCAGAATCACAGAAAGAGGAATCTTAGAGATCATTTTCCAAATGGCTACCCTTTCAGATATGTTTGCCTACAAATCCTGTAATATCCACCCTGCCAAAGTCTGATCAATTTGAACACCGTGTTCCCCCCCACTCAAAAAAATTTTTTGGCTGAAAGATCGACAAAACACAACATGTTTAACACCCTGGATGAAATTTTTTCCCAACAAGCTGCTTCAAACCCCAACCGTTATGATCACAGACGCTGGAGGAGGTACTTCACAAAGCACATGAGTCCCTTGCAGAATTTCCAACCTAAAGAGAGCGAATAAATACCCTAGTTTTCATGGCTTGGTATGAAAATTAAAATGGTTCCCACTCCCATAAATGTGTCCCTAAATTGTCCCCCAAAACAGAACTGGAACTTTCCTCTTCAAGGACAATAAATCTTCAAAGGCTACAGACTAAACAGAAGGGGAATTCAAGGCTACCCTTCTCTGGTTAAGAACTTGCCGTTGGCCACCACGGGAAAGATCATGCCGGTCTCTGTGAACAATTACTCTGACCCAGGAAGGGAGCAGCCACTGGAAGACTTCTGTTCCATCCTTAGTCTCTTAAAACACCTGCTGCTTGCCACACCGGTAGCAGGGAGTTCCATAGGCAAGCGTGCAAACCTTTGCTTTTCCTATTCTTACAGGCCAGTGGTTCCCAAACTTGGGCCGCCAGATGTTCTTGGATGACAGTTCCCAAAATCTCTGGCCAGCCCTGCTAGTGGTGAAGGCTTCTGGGCGTTTTAGTCCAAGAACACCCGGGATACTTAAGGTTGGGAGTCACTGATTTAGGCATTTAACAACTTTTATGTTCATGTATTATTACAATAGATAGGGACCTAGGGAGATGCTTTTTCCACAACCATAACCAGCCATACATGTGCAAACTCGTATTGTAGTCCTGACTCAGACAATTTAGAAAAGTTGGAAAGTGCCTGGATTACAACGCCCAGCATCCCCCTGCAGGCATCAGTCCTGGTGATGTGGATTCTGGGAGTTGTAGTTCAAAACCTTGTGACTTCTGCTACCCCCCCCCCAAAAAAAAATCTTTCAAGATTTGGATGAGACCCTCAGGCTTGAATGGAAAATGCAAAGGAAGAGAAGATGCAGGAAAGATAGCAACAGGGTGTACAATGTGTAAATGGCACATGCCAGGGTGCTGAGGAGCAGAAGATAAGAGGCACAGCACTGGTCTGGATTTCTCCGCATTTTTATCCCGGACCAATGTTCTCGGCACCCTCACCAAGGTGTGGACACTGGTCAGGTTGAAGCCAGCGCCTTTGCTACCCTGTGATCAGATACCGTGGCCAGTTAGCCTCAGCACCAGCTGCAGAATCAAGGTGGCAAAACAAGGCAACACAGACTCCTTGTCTAGGAGGTGTCTTGTGTGCAGGTTTGTTTGGAAGCGGATCAGCTCAAACGATGATCAGCTCCCTCCTGCTCTTTTCATAGATCCTTGCACAGAACAGCTGCAAACAGCTGCAGGAGCCCTCCTCTGAAACGACAAAGCTTGGGGCCGAAAGCCAAGCATGGTCATTCTTCCGTCCCCGTACCCAACCAACCCACCCCCCACGCTGCCAATCACAAAAGCATCTGCTTCCACCCACGGATATAGAATGGAGGTCAAACTGGAAAATTAACTCCTCCCTGGAAGAAGAAGGAAGTGGGTCTCAGAAATGTCTTCCTTGGGATGGGGTGGGAGAGAAAGGACTCCTGGTGGGCAGCTCAGACTTCTGTATACAGGCCCTGGCGGCAGATCGGTGAAAAAAAATGGAGGCGCAAGCCATTAACCAGAACTGTGACCGCAGTGGTACTGTAAGTCAAAGTGATGTGTTCACAACATGGTAAAATAACCTTAAGTGTTTGACTGTCATGTTTTGCATCAACAGGCCAGATCTTCAGAAGGGGGTGGGTGGGTGGGAGTAGGGGAACTTAGCTTCCCTCCATTGAGACCTTCCAAGTAGGTTGGAATACACTTGATGATTCTCATCATCTGCAGTTCGTATGCCTGAGGTATAGAGTTCAGCACATGTGGAGAGCAGTGGTTGTGGGGAACAATATCTTAGAATATTGCCTGAAACAATTACCTTATATCATCCCCAAGCTGGCTGGATAGCTCAGTGGTTGGGGTCTCTGGCTGCGGAACCAGAGGTTAGGGGTTCGATTCCCCCACTGGGTCTTTCAGGAGAAAAGCCAGCCCGGATGGCCTTGGGCCAGCTGCACACCGTCCCAGGGCTCCCCAGGAAGAAGGGGATGGGAAACCACTTCTGTGCATTCTCTACGTGGAAAATTCTGAAAAGGGTTGCCTAAGTCAGAATTGACTTGACAGGACATAGTTATAATTTAATAAAAGTCTCAGCTGCTCTTGCATCTGTATCGGCACATGGCAATTTTAAAAAAAATCTGAATGGTTAGCAGTTAGTCCACCAAAATGACTTCCAAGAGTTGTGGTGCTTTTGTCCACAATTTAAACCAAAGGTGGTCAATTTCTAGAGGTCTGGAGATGGCATGTACCTCCCTCCTATTTTAGAGGGGTTCATCCACTCCAACGGTCTCCTCCAATTGCTCCCTATTTCTTTTTAAAAACTGTTATAAAAAGACCTCACACATCCTGCAATAGGGGGCAGTTATTTGGGCTGTCCTTAGGTTGTTGCTAGCTGGCTAGATAGCTCAGTGGCTTAGGTACCAGGCTGCGGAGGCAGACGTTGGGAGTTTGATTCCCCCACGGTGCATCTCTTGGAAGAAGAACCAGCCTGGGTGGCCTTGGGCAAGCTGCACACAGTCCCAGAAGGCGGAAATGGTAAACCATTTCTGTGCATTCTCTACCTGTAAACCCTGGAAAAGGTCACCGTTAAGTCAGAAGGGGCATGATGGCATGCCATTATTATATTATATCTTCCTCCAGGGCTAGCAACCTATTTTGTCTCTTTCTTGCTCCCTTTTTAAAACGAAAATCAAACATTTAGGGAAAGAGAGTTCCATTACACATGAAAAGAAAATTCCCAGAAGTTGTACAGCACTGGGGGATAATGTGGCAGGAACCATGAGGGGGATTTTGAAATTCAGAAAGAAACTCTGGAAACTCCAGAAAGGAGTTATATGCGGCAACTCCTCTGAATGCCCTTTCCTTCTTTCCCCTAAGATTCTCTGGTCCCGTTAAAGGGCTGCTATTCAGTTCTGAACATCTGCGGTCAAATCCTGCCCTGATGCCACAAACTTGACCTGGAACATGCCTCTGGGATGTGTTCTCCTGAACCAGATGCTCTCCAACTGTTGTCCGCTGTTCCCTAGAAGTTACAAAAGCTGCCCTGTCAACTTCTTTATATTAAACGTGTTGCTGCCACTGAGGTCTCTTCCGGATGGGGCAGAAGTTCATACAAAAGCAAACGGTTCTGCACGGTTGGTTTCAATATTTTTCTTGCCCTCCAGATGACGCAAGACTTGATCTGGTTGGCTCCATCGATGCCTTTTGGTGCTGTTTTGTCTCTGCCTTCTTCAGCATGGTTTATTTTTGTTCTGGGGCAGAGTTGGCACTTTCAGAGAGGAGCTCGCTTCTGTATCCGAGGGTCCTGGTTGGAAACTTTTAATTAGCTCAGGATTTAAAAAAAAAAAAGGTCCAGAAGCAAATCTCCAACAGGGAAGTGGATTTCTAAGGACGTCCTGCAAATTACAAACATTTCCAGAGGAAAGCAATTTTTCAAAGATGTGGCTTTTCATGGGGCACTTTGAGTGTGAATCTGGGTTAGTCCTGCTATCCTTCACAAAGAACCCAGGATCAAATGTGACCCATTGGGGCAGATATTTTGCCCTGTCTGGAAAAGCCCTGGGTTTCTAGTTGTGTGTGTGTGTGTGTGTGTGTGTGTGTGTGTGTGTGTGTGTGTGTGTGTGTGTGTGTGTGTGTGTGTGTGTGTGTGTGTGTGTGTGTGTGTGTGTGAGAGAGAGAGAGAGAGAGAGAGAGAGAGAGAGAGAGAGAGAGAGAGAGAGAGAGGAGACTCTCAGCTTCTCCCCCAAATGTTCTGCAGTGTGTAATAAATCAAAACTTTTCTCACACAGGTGGGATCCTGTTTTACATGAAGATGTAGAGGTTTCATACAATAATGTCTCAGTTCACCTGCAAAAAAATAGCTTTTCCTCATCACAAGGCTCTTATATCTGGACACCCTTCTTCTCCACAATGGGAGGGGTTGGTATCCTCTCTACCATATCCCCAAAACACTCATCCACATACCTTCCCACTTCTTAGCTTCTCCTGATGAACCACCTCAGATTCAAAAGAATAAAATCATTTCCTACATACCGAGAATTCACTGTGGTGAACACACACATGCCCACAACAGGCACCCAGCAAGTAAGCAGAAGTCAAACCTTGCAATGGGGATAATCAAGTGCCATCAAATAAATTCTGACTTATGTTGACCCCATGCAAGGTTTTCTAGGTAGGGAATACTCAGAAGTGGTTTACCCTTCCCTTCCTCCAGGGGGAGCCCTGAGACTGTGTGCAGCTGGCCCAAAGCTACCCAGGCTGGCTATTCTCCCAGGAGACACCAGTGGGGGAATCGAATTCCCAACCTCTGGCTCCACAGCCTGGTATCGAAACCACGGAGCTATCCAGCCGGTGGTGTCAAAGTCAATGCAAAATACTGGTTAGGCTCCACAGCCCTGCTGAATGTCTGGTTTCATTTGATTTCAGCTATTAATGGTATTGCATTTTTCCCCATTCAGAATACAAGCTGCAAGGTTAGTTGAGGGATTAACCTCACTGCACTGGAGGAAGAGAATAATTTGATGTTGTTTCCTTGCCCTGTTACCCAACGTGCACAGGTGTGCCCCTCACCTGGCGCCTTCCTTTCCTCTCTCCTTCCACGACCATTTTGCTGATGGGCCTTCCCTGTGGGAGGAGAGCTGGTTTTCATCTCCCTCCTGATTCTGTGCCCATAAACCCACCGCGGAAGCCCAAGAAGCTCCGGACTCTTCTGCTTTGAGATCGGGTTTAAAGGCCTCGTCTCCGAGACCATGATTCCACGGACGGAATGGGAAGGTGCCATTTCTGCAGCCATTTTGGGGAAAAACTGGCAGCGTGTGCCGTCTCTCTGCATCGGCGCGAGAGAGGCGGCCGTAACCCATTTTCCTCGGCGCTTCTACAGCCGAGCCTTTCCCATACAAGCAGCATGAAAGGGGGGGGGGGTGATGCAGTGACACCCCCAAGGTCACACGGGGACACCAGGAACTGAACTCAAGTCCTAAGCAGTCTCAACCTTGATCTCTGATCAAGCACAAGCTTTCAAGACAGCCAGGATGGTCATCTCAGATGGGGGGGGACTGCCTTATTTCCCCCTTCCTGCACCTTACTAGGGCCTCAGGACCCACCCACCCCCCAGCAGCCTCAACCCTCACACCCTGCTTAGCCACAAACCGCCTGAAGATCCCTTGAGCAACGTGGCGAAGCCAAGAGGCAGGGAGACCGTGACGGTCTTCATCTGCTTTTGGTCACACAACTCCTGCTGGTGACGTTGTGGGGGGGGCCTCTCTGTGGCTCAGAAGGCCTGGGCTTCACTCCCGCTGGTCTCGTTCAAAGTCCCTAAGGGACCCGCTGGATCAGCTGAGCTGGCACCACCCTCTGCCCGTTCTCCCCCAAGAGTCGGGATGAATCAGATCCCGGGCATCTCTCGGCTCTTTGGCCCAGGCGGCTAAACGGGGCCCCTGAAAGCCCCTTAACTTCACCCACTGGAAAAAAAAATGTCCCACCCTATTTGACCTTCACTCACACAGGAGAGACATGGCACAAGCACACATACACACAGACACAGAGAGAGAGAGAGAACGAGAAAGAGGCAGGAGCTTCCTCCTCCTCCTCCTCCACCCCCACCGCACACTAACCTCCCAGCTGGGCCCTGAGGCCTGCATGGCTCTCGCTCTTGCGCATTTCCTCGGCAGCCTGTGTCCTTTGGCAAGGCACACTAGGTACCACTGAGGCGTCCCCCTCCATCTCCGTCACACTCCTCCTCTTGCTCTCTCTTCCTCCCCCCCCCCACTGCCGCTCACAATGCCAGTGCTTCCTCTTCTCCCTCCCCCAAAATCCAGGACTGGGATCAGCTCAGTGGGGCGATGCTCCTCCACCCCCAACCCGTCACCGCTGGAAAAGAAAACGAACCCCCCCCCCCGGTAATCAAACAAGGTGGAACTGGCATTCTTTTCCGCAGGTCCGTGTCGGGTTCCCATAGCATCGGCCACCACCAACGCCATCTCCACCGCCACACTATCAACCCATCTGCCTTCTCCGCCTCTTGGTCCTTTATTGTCTTCAACCCCAAATTCCCTGCACGGAGGCAACAACCCCGCCCCTTCTCCACCAATTTTATTTATTTCCGATTGCTCCATTAATCCCATCAGAAGCACCATCATGCAAGGAGGCGATGTCTCCAGAGGAATCCGGGGCTGTTTCAGACGCAATATTTATGGCTCCTTGCCCTCACAGTGAAGCTCAAAAGCATCTCAAAATGTTAATTACATCTGGAGGGGTGATGGTGTGTGTGTGTGTGTGTGTGTGTGTGTAAGGCAGAGCTGCTTCATGTGCCCGTGTACATACGCTAATCATTCCAAGCAATAAAACAGAAGAAGATTCAATTACGGCTGAATAATCTTAATAATAATCTTAATAATAAGTGCAGTGTAAGCACAGAAGCTATACGCCAGGAGAGCTGCTCCTTGCAATCCACCAGCTGCGCTTGCCTTACACCAAAGGAGACCCAAAGGATGAGTCAGAGAGTGTGAAAGCGTGACCGTACAAATAGCTATTTCTACACAGTTTGGGTGACAACTAGAACTCTGGCACAGGGAAGGGCCATTTATATTTTAATGCCTATTGAGCCCCGCTTTTGTTTTTTTAAACCCACCACCTTGGGAAATGCTTCCAAGCCCTCAGCCCCTTCCTTCAGCTGAGATGAAGCATCTCCTTCCATGCACAAAACCCCCTTTGCTCTCTCCTCCCCACCGGCCATCTCTGGATCACACAGGATTCCTTTAAGCATTTGTCTATCTGCATCCTCTTTTGGAACTCCGATTTTCACATCCTCCCCGTCTTCATTTCCTCAGGCAGACGGGAAAAGGGGGGGGGGAATGACAGGTTTTCCACAGTCTGTGTATGTGTGTGGAAAAAAAAAATTAGATCTCCACCCCCTTTTTCCTGCTCCCTGCAAGCAAGCAGGCAGTGATTGTAACGGACTCCATTTTGATATAACCGGCTGCATGGACTCCTAAAATCTTGCAGGATAGGAAATTCGTGATCCTGGGGAAGAGAGGGGCGGCGGAAGATTGTTTCTGGTGTGTTCTGCCGGTCCAGGGCGGGAGGAATAATTTGTCATATCGATTCTCCCCGCTGAAAGCGAGGCGTAACAATATTCTTGACAGGTTGTGGGAGGAAAGCTGCAGAATTAATTAATTGAGCTGGTTTCCCCCAGACCTAAAAGATGGGGGGGGGAAGCGATGGGGGTTTAACTTGAAAGAGGAGCACCCATCTTTTGAATCCTGCATTGACGGAGGAGCGCTTTTTTGGGGGAGGTGTTCAGAAGAATGCCACTTTAAAAGCCAGGAAGCCAGGAAATTTAGAAATATGGGGGTGGGGGGGGACACAGAGAGTTGAGGAAGGAGGGGCAGGTAGAGAGGGAACAAGCTGGAAAGAGGGTGCGGAGCACAGGTGGGGAGTCCGCCTTGGCGCAAAGAGGGCAGAAAGAGGCTGAGGTTGGCCGAGAGATGGAGGGAGGGATCGGCATAAGAGAAGTGCCCGTGAATGTAGAGGGAAGGAAGGATGCCCGGGGAGGTGGGGCGGCGGCTGGGGTTGCTTGGCTTGACAGATTCAGAGGTTGGGAGGGGGGTGGGAAGAACCCGAATGAGGGAGTAGGCCTCGAAAATGGGGTGAATGGGTTGGAGGGGCCAGGTGTCCTTTGTGTGTGCGTGTGAGCGTGTGTAGGATTTCCTGAGACCCAGTTCTCCAAGGATCTATGCTTTGCACTGCATGCATGCGGGCGGCGGGGGGGGGGACGGTTAGAGAGAGGTCATGCCCCACTGAGCCCCTCACCTTTTGGATCAGCCCCACACCTACACACACACACACACACAGACACTGCCCCACTCCATCTTTGCTCCGGCCTCCTTCACACGCGCGCACGCACCCACCCCGCGCGCCCTCCCTCACCTCCTGTGTTGCTCCTCTTGGTGCTGATGGCTTCCGTGGGGGTCTCGAGCGGTCTTTTCCGGGAGTCCGGAGGATCCGAATCCATGTGGGGCTGCGGAGGGGCTTGCGCGGCCGGCTGCGACGCGGACCCCCCTTGCTGATGCTGCTGCTGTTGCTGATGCTGCTGCTGGTGCTGCGGCGGCTGTGGAGGCGGCGGCGGCGGCTGCGGCGGCGGCGGCGCAGAAGGGAAGAGGCCGTTCTGGTGCACCGAAGCGCCTGCCATCATCTTCATGCCGAGGGCGCGGAGGAGTTCCCCTCCGCGGTACCCGTGAGACTCCAGCAGGGGGAGGTGGAGCGGGCCGTAGGGGGCGGCGGGCGGTGTTGCGGGGAGGGGGGGTAAGAGAGAGAGAGAGAGAGAAGGAGCAAGAAAGGATGCTCGGATTTTTTAGGGAGGGAGGGGGCGGAGGGGGAGAGAGGGCAGGAGGAGGAGGAGGAGGAGGAGGAAGAGGGAGGTGTGTCCAGCGACGGCAAGGGCTGAACTGGCGAAGGACGGACCCCTGCGATCTGCGAGGTGAAACTGACAAAGGAAATTTTTAATTGACCACCTCGAGGCGGGACTCGGGGAAGGGATGGGTGGATGGATGGATGGATGGGTGGGTGGCAGCAATTCAGGCCCCGGCACTTTTCTTTTTCTATCTCTCCTTCCTGCTTGCCTGCTTGCCCTCTCGACACCTCGAGCAATGCGGCGGCGCCGGGGTGGTGGTGGGTTTAAACCTAATTTTGGGGGGTGGGACCCGAAAGAGGCCAGGAATTAAGATCCACCAAGGGGGTGAAGGACGGGACAGCGGTGGAAAGCGCCTGGGGATGGACAGAGGGCGGCGGAGGGGAGAGAGAAGAGGGGCTTAAAGGCAGAAGAAAACCAGGACAGACCCTCCGAGGCTCCCCGACGCGTGGACCCCGACGACAAAGGTGCTCCTCCAGGGGAGATGGGGAGGAAGGAAGGGGAGGGGTGGAGCAGGTCCGGAGAGGGCGCTGGGGATGAGCCCCCGGGACATGCGGAGCCCGGAGTGGATTGGATTGGACTGGACTGGATTGCGGGGAGGGAGGGGGGAGGAATCGAGGTGGAGGCGGCGGCGGCGGCACGGGGAAGCCTCGGAAAGAAAGAGAAGGCGCGCGGCCAGCCCGGGCTGCTTCCCTTCTTCAGAGCATCGCTCTTTTCGCCTCTCCAGGGTGGCAGTGGCCGAGCGATCCACCCAGCAGCTCCTGACGTTGGAGCAGGAGGAGGAGGAGGAGGAGGAGGAGGAGGAGGAGGGAGCTACCTCCCTCCCTCTCTCCCCCCCCCCGCCCAGCAGATTGGCTGAGAGGAGCGGGGCCAAGCTGACAAACTGGGGAGGGGAGGAAGAGGAAGAGAGAGAGAGAGAGAGAGAGAGAGGCTATTCTTTGCCTTCGGGGCTTGGCAGAGCTGGGAGGGGGAAGCAGGTGGGGAGGGAGGAAAGACGAGGCAGCTGTGAGCTCCAGGGCAAGGGGGGTGGAAAGGGGGGGGGGAGAGAGAGAGCAGAGCGGATGGGAGAGAAGAGGGAGATTCAGTCCTAAGGAGACCCGCTCTCTCCACCCCAAGCCTTTCTGCCTGGGGTCGCCTCCTTCCTCTCCAAAGCCCATCCATGGGGCGGTGGAGTTCCCTGGACCTGTGCCTGGTCTTGAGACAGCCGGTGCTTCCCCCTCCCCTGCCAGCTCCTGGGTGGGGTTAATCCTGCCCACGCTGAGAGGGGTGAGGAGACCCAAGCTTGAATGCCAACCCTCCACCCCGCCCTGTGATCCGTCCTGAAGTTCCCATCCCTTAAGCCAAGTACTGTACTCTGTCTCTCTCTCTCTCTCTCTCTGGCCTGGCCTGCTTTGCAGGGTTGTTGTGAGGGGGGAGGCCAGGACTACAAAGAGGGCTTTGGGCTTCCTGGGGGGAACACAGGATACAAAATAAAATAAAGTCTCCAGCAGCAGCAATCTAAGTTTTCAAGGAGCATGGACTGGCCGCTGTCCAGCTACCATCCACTCTGGATGGTGTGGGCCAAATCCAGGATGCTCAGGAACTGGAGCAGGCATTCCATGCACAAAAGGGGCAGCACCCTCCACCAGCTTCTGCAGAGTAAAGATCTTTGCGGCACAGAGGCTGTGCAGAGGTATTACCACAGGTTCTGCTGAAGGTGCTACAGAACTGCCCGGTGGATCGCTCCCACAAGTATCAGGCCTCCTTCCCCCCCATCTCATGACTTCAAACTCTGTAGCAAGGAGGGCAAGACTGAGGAGGCACCGATCCCTTGCCCTGTAGCCTCTCCGTTTCCCCCGCTGCCTGTCCTCAAACCACGGAGATCCGTTTCGACCTCGCCTTGTGTGGAGTTCACACAGCCCGTCCTCTCCATTGTTGTTTGCCCCTGTTATTCGTATCAAAGCACAAACCGGTTCAGAGTCCTTCCTGGACTATACAAAATGGCTTGCTCACCGGGTGAACCTAACACCCAAACCAAAGAGTCCTTAGTCTGATTCACCAGAGCTCTTAATGGTGTTCCTAGATTAAGTTTTCTGACCCCCTTCACAAGCCTTGATCAGAGCTGGGTTGGGTCTATCTAGGACTGCTGAAGCTCACATTAAACCTAAGTTAGCTTGCAAAGGATGCAAACGCACACACAATGCATGCCGATGGTCCTGGTTTCACCCTTGAGCATCTCCACTTAAAACACAGCTCAGGTAACGAGCTTCTGCCGGAGACCTTGGAGAGCTCCTCCAAGAAGGAGTTAGTGGCGCTGAGTGAGGGATGGGCCAACGGGCTGACTCATTAGGTAGCACTCCCTACTCCTTTACCCACCTGTGCATGTAGGTACCTCCTTCCTGAGTCAACTAAGATTTTGATCCAGCGCTGGAAATCCACAGGGCCTCTGTCTTAGCATAGTATCTCTCTGGGCTCCTCCACAATTTTTCCTGCTGCTTTATGGACTCAGAGGCCACTGGGCCGCTTAACCAAGGTGTCCCCTACAAAAGCGGAAAGCTACACAAGAGGTTCCGCCTGTTGACCAAAAGTGCCATTTAGAAAGGTATGGGAGGAAATTAATGCACAGGGATTGGCATCCTAAGCACCCCTCTGTAATGCTCACTCACTCACAGTTTCTCATACACATGCACACCTTGGAAGCTTGTCCTGGAGAGTCACTTCTGTCATACTCTACCTGGCTATTTAGTGCCTATGCGATCAAGAAATCACATCCAGGGATTTCTCCACCACCACCCCTTACCAGGGTAACTGGTTTTAATCTGTTGCAGGAAAAGCATCAGAGCCTTTGGGCACACCTAGGAGGCTAACCCGTCCCATAAGGAAGCGGTCAAGAGTCTCGAAAAGGTTATGGCAAATAGAAATTAGTAGTTTGTGAAAATGCCACAGCCTCTCATTGTCTGTGGCATTTTGCAGAGAGCAAGAAACCAAACGGGCTGGGGGGGGGGGGTACCAGGTACCCATGGAGAAGCAGGCACTGCACCCACCCTAAAGATCCTTTCACTATAAAGTGTACTGCCTCTCCTTTTTTGCAGCCCTCTTGTAGACCCTGTTTGTCATACGGAAGGACATTTTGCTTGCCTATGATACTCATCTTCATCTCTCTCTCTCTCTCTCTCCCCACTTCTCACTCTGTAGATCTTGTCTCCCACGTAAGCACAAAAATAAATGAATTGATTTCCTAAGGAGCTCAGCATCTCGAAATAAGCCTGAAAAGGGGACTGCTGAACTGTTGAGAAAATCTTGGTTGGCAAGGAAGCAGAGCTCCATTCTGCCTTTTGTGTTTTCAGTACACTGAGTGATCGCAGCAGTGACTCCCAAGCCCTCAAAGTCCTCTTTGAGAATATCATAACCTTGAAGAATCAGACTGGGTAATATTCTGACCCTTTTGCGATGCTCTTCTGCCTTTTCTGATACACGCTCTACCATTCCTTTGGACTTCTGCGGCTTGCCTCGTCTTTCTCACCCTGGAAGTCTGATGGAAAAGTCTCTCTTTTTTTTTAAGAATGTGAACTGTTTGGGGAAACCATCATCATCTGAAAAACAGAATATAAATACAGTAAACAAATACAGTTACTTAAATGAGATGTACAAGCCCCTAAGCACATCTGGAACTGTAGTTTCTAATTGCATAGCTAGAATTATATGCCTTTGACCTCTTATGGGCAAAATCCCTAACAAAAATCCAGACTAACATGGCCAGAACGTCAGAAATTATGATTCTAGGCAAAACTTCCATGTGGGTTGAGGAGATTTCCCACACCACGGCAACTTAATGATGGGGGAAAGTGCATCAGGGCAATTTCTGCCTCTTATGCAGCTGTTCAATCAAGCCAGAGAAGGAGCACATTCTGGGCATGAAAGCAGAACTCAACACCGTTGTTCATATCACTGAACAATCTCCAGTTTCTCCCAACGGGAGAACAACCTTCCATTGATCATTGCAATGGATCAATGAAGACCCATTGCAAGGCACGATCCTGTGCTTTTAATGGGCCTTTCCAACCAATTCTGTTTGCCGTACCACAATTCCTGTTATGAACAGTACAGAAACTCGTCTGTACTGAAACTTTTTGCTGGACTGATGACGCCAACTCTGCCTTCTATCCTCTTTAAGAGATCACAGCAGCCTAGTCACCGCTGCTAATGAGGAGAGAGGTCTGTGGTTTGCAAATTAGGACATGTGGCTTTCATACACCCTGGAGTCCCCACAATTGTGTGTGGGTTTTTTTTGGGGGGGAAAAAATGGGTCTGTGGAGTCAGGCAGAAGCCCTTTGGTTCAATCGTGAACTTGATTCTTTGATGCTAGGCTCAGCTAAGCCTCATTACTCTCACCTGTTAAATGGGCAGAACCAGGGAGCAAGACAGAAATATAACCCTTCCTAATCATATGCAGTTAAACATATGAAACTTTATTACACACACATACACACAAAGAGAGAGCTGCAGCAGTTATGGGGAAAGAGAAAAGGAAGAATCTCTCCCAGGCCTCCCCTGCTTCTCAGCAACTGGGGATGGTGGTGGTATGTGTGTGTGTGTGTGTGTGTGTGTGTGAAGGAGAGAGAGAGAGAGAGAGAGACCGAGGGCTGAGCGCTTTGAGCAGATGGGCTTTGGTGAGGCCTTTTCATCCTGGCAGCCCTCGGCTGGCTCAATAGCAGAGAAGGAGGAGGGGGAAGGGAGGCGGCAAGTCAGCCGAGCACGGCTCTTGAATGCTAAGCAGCTGGCCCATTGTGTCAGCTGGCCCATCTGTCTGTCCCTTTCCCCACTCGCCTATTGTCCTCTGCGGACACATCTGGACTCCGGGCTGCCCTCTCGCCCCTCCTCCGTGCGCCGCACAGTCTGCAGACATATCAGGCGAAACCAGAGTTCCCAGTCCCTTACTCCGGACACCAGGTCCCTTTGGCCAGTGTCTCTGCTGTCCGGTACCAAACAGAGAGTTTATCCTCCTCTCTGTCATTTGCTTCTTCTGGCCACCCTTTACTCCGTGTCCAAGGAAGTCTTTATTATGGGACAGACAGTAGCTTTTCCCTCTTTCGCCAGGGGTGTTCCAGCCACTGGCGTTGTATGTATTCTCTCTCCACCCCCCCCAAAAAAACCAATTGTTGCCTAGAAGGAAGGACCCCTGCCCCACCCCACAGCTGACCCATTTCACAGACCACATCATCCTTACCCTTTCACTAAGGAATCAACTCCCTCTCATGGGCAAAAGGTAATCCTGCCCTATTTAGAAATCAATCAGCTCCCACTCTCTACATACCAGCCAATTAAATATATATATACAGGCAGAATTCTAAGTATCTATTGCATGCATTTCAAGTATCCCCTCTTGTAGTATTTCAGCTGCCCTTTAAACTTCCCTGAAAGTATCAGATCTGTGACACCCACATTGCTGATGGGGAAAAAGGGATCCTGCCAGAATACCTTGAGGTTACCCGAGGCCATTTGGAGAGTTTTTTCTGTGGCTGAGTTAAGATTCTAGCTGAGGCTGTCACTGTTCATTGCTCACAGTTTGAACTTCAACATAGAGAGATTTAACTCTCACCCTGGGGAATAATGATGAAATGAAGGGCAAGCCTTTTATTAACCTGGATGGCAAATGGAAGTGGGGTTGGGCGAGAGCTGTCCATTTTGATTGTTTGCCATCTCTTAAGTTAATGGCCCTAATGAATGACTTCTTAAATATCCCTTTTTAATAAAACGTGGAGACAAATCTGGATTGTTTGCATTGATTTTAATTTAATTATTTATTTTTTTTAGTAATAAGAACAAATGGCATCGTGTCCACAATTTCAAAGCATCCACCATCTCTATTTCATTTAAACCCCTGCAATTAATTCAGATCGGTATGTCAAGCACCTAGTTGAATGCTTTGGTTTGGTCTTTGCTCCAGCCTGCCTGGATGCTGCCACCTTCCGGCTGTTCGGACTCAGTGATCCCTACTATGTAACAAAATGCTGCAGCACTTTCTTAAAAAAGGATGTGTAAAAGAAGGCATTTGTCTGCCCTGGATGAGGGAGGGAAGCATGAGAAACCTTGGACAAGGATGATGAGTAATAGGAGTCTCCAAAAGCATAGAAAATATACTATTGGACACTGGGGGGGGGGCAGCCATGGGGGGAAGCTCATATGTTCATGGCCCATCTCCTCAGCTTCCAGGAGAATCTGGTGGTTCACCCTGGGACACAGACTAAAGATCAGTAAGTCAGCAGGGTTATTCTTATGAGAGGCAACGCTGTGTAGGGGTTGTTATAATAAAAATCATCTGCCATCAAGACTATTCTGACTTATGGCAATCCTTTTCAGGGTCTTTCCAGGTACATAGAGTACTCAGAAGTGGTTTCCCATTCCCTTCCTCTAGGGGGAGCCCTGGGTCAGTGCAAGCTTGCCCAAGGCTACCCAGGCTGGCTCTTTTTATCAGGAGGCCCAGTGGGGAGAATCGAACTCCCAACCTCTGGCTCCGAAGCCAGAGACCTAAGCTATCCAGCCAAGCTGTAATTGTGATTAGGGTGGCGAAACCAGACTGGAACGGCTTGCAGTCAAATTCTAGTTCACAGAAAAGGACACTGGGTGTTTTTGTGGGATTGCTGTGAGAATAATGGGTGTGTATATGTCAACACTGACTGTGGTTCTTGTTTACTGATCTCCAGTTGACCCTTTACATTTCTAGGACAACGGCTACCGTCATCCCCTATCACGCTCGATAGAGCAGGTGGGAGTTGTTGCTTAAACCACTCGAATGGCCAAATGTGCCCCCTACCACATGTCCTAGCCTGTAGCTGTTCCATAATCTACATCATTAATTTTCATAGGTATATAAAAAAAATCTGGTTTATGGGCTTCTGTCCTAGAATGCAATGAAGAAACAAACCTCAGGGTAAAACTCGACAAGGAATAGTCACAGCTACGAACTGGCTCACTTTTCAGTTGTGTTTGCCAAACACAGTGCTAAGGAACAAAATAAGATTAAAAGTTTAAATGGGTTGCAATCTGGAATGCCCAGGTATGGGAGACAACCTGCTTTGAGACAGTGAGCTTCCTCACCCTAGAACTCTTGTTACAGTTGCTATTGTATCAACCTGCAAAAACAGGAAGCCGTTTTTTGAAGAAGTAACTGTTTTATCAGACAAAACAACAAACAAAAATATTAGGGCACCTTGAAGACTTACAGCCCTATTTTAATATGAGTGTTCGTAGACCGTCTGGAAAAGTTACTCTTTAAAGTGCCACAACTTTTTTGTCTTTTTAATATATATACAGTATATAGTTTTTGTTTGATATATGAAAATAGGAACTGATCTTGTTACATTTTACACACATACCGTTATCTGGAGTAATATCTTCTGTACACAATCAGAGACAATCCTCTTTTTGCTTTCTTCAGCTCTTTGTTTATTTATTTCTTTGTGTCCACAAATGCCTCCCATAGCCAAATAAGTAAGCTGTAAATTCGTTGTATCCAGAGAACCACATACCCTCTCTCCTTTGCTTCTGTTTAATTATTTGCAAAAGTGCATACTCCGACACCACTATATCATGATTGTGATTCCACAAACAACCTATGCTTCTTTAATTTATCTGAAATCCTTTGTTGTTGTTGTTTTTTTACCAAATAGCCTTGTATAACATTTCCTTCTACATCGTGTTTGAGCCTATTTTTATGTTTGACACCAAAAGCAAGCAAGCAATGGCCCAGATTTGGCATCAGGAACATTTGTATGGCTGGAAGCGTGCCTATTTTAGTGGAAAAGCGGGGTATGAATGGATGGTGTGTTTTATAAAGGTGAAGAAAGATGGAAAAGCAACCCCCCACAGATGGCTTGAGCTGCCCACACAAAACCAAACCACTTTGCCACACAGCTATTGCCCAGGAACTGCCAACTGGGACCAGTATGTAGGTTGCTGAAACTGAAGCTTGGGGGGGGGGGAAGGCAACCTCCTGCTATGGGTCTGCACATGCACACAGGCCAGGCTGCGTGCACGGAAGAGGAACTGTGCACACATGCTAAGAATGAGTGAGGAGTGCTAAGGAGGGACATTGCAAGAGCAACGTTCACGCGCATACAAGAGAGCTTGTGCATGAAAGTTTTTGGGGGAAAGATGTGTGCAAGAAAGGAAGAAAGACTGTGTGTGTTTGTGTGCCGCGTGTACGTAACACACACACAATGCCTTTCTCCCTTTCTTCCACACATCTTTTATCCCAGACTCTCATGCACAGCCTGTCCCAACACATTCACATGTGCATATAACTCTGTGCGCACACGCACACACATGAGACAGGATGTGCACCTATAAACAAGCGGGGCAGGTTGTGTGAGAGAGCCAGAAAGGGTGATTTTGTGTGTGGGAAGCCTGTGGCGGGAGGCTGGGCAAGAGAGAGAGCGAGCGAGCGAGAGAGACTGTATATGTACGTCTGAATATACAAGCATACACGTGCCCGAAAGCGCGTGCGCGCTCCCCACCCCGTAGGAGGCAGAAAGGCCTAGCGCGGGGGGAGCAGACCCCCCGGTTGCCGCGGCAACCGTCCGGGCCGCCCCTTGGCCTGCTGGGAGTGCGGCTAAGGAGGGCGCATGCGCAGGGGGAGGAGGAGGAAGCGGAGGCGGCTTTGCAGTGCAGCGAGGCGGCGGCGGAGCGGCTGCCCGCGAGTCTCCCCGGTGCCCGGCTGGCAGCGCTGCCCCGCGGGTGGGGGAGCTCCGGGGGGATCCCTCTGCTTGGAGAGAGGCCTTTGCAAAGGCAGGAAACCCTCCCCCCCTGCAAAGCGCCCCCCCCGTCCAGGCGTTGTGCCACCCCCCCATCCCTGCCGGTGCCAGCCACGATGCCAAGGGAGACCCCCCCTGGCCCCTCTCCCTCCGGACCAGCCCCTCGCCTCCGTGCACGGGGGTGATGCCGGCCAGCTGCGCGGGGCCGGGCGCAAGGCGTGGGCGCAGCCGCAGGTGCCCAGCGGGTGAGACGGGAGTGGGCAGCCGGCGGAACGGCCCGAGACTTGGACAGCCACCCGCGGGATGTCTGGGGAGAGCGAGGAGATCACCCGCCTCCGCAAGCCCCGCTTCTCCTACGAGGAGAACCAGATCCTGATCCAAGAGGTGCGGGCCAACTATGCCAAGCTCTACGGCACCCAGAGCCGCCGGGTGACCGTGGCCGAGCGCCGGCGGGTCTGGGAAGGCATCGCGGCCAAGATCAATGGCATCACCAGCTGGAAGCGGACCGGCCAGGAGGTGCAGAAGCGCTGGAATGACTTCAAGCGGCGCACCAAGGAGAAGCTGGCCCGGGTGCCCCACTCCACCCAAGGGGCGGGCACGGCGGGCGAGGAGACCTTCCTGGCCGAGGAGGAGACCATCTTTGCCATCCTGGGGCCCGGCGTCGTGACGGGCACGGGCGGCGGTGGCGGCGGCGGGGCGGAACCCAGCAGCGCCTGTCGGAACACGCCGCCCCCGGGCTTCGGGGCCACCCACGGGGTCCGCTTGGCAGCGGAGCATGGCGCCGGTGAGGACCCAAAAGGGGTGATGGGGCACCCTCTGCTGGGGGGGGCAATGAGGTGGGGCCGTGGGGCCACTGGTGGCGGCTTCCACAAGGGCTCAGGGCTGGAGGAGAGGTGGTTCAGAGAACGGTGGCAGGGGGTGCACTCGGCGTATCCAGCGGGCAGGTTTTGGGGCACAGAGCCCTGCCTGGCATTGAGCGAGTCTGTGGGTCCAACTCTGGCCCTCTACGCCCAACTGTGACAGGCAAAAAAGGCTCCCTCCAGGGTAATAATAATAGTAATAACAATGGGAACATTAGGAACAGCATGTATACGTTGACGTTCAACAGATACTTAGGTTTTTGGTTAAAACCTGTACCTGTTATATAATATCGGTCCACGTGGATATAATTGACTTGTGTTTGGTATTATTTCTGAATAATAATAACTTTAGAGCTGCAGAGCTGGGAGGGAGCCCCAGGGATCATCAAGTCCAGCCCCTGACAAGGAGGCCCTAGTGAGGAATCGAACTCCCAGCCTCTGGCTTTGCAGCCAAAGACCGAAGCCCCTGAGCTATCCATATCGAGGTGCGGGGGGCAAGCAACCCTCTATGTGTTCTTGGCAAAGCAAGAGCGGGCACAGTGCTGGTCTGCAGTTATTACGTGCTATCAAATTGGAACCAACTTATAGGGACCGTAATAGGACAGGGTGAGATATTTAAGGAGTGGGGTTCCCAGTTCTACTCCCCCAGTGAATTTCTGTGGTTCATTGGGAATTTGAACCCAGGACTCCCAAGTCCTGGTCTGACACTCTGTCCACCACACCACCCTGGTCTCAGATGAAGATTCCCCCAGCTGCTGTCGGACTACAATCCCCAGAATGCCTGGCCATTGATAATATTAGGGAAGAGGATTCTGAAAAGCCCAACAACAGCTGGGACCCCTGCTCTGGATGTGCTGGGACTACATATCCCAGTATTCCAGACTGTTGGCTGTGCTTGGCTAAGGCTGATGGATGAGGGAGTTGCAGTCTGGAGTCAGCTGGAAGGGTACGCCGTGCCCAACCCGGTTCTAGAGGGAAAAGGGAGAAGAGGATTCAGCCTTTGCTTAAGTGGACGCAGAGCATGTCCCAGGACAATGGGAAATAATAAATGTGCTTCTGAGCATCATCGGTGTGCCTTTTTATTCACCGTAGGGGACCTCTTTAGTGCTAAAAGGCTAGTTTAAAAAATCTCTGATGACATCTAGGGCCTTAATAATAATAATTAAGAGCCATCAAGAATATTTCAACTTAGCATCCCTTTCCAGGGCTTTTAAAGTACGGAGTATTCAGAAGAGGTTTGCCTGTCCTTTTTTTTCCTGGGGGTGCCCTGGGACCAGGCAACTTGCCCAAGGCTTCACAGGTTGGCTCTTCTCCCCCGAGGCCCAGGGGGGAATCAAACCCCCAAGCAGAGACGTAATTCACTGAGCTATCCAGCCAGCCAGCTCCCCGTATTTGAATTATTACTCCCCTATCGGCCGGGGGGGGGGGACATATGTTCTGAAATGTTAGAAGAAATAATGACAGGTTGGTGCGGTAACAGAGCGGTTCCTGAGACACAAGCCTTCACATGCAGTCGTTTGTATAGATGTGCGCCATGGGCTGCACAACCTTGGCAACATCACTTTGGTGAAATAATAAGAACAATCCTGCGCTGTCGAGTCAGTTCTGACTCACGGCAACCCTTTTCAGTGTTTTCTAGGTAGAGAATCTCCAGAAGTGGTTTCTCCTTCTCTTCTTCCTGGGGTGCCCTGGGACTGTGCAGCTTGCCCAAGGCCACCCAGGCTGGCTCTCCTGGGATGCACAAAGTGGGGAGTCAAACTCCCAACCTCTGGCTCTGCAGATGCCTAGCTCACTGAGTTAGCAAAGCTTTAAAGCATTCCTTTTTTAATTAAGGCAGTGGATTCATAACCTCTCATGTTCTGTTCAACTTAGGCAGACATCTGAATGAACTGGAGACTTATGCACAGCGCATCCACACACTGTGCGCTCAGTTTTCCGGTTACACTCTTTTCCCCCATTCCCTTACTCTCTCCTTTTCTTCCTTCCTAAGACCCACAAATAGACAATTATCTCAGAAACCATGACTTTAGTTTCCCCCTTGCTCGTTCTAAACAGGACTCATGTTTAGGGCATAGGCAAGGTACTCTGCACATGCTCTGGTAGGCAGGACAGGACATATTTGAAGGCTCCCCCGTGTTTAAAAGAAAATTTAGTTCCTTGTCTTGGGAACAAGCTAGCATTCCCAGGAAATGCTAGCCATTCCCAGGAAAAAGTTAAGGTTTTTTTTTTGCCTTAACTTTTTTCTGACAAGTTAAACTTCATGGGCACGGATGTTTTTAGACATGGGGAAGTAGCATTTAAAGGTGTGTTTACTGACCGAGCTTCTGAGCAATACAGCCCAGAAAGATCTGTTATCACGTGCTTTTCTTTTTTTCTTTTTGCCCAAACTGAATCAGCCCATCAAGGAGTAGATGTGATCTGAGGAATCGATACAGTCGGTGTTTGAAGCCAGATTAAAAGTGGTTGGAGCTGTGGGACAGCCACATGTGTTCAAACTCCTTGCCTGTGTTCAAAGGCTTCGCTCCCGCCTAGCTTCCTGTTAAGAAAAGGAAGCTGGCCTATAGGGCTAGCAAAGAGGAAGCTAGGATTTTCTCCAGGTGAGTGAAATTTAGACGTCTGTTGGTTTGAATCTGTCGGCTGGAACTCGAGAGAGCGGCGGTGTCGGAATTAAATCAATAATAGGATAAAAATAGAGAGTCAGAGAACATTGCAGAAGTTCTCTCACATCAAGACGTTATCGACCCTTGAGCTTCAGCTAAGAGCCTCCTCTCGTGCATCTGTGCTTAAGGTTCATGGAATTCTGCATGCAAGTGCGTTACGTCAAATAACTGGGCAAAGTAAGCTGTTTATGTTAGCCGCGTTGGGCCCCTGAGGGCCCAAAAGCAGTTGTTGCAATTAAAACATTGACAGCTCAGCCTCGTCTATCTGCCCTTTTTCCTGTACATCTGATGGAGGATCAGATTAGTATCGAGAGGGAAAAACCTTCCCTGGAGAAAAGGTTACTGAATGTCAAACCTCCTCCTTTTCCCTTACAGAGATACCGGCCGGGGGCCACCCGTCATCCTGCAGCCCAAAGACTTCAGCCCACCGGGTTTCCTGCTACCCTCTAGATGGGGGCTTGCTGAGACCCAAGGAACGTGACTCGCCGGCGCCCCCATCAGCCCAGCCCGCGTCGCTGCAGATTGTCCAGCTGGCTCCGTCGCCGGCCAGCTTGAGTTGCGGACCGCACGCTGAACCCTCCCCCATGGAGCCGCCGGGTGCCACCCCGTGCCCTTCGACGTCCCCGCTGCCACGGCGCCGGCGCACCTGCCTCGACCCAGCCGGCGAGCCTCCTCTGGATTTCTTGCAAGCCCAGAGAGAGACCGCCGAAGCCATCCGCGAGCTGAACTACACCCTACGGCAAGGCCTGGAGCGGCTGACCGACATTGTGGCAGCTCTGCTCCCCCTCCTTCCGGTTCAGACAAATAACGTGTCACCTCCGCAGGAGGGGATCCCTGCTCCGGCACCACCTCCTTCCTCGGAGACGCTGCTTCCCAGAGACGCCTTTACCACCAAGGTGGAACCCTCCCTGGAGCCGGAAGAGTACGAGGCCAGGTCTCCGGGAGATGAAGGACAGCCCGTAGTGGCTGAAACCGGGACGTCCCCAACCCGGGTCCCTCCTCCCCAAAAGGGGAGGAAGGGGATCCCCACCCGCAAACGCAGGGGGCGCTGGAAGAACGTGTGAGCATCCTTGCTCGGAAGGACCTGCTGTTGTTCCCCCCCCCCAGCACAGGGAGAGAGGGGAAGGAGGGATGCATGCCTCCTGGAGAGGGTGAGGCCTTAAGTGACTTTCCTGCACACACACACACACACACACACACCCTCGGAGTTCCCTGCTGCCACCCCGTGAACCATGCAAGTTTGTGCCCTTTACAAAGCACGGTCCTGCTTCCCCGCACATCCGTGCATCATGTTTGTTATGAGGGGTTGTCCTACTGGCCCGACGTGACACCCACCAAATCAAACGCAGCTCTCCCCTCAGCTGTCTGCAGAACAACCGTCTCCAAGAGCCTCCAGGTGCCAGGAAGGTGATGGAACCAAGCACCCCATCTGTATGACACAGTTACAGCAGATTGATGCCACTTTTAATGGTTAGGACTTTCTCCTCCTAGAGTTAGGTGAGGAGCCTAAGGTGTTCTGCGGAGAATTCTAAGTTCCTCACGAAATGGCAGCCTCAAGAGTCCATAGGATGGAGGCGTGGCCATTAAAACGGCTTCAGGCGGCTATAACTGTCATGTAGATACAAGGGAGTGTGCTGTTTCGATGTTGTTGTTGCTTTGACTCCAGCTTCCAGAATCCTCTGTCCTCTGAGCTCCACACTACAGACACCTAAGTTTTGCTCAGCTGGAAAAAGGCCTGCCTCTTTCCCTGAAAGCACTGAGGCAACTTCCTTTTTAAACAGGAAGCTAGGCCTTTCTCCAGGTGAGCGACCTTTAGGTGTCTGCCAGATGGAACGTCCAGAATGGAGAATTCTGGGAGTTGGAGTCCAAGTGACCACACCCACTGTAGACACTTCCAGGAAGCTTTTGTTGAGCCTGCCGTTGACCACCATAGACAGATTGTCGGCTCACAGATTTGTGCGGATCTGTGCTTCACTGACCACTGTAAACGGCTGGAAAAGTTCAGGGAGAAGCTTGTTAGGAATGATGCAGTGCTGAGGAACAAGGACCTGCGATTCCAACAGCACCCAAGCTCCATCCCAGTTGCCTTTGCCTCTGAAACACGCTTGATCTTGTGAAGCCTGGGGTGATTTGGCTGGTTTCCACCTCGCAGGGTCCCAACCTGGCACCTCTGTCTGCTCAGGAACAAGGTAGAGTGCAGCTTGCAACCCTGACAGAAGAGGCCTTGGGGGAGGAGCAGCTGCCTTAGATGACCGCAGTTTAACCAGTCGGAGGATGCCCTCTTCCTCTGCTAAATCCCATGCCAGTGGAAGCTCAATAAACTATTTTCATACCAGATTTCCCTTGCATTTATAGAATTTTATCTGTGGCTGTAATGCGGAGAGAAGCAGCTGTGCCGTATATAAGGCAAAGCGGATAGACAAGAATGGAAACTTCCCCCACTTATTAAGACACAGTTCACAATACACTTCACCACTGTTGCATTCCAGTGTAAAGTATTTTAATTCTATTTATAAGGGGAATATGGCACAGTTATTTCCATTATATGATGAGGAATGGAGCCCAGCTGTGTAGCGGTGTGTATGTGAAAGAGAGAAATATATATATATTTTGCCTAGGACCACAGGAGAGACTTATAGTCAGGTTTTTCTAGCCCAATAGTTTTGAGACTCCGGTTGTCCAGATGTTTTTGGACTTCCAAATTCCTGACCACTGGCCATGCTGGCTGAGGCTTTTGGAAATCGAAGTCCAAAACCTCCTGAGGACTAGAGATTTGGGATCACCGTGCTAGGGCACATTTAGCCGTCTAACCATCAGCCGGGGCAGCATATAAAAATAAACTGGTAAACTTAGGTCTGTGGGCTTGCAACATATATAAAGCATCAAGAAAAAGTGGCTGCGTGTTGGCTTAATAAAATTCCACTGTATTCAGTGATGGTTAAGACTGCAGTTTAAAAGTTGACAGTAGGAACGGAGGATTATTATTACTTATTTATATAGCACCATGAGAGTATAGGATGGTTTACAGTGTATAGGATGATACGTCCCTAGCTGTCGGGGGCTTACAGTCTATAAGGAAACAACACGGAAGAACAATAACAGTAATATGGTTTTTTGTGTGTGTTGCATGAGTTTCGGACGAATGACAGGCTAATTTGACCGAAAGCACGTTTCCAAACTAAAACTTGGAGGAGAGGGAAGCTGGCCTGACCTATATAAGCGCCGATGTTCAAAAGGTTGAGACCACCTACAGGTTTCAATAAAATAAATGTTTTTCTCATCACTTCCCATCAAAAATCCCATTTCAATTGAACCTATCAAGACAGCTCATGACATAAATATTCAAACCCTCTCCAAAATACAGTGAGAGCAACAAGGAGACGAGGCAGTGAATCGGAAAATTAGGTTTTCAGACCAAACTTTAAAAGGTCTAAAGCAGTAATAGGAGACAGTAATTGTATTCAAGACACAACAGTGAAAAGTGCAGGAAGGCTGACTTCTTCTGAGTCTTCATTCAATTTAAATCAAATTTAGTGTGAGGCAGGTCTCTTTAGCAAAGTATTCAAACAAAAAAACAAGTGCCACCATTAGGAAACCGATTTCTCCATGGAATCCATCTAATCTCTGATTAGGGAGAATCCATTGGAAAGTATCAGAGACCTTTACATCAAGGAATGTTAAGAGCAGCCCTTTTTAAAATGGGAATGTCAGGACACGTTAAAAGATGGGAATATCAGGTTCTAGGCTTATAAGTACCAACAGGACCTTCAGGCACAAGAATGTGCAGACTTTCAGGTTTGACAGAGTTCATTGCATAGGAAAATTTTGTAGTGCTCAGAAGTTTGCATGGTGCCACACCAACAGAAATGGCATGCTTTTATTTCTGTTTTTAATTTGGAATCATGTCACCAGCTGTCAGATAGATAGATAGATTAGTTGGTACACCAACAGGAAAAGTTGAAATAATTGATGCTAAGCTAAAGGTAAATGTAGAATAACGGGGGAGGAATTAATTTGCATGTGATCAGAGCAGCGAGCTTGCAAATCCATGTTTTCTGTGGTCTAGAGTGGTCTAATACGATCAGATAGGTGGAATAGAAATAAAATAAATAATAATAATAATAATAACAATAGGAAAATTCCCTTTTACTAGATCACGTTTTTCTCCAAGGACTGGGACTTAAGGTGGTGCCCAGCAAGGTGAAAACAGGTATCGTTAAAGACGAACAAAAGATTAAAGTGTTAAAACACAAATTACAGCACACAAGGACTATGGAGTAGAAAGGCAGTTTAGAAACACTTAAAAAAACAGGTCAGTTTGTTTTAAAACTCCATTTATAAGTTCAGGTTCTTGCAGGTTGAGAATATTCCCTTCAACATCTCTTATCAATGTCCTTTAACCGTTTGGTCTTGTTCAAGTGGCAAATAATTCACAAGACACTTGTTAGGTTTCCCGTACTATCCTATTACTATCAATTATTCTGTAAATTCCTCAAGTTTGTATCATGCAGTGCTCCTTGAACACACAGACCAAGTTAACTCTTTCTCTTTAGATCAAAAGCACCTCTAAAGAACAACCCCCCCCAAAAAACCCAAAACCCAGATTTGTTGAGCTTATATTTGGAGAGAGCCTGCTGGTGTTCTGCAGAGTTTACTAGGGATTTGGAGCCTGTATATTATTTCCAAGTGCAAATACTGATCTATTGATGCCCAGTTCAACCTTTCAGTCCTCTGTTCTTGCTGTTGCTTTGACATGCTCCCATCACTGGTGTCCCTAAGCTGCTGGACCCAAGTGGCTTTCAGTCTGAATCTGGGTAGAGAAATAATATATGCAATAATTTGCAAATAAAAATATCTTTTTCCAGGAGATCTGGACTTTGCAACTGTATTTTTCCTCCGTCTGTCAGTAACCCCCTTAATGACCCCTTCCAAAGCTGAACCAGAGGGGAAGCAGAGGGGACCGGAAATGCGCAACAGCATCCGGGCCCTAGCGGCGCCAGGCAACCTGGGAAATGTAGTTCTTGCATCTTACATCTAATTAACCCTTCAAGGTTTCATTAAAAGGGGATAGAAAGGCTTCTTTAGTCTCTCTCCCCAAAGAAGGCATCAGGAGGCCTGGACCTACAGATAATACCTGGGCCTACAGATAAGTTGGCTTTCTATAAAAGCAAAATAATTACTATTAGGTAATATTAAAACTATGAGAAGAATGAAAATCAAGTTTAAGATAAGGCCAGTTGCCTGCACAAGATCTAAACTGAAGCAAATACAAATGTTAAAAATCAAATTTTGGGGAAGTGCCATTCATTTTTAATTTAAAGGTAACATACTTGCCATTTCATGCGTTCAA
The DNA here is from genome assembly GCF_051106095.1 of Pogona vitticeps. Lineage (NCBI taxonomy): Eukaryota > Metazoa > Chordata > Lepidosauria > Squamata > Agamidae > Pogona > Pogona vitticeps. The sequence continues at coordinate 25,423,945 of NC_135791.1, forward strand.
AATATGCACATAATTTGGGATTTAAAAAATCCCCTAAAATTGGAAGCCGAGGATCTTGGCTTGACAAAGGGCCCACGTGCCTAACAGTTACAAACCATGTCCACTTTTATGTTCCATCGACTTCTTTGTGAAAAATAATTCTGTGAGGATCTAACCTTGGCAGTTACCACCTCCCTTCTGTACACCGAATCCAGCATCAGCAAAACCGTGCAAATGTGCCCAGATGGTTGCTTTAGCTGGCTTTACAGGCTGCTGTGTGTAGGTGTAAACATGGCTGGGGAATTCTGGATGAAGAACTCTGTGCAATCTGAAAGCTTGCTAAATTGACCAAAGTCACCAGTTGGGATCCAGGCCGAGATGAAATGGCATTAAGAAAAGTATTTAAAAATGATCCGATCGAAGGAAGTGAAGAAATTCATGTGAGTTGAAGGTGGTAGTGGTGGTTACTCCCAGCAAGTAAAAGCATAAGGCCTGCAGCAATAAATCAGGCAGAGAAAACCACTCAGCCTCTTAACAAGGAGCTGATTAACTGCAATAATTTAACTGAGGGTTTGGAAAGGACATCCTCCGTTCCCCTAAAATTGTTTGTTTAAACTTTGTATAAAACAACAACCATCTTTCAGTTGAGCACAAAAGAACTTTTCCTTTGCAACAAAGAAACAGCTTTGGGAATAAAAACTCTCTGTAGTCGGTGATAATGTGGATTCTAGTCCAGGAAAGCATGTTGCAAGTTATGATCTTGCTCCCCCTTTTTTTTACATCGCCAGTTTGTTTTTAATTGCTTTTCTCCAAAAACGCCCAGAAAGGGTCCCTGTACCCAGAATTTTTCCAGGCGCTGCCCTTGTGCTTCTCCGAGGGTTCGTTCTTGCTCCGACAAGAGACAGGAAGGCCTGGGGAGGAAAAAAAAATGGAAAATTAAGGGGGGGGACATGCACTTCCCACCCCCTGGAAAAATTGGGGGGGGGGGGAGAAGTGTGGAATATGTTCTTTTACAATGATAATACTGTATGTCTACAACATGGTATTCAAACTATATAACACAAGGACCTGAATGCAGGACTACAGAGACCTTGTGTATTTAAGTTCTCTCTAGAGATGTAAGATGTCCCAAAATTTCACTTTTTCCAAGGGGAAAACACGAAAAAATGGATTTTTGGGGGGGGGGAATCCTTTTTTTCCCCTTGGGTTCCCCCCCCCGGAGAAAAATGGACCTTGGCCGAAATTTTCCACCCCTAGCAAGGACCCCACCCCCTCCCTAAGATCTCCTTTGCCACCCCTCCTGGATGCCCCCTCGCCCTTGCCAGCGAGGGCTCCTGGCACTCCCTCCTCCTCCTCCTCCTCCCCTCCCGCTCTGCAAGCCAGGTTGCAAAAACTACACCTCCCAGCAGGCCTTGCAGCGGAGTTATGTAAGTTTCTCCCTGGAAGAAGGCAGGCGAGAGGGGGAAATTCCCCCCCTCCCGCCTCCTCCTCCTCCTCGTCGTCGTCTTCTATTTTTTTTATCCCTTCCCCTAGTCCCCTCTCCGTGGCTGGCGGGCGCGCCTTCCCCTCTTCCTCCTTCTCCTCCCCAGGTCAGGCGCCCCCCCCAAGCAAGCCGAGCCGTCGGGGCAGGGAAAGAGGGGAGACGGGGGGTCCCCCTTTCCTCCTCCCCCCTCTCTTTTTTTGCTTGCACCGCTTTGCACAGGTGTAAACAGGATCGGGCCCTCCTCCTCCTCCTCGGCGCGGCCCGATCGCCTCTCCCCTCGCGGAGCCCCGACGGCGGAGGATCCCCCCGGGGGTGGCGGCGGCGGCGGCGGCGGCGGGTGCAAAGGCTCGGAGGCGTCGTCGTCCTCGTCGTGGTGGTGGTGGTGGTGCAAGATGTCGGCGTCGGTGCAGACGTCCCGCAGACAATGGTGCTACTTGTGCGACCTGCCCAAGATGCCCTGGGCCATGATCTGGGACTTCAGCGAGGCCGTCTGCCGGGGCTGCGTCAACTTCGAAGGGGCCGACCGCATCGAGTTCCTCATCGAGACGGCCCGGCAGCTCAAGCGGAACCACGTCCTGCAAGAAGGGCGCCCTTCGCCGGGACCCCCCCCCGGGGGCCAAGCACGGCAAGGAAGGGCCCCCCGCCGCCGCCGCCGCCGCCTTGGAGCGCTACGAGCGCCCCGGAGGAGCAGGGGGGCCCGGGGGGGCGCAAGCCGCTGCTTCTGGAACGGGGCGCCTCCTCTCGAGTAGCAGCGCCCCCGGGGGCGACTATGTCCTCAGCCCCCGCTTGCCCAACGGCCTGGCACGCGGCGGCGGGGGCTCCGACGAAGGCGAGGGCAGCCGGCAGAGCCCCACCGCCCGCCGGGCCCTCATCGGCCCCGTGCCCCCCAGCCTGGTGCCCCAGAGCTTGATGGGGGCCCCCCAAGGGCTCCTGGCCGCCGTCTCAGGCTTGGGGGCCCGGGCCGCCTCGCTGACCCTGCCCTCGCCCATGTTGGGGGAGTTGGCCAAGCCGGGGGGCCGGGCCGCCTACGGCGACTACGAGAAAGAGAAACAGCGCAACAGCGATTGCTTGGCCGAGCTCAACGAGGCCATGCGCGGGCGGGCCGAGGAGTGGCACGGGAAGCCCAAGGCCGTCCGGGAGCGGCTGATGGCCCTCTACGGCTGCGCCCCCTTCAACGTCCGCTTCAAGAAGGACCACGCGCTGGTCGGGCGGATCTTCGCCTTCGACGCCGCCCCGCGGCCCAGCTACGAGTACGAACTCAAGCTCTTCACCGAGTACCCCTGCGGCTCCGGCAACGTCTACGCCGGCGTCCTCGGGGTGGCCAAGCAGATGTTCCAAGACTCCCTCAAGGAGCCCGGCAAGGTCATCTCGTCGGGTTACAAGTACCTCGAGTACGAGAAGTGCCACGGCTCCAACGAGTGGCGTCTCCTCGGGGAGCTCTTCACCGAGAATGTGCGCTTCTTCCGAGAGCCCCCGGCCCCCGAGGCCCTGCCGCAACAGTTCCTGGACAGCAACTGCGCCATGCCCCCCAACCTCCTGCTGAGGGCCGTGCCCCCGTCCCGGGCGGTCATGAGGAGACGCAAGGCCTCCCCGGAACCGGACGGCGAGCTGGCGGGCAAGCTGACCGGCGAAGAACAGCAGCAGAGGCAGCACTGGCTCTCCCAAGGGGCGAGCGGCCTGTACCCCTCGGGCCTGGCCCACCTGCCCGCCTCAGCCGGCCAGGGGCCTCTGCCCGAGGGCTCCTTACGAAACGACCCCTCGCCCATCACCGCCCTGAAGAACGTGGCCGACACCCTGGGGAACAAAGAGGTCAACCCGGTCCACTCCACCACCGCCCGGCAGAACAGCACCAGCCCGGCCTCTCCCGCCGCCTCGGGCCAACACCGGCTGGTGTCCCGCAACGGCGAGCCGGGCCAAGCGTCCACCACCACCTCCTCGTCCTCGTCTTCCTCCGGGCCCCACTCGTCCGGAGGCGTCGAGCCCAGCGGCGCGCAGAGCGCCCCCGACTCCTCAGGCGGGGCCAGCAGCGCCCCTCTGTGCTGCACCATCTGCCACGAGCGGCTGGAGGATACCCACTTCGTCCAGTGCCCGTCGGTGCCCGGGCACAAGTTCTGTTTCCCTTGTTCCCGGGATTTCATTAAAGCCCAAGGAGCCGCCGGAGAAGTGTATTGCCCCAGCGGAGAGAAATGCCCCCTGATCGGATCCAACGTGCCCTGGGCCTTCATGCAGGGCGAGATCGCCACCATCTTGGCCGGAGACGTGAAAGTAAAAAAGGAGCGTGACCCGTGAGGAAGCCAAGATCTAGAACATTGGGTCAGGGGTGTGTGTGGGGGGGAAACGGAGGCCTGCGCGGCCCTCCTCCCCACCCTCCTCCCCATCTCCCGTCCGCTGTGGCAGTGACTGGAATTAGTAACTTATTCCCCAGCTTGACACCCTTTCTTTAACCCACGGTGGACTGGGGGTATTGTACATAAATCTATTTTTTAAATAATATTTCCATAGCAAGCTTATATATGAAGCCACATCTACGTTAACCTAATGATAGGGAGGGAAGGGAGGGGAGGGATGTACAGGGAGGGGGGCAGGCAACCTTTGTGTAGCCTCTGAGGAGGGGCGATGCTTCACCATGGAGGGGCAGAAGTGGTATGGGAAGGGTTGTTGAGGATGTGTTGCTGGAGAGCAAAGCACCCCCGTCCACCCCTCCCGCTTGTAATATTATCCTCATCTAAGTTTTCCCGGATTTCCACTTATGTCCCCCATCCCTAAACTCCGACACCTTTGCTTTCCTAGATTTTTGCAGTTCTCCTTCTCTCCACTCCTCCCACATTTGCATCCATGACACCAACCTTATTCACTTCCGCTTGTCCTCCCACCCCATGAACATTGTATATATGGGATGGCCCTAAAAAAAAAAAAAACCCTTCCGCCAAGTTTTAGGTGAAACCCATACCGCTCTTGTCACGGGCCAAGTTGAGTTTCTGTTTTTATTCCAAGAGGGAAGGGAGACAGGCTGTGTGGAAATCTGCTTTTTTTGGGAAGGGGGCGAGCATGGGAAGGAGAGGGTTTGGAGCATTACGAGAGAATGTGGGTGCGCAGGAGAGGTGGAGATGCTTAAAAAGTGCCTCTTGTGTGTAGATTTTTACGTTGGAAGGGGAGAGTTTGTTTTCATACCAAAAGACTTAAGCATGCACACCAAAAAGAAGACGACAATGAAGAAAAATAATAATAATAAGAAAAAGTGGAGGGGGGAAGTACATGACGGACTCAAAAATTGGGATGCAGGACAGGTGCAGGATCAGATCTGCTGGGCCGTTCTGCATAAGCACTGATGACATGAAAGAGAGGCTGCCATTCATTTTGGTAGGATTTGAACACAGAATTTCAAGGATGTGAAAAACTTCTCTAAATTGGTGGGGTGGGGGGAGGAGGAGAATATTGGGGGGGAATATAAGAGGGACCCATCCGAGGTTTTATTTTCACACACCCCCGCCCCAGCCAAAAATAAAAGAATTCAAGAATTCAAAGTTTGTATATGGAATAAGAATCTCATTTAGCCAGCTCTAATTGGGGAAATTGTAATGGGTGGGGAAGGGGGAAGAATGATGATTGAACGAGGAGGGTGGCCGTGAATCAGTCAGGGGGGAAGGGTTGGGGGTCTAGCACTTATTGTGATGTGGTTCAGAGAGGCAGGGGGAGGGGGCCCGCCGCAGACACAAATACGTATAAAGTTTGATTCTAGACTTGTCTCATGGCTGGGCAGGTGTTTCTGCCAACTTTGTATGTTTTTATGTTGTGAAATTTGGGAGGGGGGAGGATTGGGGGTTGGATCCCCCCTTTTTAAGTCTGCAGAGGGAGGGAGAGGAAGAGAGAATGTTAAATTTGTTTTTTTGTATTTCTTTTACTTGTCTCTTGTCAATAAACTTGGTTATCTTTTTTTTTCCATTTAATTCCCCGTTTCTGCATGTGTGTACGTGTAGTGTTTGGCATGTAGCACTGATTTACATCGGCGCAGACTAGGTCGACTGGTTGCCCTCCATTTATAACCAGCTTGGGTCAGCGTATGCCCACCTCCTCAAAAGATACCGACTGGTCCAACCTCACTCACCAAGGGCTTATTGATGAGCGGGAGTGTCAGTTCTGCTCTCTACTGTAGCATAGCTGGCGTTCGAGGATGGCACAGAATGTTCACAAATACTCAAGCTGCTCAAGGCTAAATTCTTGGAGTCCAACTCCTATTAGGAGAGAGAGAGTGGTCAATTCAGGGACTGGAAATCTTACCAGAATTGTATTGAACAGTCTGCTATTAACCAAGGGAGGCCAAGAAGCCTGTGTTATCTGAAGACTCTGGAAAGGTAGACATCATGATTTCAAGATCCAGCCAGTATCCCCACTTCAGCCTGCTTTTTGTAACATCTCACTGCATGAAGAGATCTGGAGATCTTGGTGGCTTGAACTTTTCTCTTTGCTTTGCTCTCACTCTCTTTCAGTTTCTGCCCCAGGGCCTGTTTTCCCCACTAGTATTGTCACTGGCTGGGTCTCTACCTCCTCTGCCTGTCCCTTGTCATCACCTGCTTTCTTGCCAGGCACTGAAACAAAGAGAAAAAGGACAATAACCCATCCGTAGCTCTTTCAGGTCAGAGGAAAGGTGGATGAACAAGCAGGTTGCTGGGCTGAAGAGAGAAACAGGTCTCGAGATGGATATGCCCCCTGAATCACTCATTCTTGACCAGACAAGTCTGTCTTGATGCATCCAAGAAATTGCTGCTTTTCCCCCCTAAAATTTATATCCCTAGTCCAGGGGGCTTTTGTCAGCAATGGGATGGTTAAATCAAGAGTGGGCAGATAACATGCTTTTGAATCACAATCCCCAGAATTCCTGGCAGGCACGGCTGCCTGGGGAATTTGGTGGGTTGTAGTTCAAAAAGCTGCACACTTGTAGAGGTGTGTAGTTATGTTAGAATGAGCATCCACACTTCCCTAGCACAGATAGCAGTGCGTCTTAGGACGTCAGAAAGAACAAAAATCAGATCTGTGTCGGTGAGTAGCACCTTACCAGAGCACATATTTTGCATTACGAAGCTCAGAGGTTTAAAACTTGGCATCTACAACTTGTGTCAACTTGTGTCTAGAACCCTGGAGGGGTTGGTTGGATAGCTCAGTGGTTGGGGAGCCAGAGGTTGGGGGTTCGATTCCCCCACTGGGTCTTTCAGAAGAGCCAGCCTGGGTAGCCTTGGGCCAGCTGCACACCATCCCAGGGCACATTGGGAAGAAGGGAAGGGTTAAACCACTTCTGATTTTTACCTTCCTGGGAAACCCAGACAAGGGTCATCATAAGTCTGAATTTACTTGACGGCCCTTTATTATTATTATTATTATTATTATTATTATTATTATTATTATTATTATTATTATTATTATTATTATTATTATTATTATTATTATTATTATTATTATTATTATTATAGAGAGTTGTTTTTGCTTGTCACAGTTGGATGTAGAGGGCTAAGCGGACCCGCAAACTCACTCAATGCCAGGCAGGGCTCCGTGCCCCGATATCTGCCCACGCCAGTTAAGCTCAGAGGGGATGGCAGCCGGCGAATGATACCTGGTCATGGAGAAATCTCAGATTTTCACCCCTGTGAGCCCCGGTTTCGCTACAACACCAGTGCTGGGTTTGGTAACCCGGCAGCCTTTCCATAGACCCAAGATTTCCAGCCAGCCAAGCTGTTGTCAAGCGCCATCCACCAGATGGCAGAGGTAACTTGGCCACCGCTGCTCAATCATCATGGACTTAGACGGCGCTAACGAGCAGGCGGAGTAAATGGGAGAAGTTATAAAGACTTGATTCTCTCCAGAGGGCCAGCCCTTCGTAGGAAGAACTGGGAGACAAGCTGAGGACTGCCAACAGCTCCGCTCTGCCCAGTAGACGTCAAGTCAAGCCAAGAGCATCTCGGAAACGTCTCCAAGAAGGTGCAGAAAGCTGGATGTGCCAAGACTGGACTTATTGCCCTGTTTTGGTTGAACACGCCATGGAAGCCTGTTGAGTCCCTTGATTTCCTGGGGCAGGCATCCGCTCGCCCGGAATCAGCGCGCCATTTCCAACCAGGCAAGACGGTGGTCCCGATCCTGTGTCTGAGTCAACCACTGGTCATTTGTTGGGCGAAGTGGGTCTTCCCAAAAATATTTCTAAGAAGGAAAAAAAAAAGGAGTTAAAAACTCAAAGAAAGTGATTCTCGGATTTAAGTTAAAAACCAAAATACTCCTTTTTATTTTTATTTTTTCCCTCCCCTCTCCTGGATTTTGGAATGCTGGGCTCCGTCAAAATGGAATCGCACGAACTTCCAGAGTGGACTTCATACTATAGTGAATCCACGGAGGTAGGCCACGGCGAAATGTTTTTGGGAGCAGATGGTGGTCGGGGTGTTGTTTTGTGTTTTTTAAAGGAGGGTTAGAAGAAGCAACATGGGTTGGGTTTGGGCAAAACATGGTTGGATTTTTTTCCGGATCCATGCCTACAAACCCAGTATTTTGTAGGAGATTTATCCACATTGTGATCCAGGGAAGGGGGGGGGATACATCAGTTTGTGAGTGTGGAAGGCAAGGCACAGTGTCTTTCCTTCCTTCCGATACGGACCTCAAACTTGTTGGCTGCCAACGGCACGTGGCTGGGAGCCGAAACTGCCCAGCTGGAAATCAGGGGAAAAGGAGCTCAATGCAACAGCTAGGTCACTTACAGACGGCTAAGGTTCAGAATATGAGGCTTATATTCCCGCCTTCTTTCCCAACAACGGTAAACCAGTTGTCCCCAGGAAGCCCATAACCAGGCTGAGAGAAAATAAGTCATTCTGTCTAGGTGGCTCGTGGCCCGAATGGGGGATTCACCCAGCCCAAACATGTTGGGGTGAAGTGCCCCCCATGTTTAGTCCATAAGCTGCTCTTCTATCTATGCGTTTCGTCTTGAGCATTTGGAATTCAGTGGCAAATTCATAGGCAGTCGTTTGGGAGTCCGGGGAAATCTCACGGTTAGAGAGGATGACTGCTCCTCGCTCTTTCAAGAGGCTGATTGTTTTTAGTCCTACTTTAGCTTCCACCAAACGGGCAACCCTCGGATGGGCAGGACTACACACCTCATCATCCTTTCCCAGTAAGCCATGCAGGCTGGTCAGGATAGGGCCCGTAGTCTCTGGAGACAGCTACCCGTACGACACGGCATGCCCACATTTTGAAGCCCATCCGCGCCAGCCTTCTCTGAGGCGTATGGGACACACCATGCGCTGGGTGACAGTATAAATCCCCGTATGCCAGACACCCCAAACAAAAACATCATTCCACAATCTTTCCCTCGTGCTCATTTTTCCTGCACTTAGAAAACTTTGCTGTTCATTCAGTGTTGATCTCTCGTGGGCAACTCTTACAGCGGTATGTTGCAAACTATGGGTCTTTGGGTAGAAGAGTTCCTGTCATTATTTATTTATTGATTTGATTTATTGATTTGTCATCGGCTTCTGGAGGGTGGGCATTTGAGTGTGTTTAACCCGAAGCACTCCTTCTGTGGGCAAACGGACCGAAATTGCAACCCTCTCACCACGCTTTTGCTTTCTGGATCCCAACTTAGCACTGAGTAGTTTGTAATGCCGATTTCCAAAATGGCTTCATGAGTACGGAAGAGGAGGTGCGCGCAGAGAGATGAGTTCTGCTCAGGCAAAGAAAGCTACAGGTTAGGTCTTTAGTCGCAAGAGTCTTGTGCCTAGAAACAAACATAATTTTGTGAAGACTGATAGACCTTCTGAGGTGATATTAAGGGACCTATTCAAGCTGAGCTGGGTTAGGGCCCCTGCCTGTCTTCTTGATCCAGTTCTGGACGCTGAGTTTGGGTCCTACGTACAGGGGCAAACATTTACCTTCACACAGGCTGCTACGCTGGTCATCTTTAATGCTGATCCTCCCAATCTGGAACTCAGTAGAGTTATTCTTTTGAACTACAGCTCCAGCCGGCAGAGTCACTGTCCAAAAATATAAATTTTCCAAGTGCCCATCCAGTCCATTTTTGGGACAGGCACACTCTGAAATGGATGCGTACAGTAAGGGCAGTTTAGCTGTGCTGTATTGGAAATGTGGTTGGCGGACGGTGGCAACGCTTATGTCTTTTGAGGATGTTACTCTGGGTTTCCTGCAGCGCCCACCAAGGAGTAGAGGCCTTCTTCTATCCCAATGTGTTTTTGTGCAAAAAAATCGCTGCGCCAGTTCTATCTCCCCCCCCATCCCCTGCAACGCTCAGCAAAAAAACATATGTCAAGGGCCGCTCCTCTGATCTTTCCACACATGCTCCATTCCTGCCTATGTTTTAAAAACTAGATATCCAGATCCTGCAATTCTATGCTGATCTAGCAGTAAGCCCCACAGAACTCGATGGGACTCATTTCTAAGGAGATATGTGTCGAAATCCACTGCTGGTTTACAATCCTATGGATGCTTCTTTCAGAGAAAAACCTCACCAAGCAGAGCAGAAATTAATTCAGAGTCAACCTAAAATTTCCTTTCTCTCAATTCTGCGAGGATTAGAACTCGGGGCCTTGGGTGGAGAGGCAAAAGGCTCAGAATTGCCCAAGGGGGAACTAATCTCGCAATGCATGATTAACATACGGAATGCTCAACTGATCAACTGTGTTTTCCTCCCCCACATTTCCAAAAAGATTTGATAAACCCATTAAGGTGGATAAGGGCTGTAGCCAGGATGCGAAGGGGCACCTAGTAATGGCTGGCGTGTGTGTGTGTATGTGTGTGTGTGGTGAGCGCGCATGCGCGTCTGTGTGCATCTCTGTGTTAAATTTCCGAGGAAACAGCTGTCCACGCATCTCTTCATCCACAGTATCCTTAGTTACTTGCAGGCCTGTTTTATCTTCCAGATCTTTCCACCAAACACATAACAGCAACAGTGTTTGTACTTAGTATTTTATAATAATAATAATAATAATAATAATAATAATAATAATAATAATAATAATAATAATAATAATAATAATAATAATAATAATAATAATAATAATAATAATAAATTCCAGCAGGGCAGGCCCTACAATTAGGAGAAAGATGCAGCTGTGAAAAGGTCACCCTTCTGTGTATTTTTGTGGCAGTTATCTGTTCACTATCATGTCTGAGGGGAGAGAGCTTTTCGGCCTCAGATTTGGGGTATTACATCTCTTGGTTTTTTGGGTGAGCGGGTACACAATTTGCTAGGTGTGCCTCAGTTGGCAAATGGACTCGGGCTGTCCCTGACCATAAAAGCTTTATGGCAATTTAATTAAAAGCAAAAACTGACACTTGCCTGGAGGTTTATCATCTAAAAAGTGGAAGGAAGAGCCACAGAAATAAAAAATACTCAATTAACAGGAGGGGGGAACCCTCAACAAACCCCAGTTCCCACCTAAGTGTGTGAAAAAAAATCTACACAAATATCTATCTATCTATCTATCTATCTATCTATCTATCTATCTATCTATCTATCTATCTATCTATCTATCTATCTATCTATCTATCTATCTATCTATCTATCTATCTATCTATCTATCTTTGAGTTTGTCTCTTGTTCCTCAAAAGTTCTGCCTCAAGTGAGTCACCTTTGATGGGTTGTTGACACTCACAGGCCATTCATTGTTTGGTTAAGATGGGATGAACATGGGGAGGGAGAGGATCGAGCAAATTAAAATCCTACAAAGAAATACAGGTCTGAGGAGAGGCAGAATCGTTTGCCTACTAGCCATATGTTTCAAAGTGCAATTTCTTTGTTTATTATTTTCAAAATGCTTTTAATTCACATTCTTTGGCTGGGCTGCATCATCAGCATGTCAAAGAAAGCAACAGGCCATCAATAAACAGCGCATCAGATGCGGAAAGGATGATGCTGAAAACAGAAAAATAGCCAGGACCAATTTATGTAGATTTTAAACATTCTCTGGTCTAAGCTTAAAAAACCCCTAAACCCAGCAGCATGTGAGCTGCAGAGCGAAATAACCAAACCAAAGAACCCCCCCCCCCATGCCTCACCCTATATATATATATCTATAGGGACATGGGAGTGTTCTCCCAGGTTTTAAAAACAACACTTAATTTTACAAGCCCAGTCAGGGTGTCAGCTCTATAAACACGCCTGGGTGGTGGTGGTTTTTCTGAAACAAAACAGCAAAAAGTCATCGCTCTTGCGCATTGCAGGCAGAGTTGGGGGGGAGAGTTACTTTTTTGGGGACCCCAATCACCAGCTTGAGGCAGAAGCCATGTAGAGTGGAGAACGCTCAGTTTTGCCGATTAGAAAAATAAATTTTCCAGGTTTTGGCAAGAGAGGGCACCTTGGGGAGAACCGAGTCCTTCTCTCATTCTCCGTGTGTCTATAGCGTCATGGTCTCTGTGGCGTCTGTGCGAAGAGTGAACCCAGTTCTCCAAGCGCTACGTTTGCAAGCAACATGGGATCGAGTCAAGGGTTGAAAAACACAGCTTCATTTTGGTCCAGTCCCTCCTTGCTAGCTGCGTTGAGAAGGTCCATGCCCGCCTGCTTTCCACCCAACAGGCTTCAAGGGTGGCTTGAAATCTTCTGTGTAAATTAAACTAAAATTCTGTTTACTCACCTCCCCACCTGTAACAGCGTACCCACATGAGAACCAGCCATTTAAAAGGGGACGGAGGCTTCAAGAATACGAGGGGATGTCAGCAGTCCTTGACTTGGGGCCCTTGAGAGGGATTGGACTACAATGCCCATCATCCATACTGCCCGGGGATCATGGGAGTCGCAGTCCGAGCCCTCTCAAAGGCAACAGGTTGGAGAAGAATGCTTGAAAGTGGGGGGGAAATATAGATCTACCTGGAATAGACTGGATCTTAAAAGAGTGTAGAAATGTGTTTTAAGGCTTCAAATCTATTCCTCACCACCTTTGCCTTAGTAAATGGATAATTCGTGGGTTATCCGAAACCTTAGAACTCTTACCCTGACCCCAGGACAGCCAGCCAAGGTGACTCCATTCACTGAATGTCTTTTTGTCCCCCTTCTGAATTCAGCTTATTAAAGGGCATGAATAAGTTTTACATTTAAAAGATCCAAATAAGGAAGCCATAGAGAACAAGGTTTTTTGAGCAGTTGCTTCACCTACTTTTTCTCCCCATTGAGTGGTGAAGATAAAATAATCCAGATTGTATCACACAATGAAACAACACACACACACGGCCATTGCACAATATAAACCACCCTGGGCTTAACGTCGATGGGGAAACCCTGTTATGACCCATGTCAGAAAGGCGGGAAGTCTTGCATTACATTTATGAGTAATATATGTAAGCGTTCAAGGTGTGATAGGGTCTCTTTGCCGGTTCTTGATCCGGTTAAATTCATTCGGGTTTCTCAAACTAGAGAAGTTTTGTCTGGAAATCTGCATTTATAAAAAGTAAAATGGTGCTTGACGTTCGGCGTGGTCTGTTGATTAAAGATTGAGTAGCTGGCCTCGAATGAATTCATTTGTGATTCATCTGCAGAAAATTGGAAAAAAAAATAATATTACAAACTCTCAATGCAAGTAACTTTGAAGTAACACAAAAATGGTCATCCTATATATACCGTATTTTTCGCACCATAAGATGCACTTTTTCCCCACAAAACAGGGGGGTGGAAAGTCTGTGCGTCTTATGGAGCAAAGAAAACAGATTATATTTTCCTGTTTTCTTCTCCTAAGAAATTGGTGCGTCTTATGGAAAGGTGCGTCTTATGGAGCGAAAAATACGGTACCTTCTTACTCATACCTCCAATCCTGTCCATTAAAATTAACGAGAAGGCTGCCAGTCCTGTATATAGGAGTAGGATTTTAGCCAAAGCTCAATTTACTGATTAGATTGATTCAGCCGCACAGGTCTGCAAACAATGGTTTGAATTCAGGTTGTGGGTCACTCCAACAGTTCCTCCCATCAGTTAATGCATTTTTATTGTATTGCCGAAGATTTTATGATTGTGCCACTTTCTTATGAGTCACTGGAAAGGCTTGGCTTAATAAGTAACTTTGGTCTTGATGTACTTTCAAATGCACCACCTTTTCATTCTGCTCGATGAGGAACTCTGCATGAGACAGAAGTCTGCGGGCCCTGTGCTCAGCCATCTGTTTGAGCGGAGCTCTGTCGAACCTTCCTGAACCGGTGAACAACCCCAATGGCTCCGTGTTTTCAGTGCTTACATGTTCCAACAGAAAAAAAAATAGCCAGGAAAAAAAAGGACCACCATAATAAAGATTCCTTTAATAGACGCAAATTTCCTACACCAAACAAAGGTTCACACCAGTCAACCTTAGCTCTTGGTTACTGTTTGTGCCACCCATACACCCATGCTCACTTTGCACACAGACACACACAACACATAAGAGCACTCCCCCTTTCATGCATGCATCTTGTCTGCTGCAGCTTCAAATTCTGGAGCTGGTTCTAATACCAAGGATGGAGGAGACAATTTCTTAGCACATTTCTTTGCAAATGTGCTAAGTAAGCTACAGCTAAGAGCAGTGCCCGCTGAGCCTGCTTCCGAGGCTCTGGGGACTCTTTCTTTTTCTAAGAAAAGATATAAACAGAAGCTCTCGGAAACTCTAGGACCGGTAATTCTTCTTTTAAGGAGCTCACAGGTATTCCCTGTGCTGTTCGGCCCCTCGAAAGACCCATGTTTCAAAACTAAAATTGCCCTTCTCGCCAGCCCTGGGTTCATTTCTTCCATTCTGGAGGCTTGCTTGGACCTTTTCGGTGGTCTGGAGAGTGATGAGGATGACCCCCCCCAAAAAAACAGGTTCCTATGGTTTCCAAAGTTGCCCGGTTTATATTATGAAACTAGGAGGGACTTCATTTTACAAAGCAAACAGAAAAGAACTAAATTAGCTCTTGAAAGCATTAAAAACAAACAAACAAATTTCTGGACTATGTGAGAACATTCGTTTCTGGCAACGCTATGGGGGACTCTTAGAGTCAACATAGCCCAGGGCCTCTGTTTGGCTTCAGGGAGAGTAGAGTGACCCCAGCATCTGGGCAGGGGCCAAGATTTTTCTCCCCCCCCCCCCCCCCCGTGGCAGGGCAGTTGGACTGACATGCAAGAACATCAGTGTTCAGAAAAGGTGTGTGATTCACACCTAGCGTGACACATCTTGGAGTACGTGAAGAGAGCTCAGCTGCACAGAGATTATTTAACGGGTGGATCTTTGTGACGAAGGGTTATTTCACAGCCGATGGCCCTAGAGAAGCTTTTTGCCAAAATAAAAGCATATGCACTGTATGTACATAGACCAAGAGTTATACAAGGAGATTATATCAGCAGGGCTTGTTTTTTAAAAAATCATTATTTACGGTGGGGCTTCATCCATGTGCAGGAGAGAGGAGGTCTTTTTTCCTGGGTTCCCTCCTTGTAACATTAAAAACCATACCCCTAAGGTTCTGTGCATGTCCTTAGGTCATTACATCCTAAAAGAGACCCATAAAACACACACACACACACACACACATACACCAGGTTAGGAATCACTGCTAAAGAGATCGACAGCCCCACTTGAAAGAGCAGAGGGAGGAAAGTAGAACTAAACAGACGATATGTATCAATGGGGGGATTTTTAAAAACATGTGAAAAGGGGGCATTTCCAGATTGCTGGATTTGGGGGGGGTCAGCAGGAAATAAATCGCTTGCTCTCCCTCTGAAGTTCTGCGCCTTGTTTGCACAGCAAATAGAGAAAGAGATTTTGGGGTGCAGCAATCCATGATCTCCGACTGACACCTTCCAAGGTGGAGGCAGTGGGGAAAATTTAGAAATAGTAGGAATAGTTGATGGCAAATCTTTCTTTCTTTTAATCATGAGAAAACACCCAATGCGACCTTGAAAACTGGCCTAAGTGAGAGACCACATCCATCAGAAGGTACCTTGGGAAACTCTGAATTGAGTGGATCCCCTGAAACGTAAGCCTCCAAAACGTGTGTTCACGAAGCTTCCTGACTTGGCATGCTCTGGGACATTTGTGGCCATGTCGTGATGGTTTCTCAGCCCAGGGTACATGAATCCCTTACCACTTAGCCAGCTTGGCATCATAGCAGGTGGGATCCTCTCTCCTCTTTGTCCGGAGACATGGGCACAAACCCACCCTCCACAAAAACTTATAGAATAGAATGACTGTGGAAATATAGACATATAGCCTGCATAACTAAATTGCAAACTGCCCAAAGAATGCTTTACGTGCAATGGGGCGGTATATAAGCAGCACACTTTTTCTTAGGGAAGAATGGGTTTTTGATTGGTTCATGACAGGACTTGAGTCCTTTGACAGAGTGACTGCTGGGATAGTGATTATGTATGCATATATGTACGCCTGATGCCACCTTTCTGTCCATAAAGAAACCTAAAGCAGCTCATAATTGGATAGAACATATAGAAAACAGGAGACCATAAAGCATGTAACAGACCAACTGCCCTGCCAAGGAACTGGTAAAGGGGTTCTCCTGAACAATCCTTGAGCCATTAAATATTTTTTAGGATGGGTGAAACCGACTCACTCCCTGATACAGGTTTTATTTACATTAAATGATCTACTATGCAGGAAATAAATCTAAAATTTGTTCCCTCTATATTTCATGACATGGCTAGGAAAATGACCTGCAGAGGTTCTGTTACAGATTTCATGGCTACGAAAACGTATCTCAGAGGCTTGGCAGCTGTTTGGAGTCAAGAAAGAAAAAAAAATGGGTTACTGATCACAGTGGAAATGTGTTAAATTTACCCAGCACTGGGTGATTCACCATTGAGTGTTCCTGTGATAAGTCAGATTACCGCTGCCTCTCCCTAGCTTGAAACCTTTTTCTGTTTCCCAATTTCCTTCTGCTTTACAGTATTTATTTCTTGAAAATAGTTTTACCCCACCTTTCTCCTTAAAAAAAAAAAAAAAAAGACCCAGGGAGGCTGACATCATTAAAAAGACCATATTTAAAAAGCTAAACACCGTAAATACGGTATACAAATCCTGAAAAAGAATCGAACAAAGGCTACACTTTAAAAAGTGGTAAACAAAAGCCATATTAAAAAACATATTTAAAAGCAACAAGGCACGACAATCTAATTTGAAAAAAAAAAAACCCTCTCAGACAGCTGGTCTCTTAAGGAAAAAGTCTTTGTTTGCTTGCGGAAGGACAGCCAAGATGAGACCAGCCTGCGCTCCAGTGGCAGGGAGTTCCAGAGTCTAGGGCATTACATTTAGCGATCATTGCATCTGTGATAGGATTTCCATGTCATTGACTTTTCTTAAAAACTAGGAGAGATGGGGAAAGCCTCGGTCAATTCCATAGATGTTTAATCACCACCTCAGAAATGCCTTTTGGGTACCTCTAATCTCTTGGTGAGAGAAATAATATTTGTTGCACGCATTCTGTTGCCTTCCATTGGGATAAGACACCCACGAACCTACAGTTGCTTTCAAGGGGATAAACACCTTTTCAGCACACGGATTGCGGTCAACACCTCCCAAAAGCACAAACCAGCTTAGGAGAAAGAAGCAGTTCCTTCCTGTCATTTCTGGCTTATCAGAAAATAATGACAAAAATTAACCCTGACTGACTATTCCTCTTTGCCAGAAGCTGAAGCTTTTATTTTATGGAGAGGTTTTGACTCTTTCCTTATAGTGCCCGCACCCTGTGCGACTTATAACAATGTCAAACCACCGCAGTAAATACGACAATAAATTTGTTTTAAAACTATAGCAGAAGGGGAAACTGCAGCTTAAGCAAACCTTCCAATAAAACCCAATTTTAAAAAGCATTCTAAAGGAGCTTCCCCCCCAAAAAAAAATCAATTGTGGCTTTTCATGATGTATGTGTCTGGAATGATTGATTTAATTATTTATCACAAACTGGTGGAAGCCTAAACCTAGGGAGGGGTTGCCAACTTTTCAAACTAGCCCTGCTCCAATGCTGGTGAGATATATATATATATATATCTCACCAGCATTGGAGCAGGGCTAGTTTGAAAAGTTAACTGCAGCTTTTCCTGTCCTGGCGCTAATTTAATGGAGAACGTGTCATCTGCTGTGACTTTTCTAAGCTGCAGGCCAATAAAAACTCTGGTTAACTGTGGGGTGGTCAAAAAGAAAGCCCTTTTCGAAGGCCAGGTGTTTTTGAACACCTAGAGCCATCTATTGATGACAAGGGCTCTTTTCTCTCCACCTTTCTGGTGGTCCCGCCCACCTTCTCCCCCCCTCCCCCCCCCCCGTCCAGCCCCAGACTGTCAGAATTGGCCGAAACTTTCCCATGCAGGAAGATCAGCTTAATTTTAGCACCGTCTGTGGTCTTGGTGGAATGAAGCAAACAGAAAAACCTGCTGAGCAGGATACACATTTTGTCCAGGAACCGATGGGTGTCCTTCGGAGGAAACGGGAGCGCAAGACATGGCTACAAAAGGCAGGGGGAGAATTTCGTTGGCTGAACCCACTGTCTGGAAGCCAGTTGGGATTCTATGGAAGGGCAGCCATCTGATCGGAGCCGGAAATAAAGTCAGCTCCAGAACCTGCCTTCAGTGCTAGGGAGAGTAAGAT
Source organism: Pogona vitticeps (assembly GCF_051106095.1). Classification (NCBI taxonomy): domain Eukaryota; kingdom Metazoa; phylum Chordata; class Lepidosauria; order Squamata; family Agamidae; genus Pogona; species Pogona vitticeps. The sequence continues at coordinate 25,441,978 of NC_135791.1, forward strand.
AGGGCTGTCTGTGTGTGTGTCATGCCTTAGGCCAAAGGAAAAGGTCTCTGCCCCAAAGGGGATAAATTTCAAGAATACAAAGGAAGGGAGAGAACAGATGCAGATATTCTTTGTGGAAATACAGGAAGGTATTCTGGATTGTCTACATTGATGGAGAACGAGGAAGGTCCTTTGCTTTCTGTCGTATGCCTACCCAGAAGTGGGAGATGGAACCGGGCACTGCCTGTCCAAAATGGTCGTCTTCTATCACTGGGCAAGATGTCCCAAATGGAAAATGGCCACAGCTGGAGTAGTTCAGATTGAGGGTCCCTCCAGAGGTGTGAGATGAAAGGTCCCACCACCCCACCAGCAGAAATGTCTGGGGTGGTTAGTGAATCTCTAATCAGTAGGGGGATGGACAGTCAAGCCACATCTGGCATCCATCGATTTAAGAAGGCGGTCTGGAGAGCCAGTGTGATAAGAACTTCAGAGGCTCTCCTCCTGGACCAACTGTAGGTCCCCAGATGTTCTTAGACTACAACTCCCAGAAATCTTGGCCAGCACAGCTAGTGGTGAAGGCTTCTGGGAGTGTAAGTCCAAGAACATCGGAGAACCTCTGTACCTGGACAATAAATAATGGAGGGCTTCTGCCATTGTTTCTTCTATGTCCATGGCTAGGATCGCAGTAGCTACCAAAACTTTTATTAATTACAGAGGGAAGTGAAGACAGGGACAGAACAAATATATTCCCCTGCTACTGCTGTGGGCTAAAAGCAGCCTAGAAGAGGTGGGTGTCAAAATGAGCAATAAAAACTGGAATCTCTCCGTGCGTGTATTGCTTTATGGTACATAACAATGTTTTATGGGCAGTAATAAGGTGGCTGGGGAGAATCCACATTAGATGTTCCCATTTATCCACCAGGATCCTAATTTCACCCACAAGCATGTAACAAAGAGATGAAGGGGGGGGAACCCCAGTCGTTCCCATCGTTATGGATCTTCTGCACCTTTAACAGAATTCTGGCAAGGAAAAATTTTAGCATTTTCATACCATTGCCTCTTCGGGTATAGGATCACATTTTAAGTGTACCACTGTCCTTGCTTTTCAAAGTTAAGGCTTAGGTTTCCTTGAGAGGTGGCTTCCCTTGAGTGGGTTTAGAAGGGTTATGATAAGCAGGGCATCTTTCCTAATATCAACAATAGAAGACACAGTTTGGGAGTGTTTCTTGCTTGAACTACAACACCCACAATCCCCCAACAGTCGAAATAAGCACCATTGAACAGTTGGGCAACAGAACAGCCCCCTCAGGTCCTCCACAAACTTCAGCCTCCTCCACCATCAGGTGCTCCAGGAATTTTTCACTTCCTTGTCTGCAGGAACGGAGTTGCATAAATAGCAATAAAAGCTATTTAACCCAGATGCTATAAAATCAGAGCAGGCTTAATAACCATCATTTTAGAAACCGTAGCACCGGAAAGGAGCCTATGGATCATTAAGTCCAGCCCCTGTCAAGGCGGCACAGCGGGGAATTGAACTCCTCGCCTCTAAACCACTGAGCTATCCAGCAGTTCTAAAGAAATATGGCACAATCATGATGCACGTTCATTTCCTAGTATATTTTTAGAATCACAGCCAGAGCTAATTGCACTGTTGAATTCATTCATTCATTCATTCCCTTGCCACACACTTGCACATGGTGTGTTGGTGCGTCTGTGGGCGTGCGCGCCTGATTTATCCAGGGGGCAATCCAGGAACATATACAGCTATTGCATCCCCAACAGGTGGTGTTTAAACACTTGTGTTTAAAAATCTCCAGCCAAGAAGAGGTTCCCAGCTCCCAAAGCAGTCTCTTCCACCGCTGGGCACCTCTTAGATCAAGGAATTTTTATCCTAAAAAGGTAAAGGTTCTCCTTGACAATTTTTGTCCAGTCGTGTTCGACTCTAGGGGGCGGTGCTCATCCCCGTTTCCAAGCCATAGAGCCAGCGTTTGTCCGAAGACAATCTTCCGTGGTCACATGGCCAGTGCGACTTAGACACGGAACGGTGTTACCTTCCCACTGAGGTGGTCCCTATTTATCTACTTGCTTTTGCATGCTTTTGAACCGCTAGGTTGGCGGGGGCTGGGACAAGCAACGGGCGCTCCCTCCGCCGCGTGGATTCGATCTTACGACTGCTTGGTCTTCTGACCCTGCAGCACAGGCTTCTGCGGTTTAGCCTGCAGCGCCACCACGTCCCTCTGCACCACCACGTCCCTCTTTTTATCCTATTCCTGTATTTATTTGGAATCTACTCTCTTATAATGTGAATCCACAGGTTTGGATCCTAGCTTCCCAAGGGGCAGAAAACCTGCTTGGTCCATCTTCCCTTTCTAAAGATGCTTATCCACATCAGATAATTCAAGTGATCATGCAAATTTTACAAACTTGCAGAAAAGGAGCCAAACGCTGTGATTTAGATCCTAAAAAATGTACGGCTTTCTGTGTTCATAGGCTTAGACACATCGCACACTGCAAAGGAGTTCAGGAAAACTCTACTGATGCCTGTATGGTGCTGAGCAGAGCTGAGCGCCTAACAATCCTCAGCAGGAGAATGCAGGACTTACTTCTGAGTAAGCATGCATGAGAGTGCATTTTCTGCCCAGTAAACCAGGGCATGCTGATTATGCACAGTTGCTGCTGTGGCTTCAAGAGCAAAATTCTTCCAAGATTTTGCAAAAGGATCTTCTGTCTTCATTAGAATGGGGTGGGAAGAGGTTCTACTCCCTGTTTCCCAATGGAGGGGGTGGGTGGGATGCAAATTTGCTTTCGTCATGATCCAAAGGTCTTCTTGCACATCGCTGGAGGGGGCGGCCGGCCGTGCGGGGGCGGGCGGGGGAAGAGATGAAAGTTCCCTCTGTCCTTTTTGGGAGAGGAACATGCTGAGGACTGGCTGCCAGGCCCCCTTGCAAACAGCCCATGCTAATGTCCAAGGCTGCTCTCCTACAGAGGGAAGGGCCGGGAGGAAGGGTATGGGGGTGATGGCCCTGGTCAAGCTTGCACAACCGGCAAGTCTGCTTGGCTGTTTGGAAAGGATTTGGGGCTATCTGCAAGATGAGAAAGGCCATGGAAAAACTAAAGCCTGCACTCGTCTCTTGAGCGGCAATCAACGGCCGCTTGGTCCCCCCCCTCCAAAAAAATCTGAAGGCGTTGAAAGGGAGAACTCTGCTCCACTGTGAGCAGTGCATTAAAAGCATGGAGGAGGTAGCACTGCAGAGTTTCACAACCTGCGGGCATGGGATCAGGCAGCTTTTCCAGCAGAGAAGTTCCAGGTTGGGCCTGATCCTCACTGAGGAGGAGGAGGACGGGTGGAATCCAATGGATGGTCCCAATTAAAGCAGACCCACGGAATCAATATCAGGAATTGATTCAATGGGCCTCCTCTAGCAATTGGGACTGCCAAAAGGGCATAGGCAAATCCGGTCATCATTTTTCTTCCACCTACGCCCTTCCGACGTATGGCAACCTTATGAACTAGCAACCTCCCAAAGGTGCTGTCATCAATGGCCCTGCTCAGCTTTTGCAAGCTCGGTGTCTTAGCTTCCATCATGGCTGGGGTCAATCCATCTCTTACTTGGCCTTCCTCTTTTCCTGTCGTCTTCTACTTTTCTTAGCCTTACTGTCTTCTTCCGGCGTGTGTCTCTGTCTCTTGTCTTCCCATGATGTGCCCGAAGTACGGTAGCTTCAGGTTAGATGTTCTTCCTTCTAAAAAGTGTCTGGGAAAACATATAGGCTTGAGACCAGCTAGGGAGCTGCCAGCTGTAAAGAGATTTGGATCTACATCTTCCTTGTTCCTGCCTGACATGCTGGCCACTGCACTGCAAACATAAAGCGTGTCTTTGTAAACACTCTGTGTAGACACACCAGGACGCATGTGGGTCTTACCTATTTACAAACACACATGTGCTCCTCCTCACATTTTAGATCTGTGAACACCAGAGTAAAAGCGCTGCATTGATGCTTCACAGCAACACTACCTGCACAAGAAGTTTCTCTATGGATTACACCCAAAGGCTGAAATCACGACTGGAGGAAAATTTCCAGCCGGATCCCCAGCACTATCTGGAGCCTAGTAAATTCAAACCATGTGACTCGGGAGTTTCAAAACCCGGCCCTGAAATAGTTCCTTTTAATCCGAGATAATGGAAGAGGTTCAAAAGCCATCTGCTTTCTTGCAGACAATGGGAAATTGACCTTGGTTCAGAGGAAGGTAATCTCCACTCATCCTAAAAAGGATTTTTACGATGTTTGGCCCACAAAAACGGAGTTGCAGCCTGGACACACCCGGAGCTGGGCTAAAGCAGATAGAGGAGGACACATCAGGTGGAGAAACCAGTCTAGAGTTCCACGCAGCTGGTATGCGCTGCTGCTGCAGGAGCCGGCGATGTGTTGACGTTGGCATTCTGGAGTTTGGGCCCAGCCCCGAATGTGGTTCTTTAGAAAACAGTCATGGGAGAAGCGGCGATCTGAGTGAGGGACTTTGTGTGGGAGGAGAAGGTGGGAGCCTGCGCCAGCAGCGAAGAGGTCTGGCTCTCCCACAGGATGAGACCACTGGTCGATAATGCGCTGTATTGTCCCCCTTTCTGCCCAGGAGCTGCAGATACATGCGTGAATGTGCTCCTCGCCCTTAGCCCAAATCACAGTTCGCCACCCAAAATCTAACGACAATTGCAAACTAAAAACAAATAGCCGTAACCAGTAACGGGGAGTGGAGACGCCAGTGGAGGCTTAAGCCTAAACTCAGGGTCAAATTATATATGATGTATGTCCTGTGCTGTCAAGTCAGAACTAATAGCAACCCTAATTGGACTTTCAAGATAAGTGAGATATGTAAGGAGTGGTCTTAACCGTTCTACTCCTCCAGTGCGTTTTCACGGCAGAGCAGAGATTCAAACCCTGTTCTCCAGAGTCCTAGTCCCTCAATTACACCAGACTGGGAATCACTATTATATATTGCAGAATGCACAACATTAGAACAGGACAATTCCTTGCTTAGCTTTGTAGTTGATCTTTTGCGATCTTTCAACCTAGCCTACAGAGCCTCGTGGTGCAGTGGTTAAGCTGCAAGACTGCAGCCAAGACTCTGTTGACGGCCTGCGTTCAATCTCAGGTTGCTGACTCGGGCTTCGCTCCGTCCACTTTTTGTCTGCCAATCCGAGTTCTCAGATACGAGGCTCTGCTGGAATCATGTCTCTAAAACGCTAATGGGATTTGAGCTAGAATGGTGTGGTCTCCGTACAACAGAGTTTGACCTCTCTTTGCTCCAAAACAGAAAGAAGGGGAGATGGGGGGGGGGAGAGGGGAGAAGCACAGAAAATGATGGGGTGCCATCCGTTTCTGTCTTAATCAGGGTTACATTTGCACTGAGCCCGTTTTTATTGTTGTGCTCCGCCTCCTGCTTGTCAAAACAACTGAAATGCTTGAAAAACTGCTTTGGAAACTCCACAGCGCTATAACGGCCATTTTCTTTTGTATAACCGGGTCAAAGCAAACAGGTCAGAAGTCCTGCGGGGCAGTCTCAGAGAGGACCAAAGGGCACTCTCTAGATTGTGGCTATTGACAGATGCAAATGACAGACTTTATCAAGACAGCTTTCTTAACCTTTTCTCTGACTTGCTACACCCTCTACCTGGTGCTCCTCTGAAACGTGACACTCTGAGCATGCACAGAGTCTCCAGTGCTGTGCTCTGCAGCTTCTGGCCGTCACCGGGGAGAATCTCACGTTGCAAAGAGGAATCCCAACAACAGCATTAGACAAAGGTGTTTCTGAGCCTCCCTGGGTCACATAAGGAAAGCTGCCATTAAAACGACCTCCTTTCCAACCTGGCAGACCCAGAGAGAGATCGGAACACAATGCCCAACATCTGCCTATGCAGAAATGTAATCTCACACACCTGGGAGATGTCAGGTTGCAGGAAGACCATGCGATGGGGGTTTGTATTTTTGGGCTTCACCTCCTTAGCCCCTGCCAGGACTGCCAGGGATGAAATAGTAAAAGCAAAAGGAGATTCCTGCTACACCCAACACAAACCCTCTCTAGTCCCTTTCGAGTCTGTTTCTCCTGGGTATGAATGCCACGGTGAGCCCCATCTTTAAAGCCCCAGCTGAGACCCTCTCAAAATGGGGAAGGATAGATAGATAGCCACCCTTGACCAGCAGCTGCCAATGGCTCTCTGATCTTGTTCCCTTTTGAAGAGGGCCAAGTGGTTCCTCCAACATCTGGAGGAATTCTGCCTTAACATGTGTCTACAGAATGAGAATGGAGCAGCAGCTCTTCCAGGTTTTCTTTCCCCCCAGCTAGGATGGAGAAAAGAGTCTGGCGTGGGGCAATTTCCTCCCCAGGGAGAAACCATCTTCTTTCACCTATTTCGGGACCCTTTTCTGCGTCCCCCAAAGGTCTGCACCCCAACTTCTGCAACTCGCTGCATTCTCTCTCTCTCTCTCTCTCACACACACACACACACACACACACAGAGAGAGAGAGAGAGAGAGAGAGAGAGAGAGAGAGAGAGAGAGAGAGAACAGAGGATCATTTTGATCAGCTCCTTGCTTCGATTGAACTTCGCAGATGGTGTGTGTATCAGGGAAACTGGCCGTAAACGGTTCTTAGACAAACAATGGGGGTTGGTTTTGACGTGAGTTGCATTTGGTCCATGAAGCGACAGGAAGAAAGGAGCCGGTGCGGTGCAGTCTAGTGCCTAATAAAGCCAGCTGGAAAATCCCGGGTTCAAAACTCAACCCATTAACCAGCTGGCTCTTAAGGAACCTGCTCTCTTCCACCGACTACCTGCAATAGAGGGATAATAATGCTCGCCTGTTTACAGACCTGTTGTAAAGACCACTGTGATCAGGCCTGTGGTATGCAGGAACACCCAGAAAGCGCGGCTGCCGTGCTGGGTTTCTGCATCCCTTCAAGTTTTTCCAACTTTAACGCTGAAGCATCAACTGTCGGTCACCAGCGTGCTTCGCTTGACTCTCGGCCCCAGTCATATGCACGTAGACCTCAGTGTGTCCTATGTTGGCCTTGCTCCCATGTAAATGTACAACAAATGATCACCATGTAGAGCAACTCCACAAAACCTGCTAAGTTCAGTGGAGCTTGCTCTCCTGTAAGGTTGTTTAAGTACAGATTTCAGCCTTCCTGTTTGGTTTGTATTACAGTTCGCGCTAGTTTGTATTACAGTTCGCGCTATCCTCAGCTGGTATGGCCAGTGGCTGAGAATGACAAGATCTGTAGACACTCAGGTGGGCAAAGCCTGATACCAATATTGATTAAATTTGAATGATCATCTTCCTTTGCCTGGAGTCGTAAGCATGGGATGCCCTGGATGGGATTAATCTGGGCAATGTTAGTTGAAGCCCTACCCTCTACTAACTTGTCAACTTCCTTCCCCTAAATCCCATTCACATGCAGAGTCCTCCTGTGAATAGATTCTAGGGTTTAAGCTCTATAACAGAAGTGGTTTGTCACATTAAGCTACTGTATATTGATTGGTATCAACCAACACTCAGTAGGAGCTCCTACTTCTCAATGAATATCAATAGCCAGCGGAGCTCCTATCTTAGGTCAACAGCAAACAGGTGCTGGTTCCCTTTATCTCTTGACACATGTAAATGTTGGGTTAATGTGCTTGGTGCCTAAAAGAGAAATCACTATTTATAGACCCAAACACTAACTTCTTGGAATCTGGCAAACTTTTTTTGTGGGGAAAGGACTCCAGCATCCAGAACCCCCTAACGGGTGGAGAGTTCTGGAAATACCAAAAATAGTTTCCTCTCTTCTTTTAAGCTAGGAAGACTTACACTAGCACAGCCCTAGGAGTGAGTTGGCTTCCCATAGAGACAGATCCCTCTGATAAAAGAGAGAAACAGGCTATTCGTCCTATGGAACTCCGTGAGACAAGAGGGAGCTTTTTCCTATTGGTTGGTAGCAGCTTGTCTTTCTCTTGCTTTCCACTCTGTAGGTGTCCTTCGCATGGGGATGGGGGTGATCCAGAGCTTGGCGAAAGGTCTAGGATGGTAACACTCTGCAGTCAAGGCCAAGACAGTTAGGAGCAAACAATTGGCAAGACCAAAGTGACCCAGCTATGCTGGCTGAGTGATTCTGCGAGCTGTCCAAATTTTGTGAATTTTCATTTTCATATTTCGGGAAAATACACAAGTCACTGCCACCTTTGTTTGTTAGTGGAAAGGGCTTACATCTTTGGCAGTGGCATGCAAGAATGTCAACTAGGGCTGCTGTCTTTTGTTTGTTAATGACATGGAGATGGTTTGTCTCTTGATTTCCTGGGCAGCTGCAGCTTCGGCCCTTACTCTGTTCTATGTCTCCTTATGCAACTGAAGTCTCTTGACCGTCTCCCTTTGCGTCCTCTAGGTGTTTCCTTCGGTGAGCACGATGACGTCAAGCTTGGGACCGATGAACTCTATAAACTCCTACGTGACCTTGAACCCTCTGACTTCCCCCAGCTCCATGAACATGAGTTACCCAAACAGCAGCTTGAGTAGCCCTTCTCTTACTGGACTAACCAACGCCAGCAGTCCCATGGGCCTCCCCTCAGTGACTTCACCCGTCAGTCCGGTGCTGACTCCGTTGGGCGCTCAAGCCCCCACTCTCAATTCTCTGTCACCTTATCAAAATGTTGGCCAGTCCATGGCCCCTCTGGGCTACTCACCGTCCAGCATGAACAGGCCCAAGGAGATCAGCAAGTCGTACCGCCGCACGCTGACCCACGCCAAGCCACCTTACTCTTACATCTCTCTCATCACGATGGCGATTCAGCAGGCCCCAAGCAAGATGCTGACCCTCAATGAGATCTACCAATGGATCATGGACCTCTTCCCCTACTATCGCGAAAACCAGCAACGCTGGCAGAACTCCATCCGCCACTCCCTCTCCTTCAACGATTGCTTCGTCAAGGTGGCCCGTTCCCCGGACAAGCCGGGCAAAGGTTCCTACTGGGCGCTCCATCCAAACTCTGGCAACATGTTTGAAAACGGCTGCTATCTGAGGCGCCAGAAGCGTTTCAAAATCGAGGACAAGGCCAAGAAGCCCAACACGAAGGCTTCCAACACACAAGAGCAGGCTTCCAAGATTCAAGAAGGGCTTCAGGAAGGCCAGAGCCCCAACACAGGCTCAGAAGGAGCGGAGTCTGGACACTCGGACACATCCCACGGCTCGGAGGAGCAGCAAAGAAATTTGGTCCAACTTGATTGTTCCGGTGGCCAAGGCTCATCCCCAGCTTCGGAGGCCTCGCCGGCCCCCATCTCTCAGTCCATGAATAGCCACTATTTTGCCACCTCCATCACTAACTTGGATCTCCCGAGTGACCTCAAAATGGACCCTCAGTTCAACTTCAACCACCCCTTCTCCATCACCAACTTGATGTCCACTGAACAGAGTCACAAGATCGACTTGAAGTCCTACGAGCAGGCGATGGCCTACAGCGGATACAACTCTCCCCACTCGGTGGAAAGCAAGCATGCCTACGAGACGTCCACTTCGCTCAGCGAGACCGGCTCCTACTACCAGAGCTTGTACAGCCGCTCCTTGCTCAATGCTTCGTAAGGTTGTGGCCTTGTCGGGACTGCAAAGAAAACATGAAGAAAAGAAGCAGGGAGGTTAGAGAAATAAGGTCCGGGCCTCGCCCTGAAACAACCTCCAGCAAGACCATCAACAAAGACGTCCTCTGGCTTGGCCAACCGTTCACAGCAAGGCCAGAAGGAAGAACGAAGCAGCTGCTCAGAGGACGCTAACAGACCACATGCTTTCAACGCCGCCATTTGCTTGCGGTGGTCAACAGTTCCTTCCATGGCCTTAATTTCAAAAGTCCATAAAGAGCAAGAAGCCTGTGCCTTCCTTCTCTCCACCAACGGCCAGCTGGTTAAGACTGGTGTTCACAGATTCATCTCCACTTTGGCACAGTTTATTGTCCGTTATTGTCCTGGCGTGCTCTGGTCCATGGGGTCACCAAGAGTCGGACACGACTAAACGACTAGACGACGATTGTTCGTTTGGGTTCTTAAGGGCCAATCCCGCCATCTTGAAAATGATGGACTCCGGCCCGAATTTGACAGTTACTCAAGATGCTTGGTTACCTCCCGATGTGAAGGTGTCTCTGCATGTATATGTGGTGTGTGTGTGGGGAAAGGGGACATAGTTATGGAAATTTTCTGCAATTGGAAGCAAGCTGAGGACTATCGCCTTAGGATTGGACAGTTGACTTTTCTGTCACAACACTGATGTTACAAGTTGACAGTTGGACTTGTATCTTGGGATTCTCAAACCCACTTTTTTAGGTCAGAATCATTCTTGCCAGACTTTATTGTTACACAGAGATTAAATATATATATATACACCTACAGGGGTTTGGTTACCCTGAAGACAATGTAGGCTTCAGCCTGAAGAGGAGCAAAGAGACTATCATCCTAAAGGGGTTTCTCTTCCTTCCTTCCTTCCTTCCTTCCTTCCTTCCTTCCTTCCTTCCTTCCTTCCTTCCTTCCTTCCTTCCTTCCTTCCTTCCTTCCTTTCTCTCCTAAAAAGTGGCTATATATTTAAATATTTGTGCTTTCTGTTGGGAAAAAGGGTTACGAGCTGATTTAATATATCATACTTTAGAGGCAATTCAGGACAGCAATTTTGGTTCTCTTTCCTTGTTTTTGTCAAGAACAATAATTAAAACAAATGTTATTCTGTTGTGTTTTCCCATGGCAAATCGTCTACGCATATGATTTTGTGTCAAGATCTGAGAAGATCCCTGGTTTCCCAATACTCAAGGTCTCCGAAAGGAAAACAATTAAACCAAAATTATTTCAAATGAAATTATCAAATGTTCAACCCATCTCCAGGGATTTGGGGGGGGGGAGAGATGGGTCAATTCAACTGAATTCACCTCTGTCTAGTTGGGAGATGCTAAAAGTATTTGCCTCCTAATTACTGGCCAATGATTTTGGCAGCTCGGAGGCAACTAGGCCATGGTTGTTGCCTAGCAACCGTTCCCCATCAAGCTCAAGTGTACCCTAGTTTTAATAGAGGGCCATTTTGGCAAGGAAGTACAAATTTACAGGCTAAAACTAGCCCAACACAAGTCATATGAGCATTCACCACAGGAATTTAAAATGCCCCCTGTTTCATTCTGACGTGTGCTCTACCACAATGGTTTTTAAGCTCTGGCCTTCCTGAGATTTTGGACTGCAACTCCCAAAACCTCCAGCTACATTTCCCAGAATCCTATGCCCATGCTGACTAGGGAATTCAGGGAGCTGAAAGCCAAAATACATGCAGGGCAAAAAGTTGAGAACCATGTCTTTACAGCACATAATAAAGGACTTTTGAAGATTCTAAGGATCAATTTATCCTGGGGTTTGCAAGCCCATGTCATAGTTTACAACAGGTCTCCCGCCCTCCTGTTCTGATTTCCCTAATGAACCAACCCAAAGGGGGGGGGGGGACACATCGTCCTGTCGTTCCTGCTGCATGGAATTATTTTTCTGAAGCTGGTACACATCTCTTTGCTTGAACAACTCAACTGGGGCTCTTAATGCTGTTTCAGTTGATGTGACATTTTTTTTAAAAAAAGGAAGCCCAAGACATGGTCATAAAAATGGGAAACTTATTTTGAAAATGCATACTGACAAATACAAAAGCATCTGTGTTGAATCAGATCAAAGGCTTCTTCTGGGAAGCCCACAAGCAGAACGTAGAGCTAAAGACACCATCTGACGAGGGTGCAACTGGTATGGAAGAGTGCATCTGATCCTGGAAGTCTATACATGATGACTAATCATGCCTGCCGGGTTACTTTATCCTTAATTGACAGCCTGATCATCTTGAATATCTATCTAAAAGAAGGCCTTTAAACTTTGCTGACAACCCCCTACTCTCACAACGTCTACTTCGCGTGCATGCGCGCATCTCCAGACATTTTTCTTGGGCACTTCCAATTTGATGCATGTTGAGCAATGACACGAACGATGGAGGTGGTCTGTGCAACCTAGATAACAACCCCTTTGCAAGGTAAGATTAAACTTGGCGGACCACAAAAACATCTGGAAAGATGAAATCAAAGACCCAAGAAACAGAACTTTACTTCATTTGTTTCCTTTTTTTCCTTTTGCAGATTTAACTTAAAAAAACCAAACCCAAAAATAAACTGAGCTTACAAAGGAATAATAATAATAATAATAAAAAGATGTGGAAAGGTAAATGCAGTAATGTCAGTATTAACTATAAACCACCATTGTAAAATTTACAATATAGCTATAACCATTGCTATGTGCTGTACATTTCCTGTCAGGCATATAAATCAGTGTAGGCCTTCCTGATGTTCAAGTCAACATCCTCATGAAATACTGATACTGTATGATACTTGTTCAAATGAAGCTAGTGCTAACAGATCCTCCAAACACTGTGTAGTGGATGTTGAATATTTATCCTTCAAACTTGGAGTATAAGCTTCTTGGCCACCATTAGGGCCCCTATTGTCCAGTTTTGTGGCCCATTGTTTAAAACCTCATAGGACAGAGATATAATTGAAGAGAACACCAATATCCAGAAACACCAAACATTTCCCCAAGACAGTATTAATACACGTGATGATTTCAATTCAAAATAAATGTATTACTGGAGAAGTCCAGAACATATGCGTCCACCATGCATTTCCAGTTTCACATCTGTCAGAGTTTGACAATCGCTTCCAATCAACCAGTGTGGACTTCAATATGCTATTGGCTCAATCTTCAAATCCAGGGAAACATCCTATATAGATACCAGTACAATTTCCCACTGTTTAGATTGTATTCTACTTCTCATTCCATATTTCTTTAGGTTCTTGAATATCTATCTTATAAAGATCACTAAGTGTTTCTATATCATGGTTACTAGCTTGGATTTCCAAACAGATCCAATAATTCCCTCCAACAACTCAGGAGACCCTGAAGCACTCTGAATATAGAACAAGTGCAGAATGAAATGTCGACACAAAGTGTGATCAGATGGTGAGAAAGGGTCCAGAAAGGATTTCAACTTGGGTCAGGGCAGATCACTATCGCCTCCATGTTGGGTGATTGCAGTAGAATCACTTGCAACATGCTATGCCATAAGAAGTTCAGAATACAAGCTATTTCATCTGCCTGGGGGATTCTGGACGCTGTAGTCCAAAACATAATTTATTCTCAAGCTTGGTGAGGTTATTCAGTGGTTCAGTGTCAAAGAGTCCAACGATGTGGCCGACATTTAGGAATACCCGAGGTTCTTCGCAAATCCTTGACCAAGAAGAACCATCTGGGTCGGGAGGGATAAACAAGGAAGACACCCTTGTAGTCCTCATGGTCTCCCTTCAGGGCCATCGCCTCAACCTTTATCCTCCGCCACCGCTGCCTGTCCACTCACGCTGGTCCCTGACCGTTGGGTTTGTTTACTCACCAAACACAGTGCCCACACACATTTGGAGAGGAGGGGGGAACGGAAGTTTCCGGGCCCTCAACTCCTACCGCTGCTGCCCTTGTAGCATGGATTAAACACTAACTTGCCCTGGGACAGATTTGTATGCCATGGGTCACACTTGAGCGCCACGTGGCCCAGAAACTAGGACACATGCGGGACCACGTTCTCCCAGGGCCTTTTCGGCCTTCAAACCCTGCTCTCTCCCTCTCTCCTTTCCCAAAAAGGGTCTCTCTGTTTCAGCCTCAGAGCTACAAGAAAAGTTAGGGTTTTTTTTTGGAAAACACCTCATAGCCTGGCTAAGGGTGTGCCATTCTTCCCCCCCCCAAAAAAAAAATCATTTTTTTCTTCCTGAGTTTAGCTCTGTCTTGCAAAGTGGTGCCCCACTGCGGCCCACTTTTGGGAGAGAGGGTCGCTGTGGGAAGATGGAGAGACCAGCAGAAGGTGGAGAAATGAAACACCTTTCAAGAAAGGAGAGAGAGAGAAGGAAAAAAAAAGGCCCAGTTCGGAGATAATCTGGACCTTTTGACAATCCACATTTCTCCACCCTTTTTTGGAACTCCTGGACACCATTTCTTTCCTGCAAGTGCGGCACCACCACAACGCAACGTCTGCTCAGCTCCCAAGCCTCTCTCCAGCAGTGGTGTTCAGATGGCTTTCTGGTCACAGGAATCCTGGACTTCCTCATCATGGTGGCCAAGCACGCATCCTTGAAAAAGAGCCAGTCGTGGCCTTGGGCTCACTCCTCTGCCGTTGGAAAAGGGGCACCATTCGGAATGTGCCTGAGCGCACGTTAAACGCCCACGTGGGACTGCGGTGAGCTTCCATATCCTGGCAGGTGGCCCACACCTGGCACAGTGTTTTCCTTACACAGGCTTTCTTGGAAGATGAAGCCCCTGTTGATGGGATTCCTTGGAAGGAACCCAGAGCGCAAAGGTACAGTTATGACACTTCAGTGTTACTCAAAATGTGCCAGGGCTCCTTCCTGTGATATCACGGCGGGGTTTGTTGTCACAAGAAGGCAGTGGAATTCTCAGCTAGAGAAGCTCGCCTGAATAACAAGAAAGAATTCCGGGTCTCTATAAGCTGCACCCACAACTGCTAAATTAGTATCAAACTGCTATAACTCTCTAGAGCAGGAAAAAGTTTGAAAAATTTAAAGCCTTCTTATCTTTGATGGTTTTCTCTCCCCCCCCCCACTTGTTCTTTCCTGCCTCTGTATAGGCCATCCAACATGCATAAAACAATACTTAATAAAATAATATCTATAGAAACAATTAGCTGGCTGGATAGCTCAGTGAATTAGGTATCTGGGAATTCAGTTTTTCCACTGTGCATCTTAGAAGAGTCTGCCTGCATAGCCTTGGGCAAGCTGTGAGGTCCCAGGGCTCCCCTGGAAAAAGAGAAGGGGAAAGGACTTCTGATTCTTCTCTACCTAGAAAAACATGGAAAGGGTCGCCATAGGTCAGAATTGACTTGACAGCACACAATTATTATAATTATACAAACAGTTCTCTCTCCATTGACCAGAGATCTCAGACCCTGTTACGTTCCCCACGCTGCCTACCTGCGGCAGCCGATCCGATGCCCTCCAGCTGTTCTGGACTAAAAATCCCATGATTCCCCGGGCAACTGGTGTACATCATGCACTGAGGATCTTCCTGTGTCGTCTGAACCTCCCTTACCTGCCACCGGGATAACCCCAGATGTGAACGGCTTTATTAAGCTTACTAGCAGAGTAGCGACAGTGACAAGAACTCTGCACATGTTCTAAACCAGTGCTTCCCAACCTTGGGTCCCCAGATGTTCTCAGACTACCACTCCCAGAAGTCCCGGCCAGCACAGCTGGTGGTGAAGGCTTATGGGAAACTGCAGTCCAGGAACATCTGGGGGCCCCAAAGGTCCATGTCAGACATGAGGCTGGACCCCCGACTTAGGGGTCCCTTCAGCGAGCCTGCCGTGAAATCGACTCCGCTCCAAATTCTTACAGTGAGGAAGTCCTGAGATGGGGGGGGGGGGGGAGCAGAGCAAAAAAAAAACCGCTTTCACACGGCAGGAGGCAGATTCGCCTTTCCTTCCCCGTGTCTTGCGCTCCCTCGCCTCCGCGGCTTCGCTGCTCCAGGAAAGGCCAACCCTTCTGGCCCAAAAGGGTGCCAGCGCACTGGCCCCTCGTCCGGCCGCTGCGGAGCGGCTCCCTTCCCTCCCTCCCTCCTTCCCTCCTTTCCTCCCGGCCGGCCGGCCTGAATGGGGCCAGTGTGAGGCGCGGGAGCGGGCGCCGGTGCGCGCCCCCGACGGGCGGTCCAAGGCTGGGCGATGCCGCACATTCCTGGAAAAAACAACACGCCGGCCCGGCCGCGGGACGGTGATGCTGAGGCTGATGATGCAGGAAGCGAGGCTGGCAAGCCTGGCCAGCCGGTGGGCACCGAAGGGGACTCAGTCAAGCCCTGCCCTGCCCTGCCCTTTTCCTTGCGGGCTCGGCTGGGCAGGGAAAACCATGCCCGGGAATTCATCCTGAGCAGGGAGGAGGGGGCAGAAGCTGGGCACACCCGCGGAGGGACTCCCTCCCCAGCCACCCACTCACCTACCTACCCCGGCTTCGTTCCCGTTTGGTTTAGGTCTCTCCTCCTCCCCCCCCCCCCCCGTCTCCCAAAGTGCTCCATGCCAGGAAGAACTTCATCCGGTAGAGTTTGGGGTTGGAGGAAATGATGAGGAAGGCAGGCTGCTCCGGACGCATTTCTGCCTGTTGCGGGTGTAGGAGAGCCCTAGAAGAAGCAGAGGTGGGCGAAGTTAGAGTTTAGCAGTAGAGCTCTTAAGGATTTCCCACCTAGCATGGCACCCTCCAAATTCCCCCCCCACACACACACAGCTGACATGGTGCTCCCAATATCCTCCCAAGGGTAGCCGATGATGGGACCTGTACTACCCAATAGGGCAGTGGTCCCCAACCTTGGGCCTCCAGATGTTCTTGGACTACAACTCCCAGAAGCCTTCGCCACCACCTCTGCTGGCCAGGATTTATGGGAGTTGAAGTCCAAGAACATCTGGAGGCCCAAGGTTGGGGACCACTGCAATAGGGTGTTGGGGATAGAGGGATGTTCAAGAACTCAGGAGACCTGGGTTCAAATTCCTGCTCAGCTATGAAAGCTGATGGCAGACAGAAAATTGGTACAGTACTGATAAAAATATTCTTAAATATTGAAAACCCTGTTAGAGGTTGCTAGAAATCAGAGGGAACGGCATACGAAAGTGATTTATCCAATTTTTGACTAGGGAAGGTGTGTCAGACGTGATACTGAGTTATATTCCCAGCATCTTGACCCTGTTGCAAACTTATGAAAACATTTTCGCTCATTAGCACAGGAACAGGGAGAAGCTGATAATGGCCCTATCTATGCCTTCATACCTGCTTGGCGGGTGAAAATTCAGCTGGTGAGATTTTTCCCACAATGGTCACCCCCAGGTGAAAATAGCTGTGTATTTCTGTCTGTCTCATGCAGCTGTTCTGTTTTATTACAGCAAAATGAATGCAAATGTAGAGTTTTGTAATTATTTCAAGACTCCAAAGTATTTCAGGGAGTTGGGGTATCTGGCTGCAGAGCTGGAGGTTGGGAGTTTGATCCCCCCCCCCGGGGAAGAGCCAGCCTGGGTAGCCATGGGCGACCTGCACAGTCCCAGGGCTCCCCCCCCCCCGAAGAAGGGGATAGGAAACCACTTCTGAGCATTCTCTCCCTGGAAAACCCTGGAAAAGAGTTGCCAGATGTCATAGACAATAAAGCAGGCTGGTATTCTGTTGACAATACCCATATCCCGATTAGGCAGGAGATTAAAGACTGAGGTGGAGCATACCTGGCTATTTATTTAAAGCTGCCTTTTTGTGCTTCCTGGTTTTCAATTCAGACTCGCAGCTGCTGTGTTGAGCTAAGCCTCAGAAAAAGCTTCAGCCCATGATCTAAGTGGAAGACCTGGGTTCCAGTTCCTCACTCAGCCGTGGGTGGTTGGGGGCCAAGGCGACAGCCGTGAGTGGATCTGTCTTATAGTCTCACCTGTCGCTCAGGTGTAAAACAAAAAGCAAGATCAGTAAGTGGACGACAACATTGTTAGGATTAATTATAAATGCGTAAAATATGCAAGCTTTCGGGTCTTCCAGAAGTCTTCATCAAGATGGATGGTGTAAAAAAAAAGTATGTAGTGGGGAGAGAAGACTGCGGAGTTTTTATACCACTGCTGAAAGCTAACAAAGGAACGTGGGTGTTTTGCCAAAACCCAAAACTGAATGGATCACATAATACCGGTACGATTCTCCGACGCCCACACCCCTGACTTTCAAACTTGTGGGGAAAAAAGCTGAAAAGGACTAATTTTGACAGTTACTCTTCTCTACCTGTTGATTTATTTTAACCACCTCCCTTGATGAAGACTTCTGTAGAACGCAAAAATGTGCCTGTTTTTAAAAACTTTTTAGCGGAGCCTTCAATTGCCCACTTACGCTTTTTGCATTTATAACAACAATAATCTTAGAACGGCCAAGCTGGAAGGGGCCCTCTGGGTCATCCAGTCCAGCCCTTATCAAGGAGGCCCAGAGGGTAGCATCAAACTCCCAACCTCTGGCTCCATAGCCAGAGACCTCAACCACTGTGCTATCCAGTAGCTCTATTTTTTTTTTTTTTTGCAGGGGGGCTACCTCCTAGGATTGTTGTAATGAAAGCAATACCCCAAGGGCCAAAAACAGGAGGGAGGGAGGGAGGCAAGGCCCCACAGCCCTTAGATGGTGGCTTAGATGAAAATAAAGCCGCACAAATCCAGTCCGGCGCACTCAGGGCCACCTGTATGCTGAGTAAGCCGGGGAAAAATAGAAGTCTCCATTCTCCGTGGCCGACCCCAGGAATCTCTCCATAGCCGCCAGCCAATGAAAAGAAGCGCCCCTCCCTAAGCGCAGGCTGCTCGGAGACTCCTTCCCGACCAAACCAATCTCTCCCCTCTCTCTCTCTTCCTTCCTAGAGCTGTTTTTAACAGTTTCCAAGGCAGGCCGGTGCGAAATCTTTCCCCAGAAAGGGCTCTTTATTCCGCAGAGCTGGGCAGTGAAAACGTCATTCCCCCAACACCTTCTTAATGAAAACACCACAGGCTGCTGGGAGAAGGTCAGAAATCCACAGACTTTGCCCGTGGAAAAGGAAAAAAAATGAAAAAGAAGAGGGTACCAAATCCACCTATTCATGTCTAAAAGGGGCAACGTAACTCCTAGGTGGCTGTCTTTCAGAAGGGTAAAAGGGGCACCTCGACACCCATCAGCAATGAGGACCGGAGTCTTGTTTGGTTCAGTTTGCCTCGTTGAGTCCCGTCCGTTTTTGTCTCCCCATCTCTCCCCCCCCCCCCCCAATCACACACTTCTCTTGCAAGGAAGAAGTGTCAGCAGTACGATGGCTGGTTGTAAAGGAGGATGCAGCTGAACCCTCCAATTTCTCTAGCCCATCTTAAAGCTTAGCTACTGTAATGCATTCTACATGGGGCAACCCTTGATGACTCTCTTACAAGCTCCAGTGGGCGCAAGGGGTGGCAACCTGCAGAAACTGAGATCTTGCGGGTCTCTGGTGGAGGCAGAGTGCTAACATCTTATATTGCTGCTATAGCTTGCTAGAATGCATGTCTGTGGGTGATGGTTGCATTTACTGTTATTATATTTGTATATCTGCTTCTTCTTCTTCTTCTTCTTTTGAATGGAAAAGTGAGATACAGATGCAATAAATAGCACAGTAAATAAAGGACCCCCCCGCCCGGGACTAGCAAAAGAAACCCAGCAACCAAACTGTACAAATCATCACAATAATTGATAAACAACCAAAGAGTTTAGAAGAGATGGATCTTTACAATGGGGTGTACAATGTCAGCAATCCGTTTTCTGTTCCTGGGACCCTCTGGAGCCAACCCAAACTAAGGAAACAAAGGTAAAAAAAAAAAAAAGAAAAACAAGACAAAAGTAACAGGACGTGGATAGAAGTTCCAGTTTTGCAGGACAAACGTTTTTGAGTGTTGACATGGGTGAAGAGAGCGGCAACCTCTCACGATTATTCTTGGGTGTTTTTGTTTGTTTGCAAGAAAGTAAGCAAGAAAGTTGCTAGTTGAAAGATCAGTTTTTCTTAAGTATACACTCTCTCTCACTCTTGCTCTCTCTCTCTCCCCCCCTTCCCATCATTGCTGCCATAACCAAATTCATAGCCCTACAAGATTGCACCTGATCTCATATATATGTATATATGAGATCGGGTGCAATCTTGTAGGGCTATGAATTTGGTTATATATATATGTGTGTGTGTGTGTATGCAGACCCTTTTCAGAGTTTTCCAGGTAGAGCATACTCAGAAGTGGTTTCCCATTTTCTTATTTCGCGGGGTGCCCTGGGACGGTGTGCAGCTGGCCCAAGGCCACCCAGGCTGGCTCTCCTAGGGCGCACCATGGGGGAATCCAACTCCCAACCTCTGGCTCTGCAGCCAGATACTTAAACCACTGAGCTATCCAGCTAGCATAAATTTAGTAGATACCACCTTTTCTCCAGTGAGTTCATGAAGATACGCCTAATTCTCATCCTCCCTCTTTAATCCTTTGCAATCATTGTGTGAAGTAGGACAGGCTTAGGGAGAGAGTGAATGAGGGAGGTCACCGGGTGAGTTTCATGCCTGAGCAGTGATTTGAACCTGGAATTCCCAAATCGTAATCCAACACTCATAACCCTGCATGACGTCGGCTGCCATGGTCTCCTGTGTAGTACACAGTAAAGAGATAAAGAATACACACCCAGTGTATTTCTGCTTGACTTTGCAGGATTTGGCTGTCTCATTTCAGCAAGACAGTTACTCAAGGAAGCCCTGAAAGACTCTTGATCTAGCTGAGAAATGAGCCACCCTCCCCCCATTATTGTTTCTGTGGTGTCTGCAAAATATTCCTGGAAAACAGGTGCCTTTTTTCCCTCAAGTGTCAAAGCATGCATACACCGGCTGAAAGATGCAAAAAACCCATTCAGGGCTTGACTTCCCGGCAAACTCCCGGGAACCAAAGTAGCAACCATCCTGGTTTGGAAAAACCACGCCAATTGGTTTTTTTATATTTCAGAACAGGAAACTTCTCGAAGGAGAGGACTGATCCGAGAGCGTGGCAGTAGCTCCAAATAGTCCTCCCAGGTGAGGAGAGGAACGGCAGTGTGTCTTGCTCTCACGGGCAGGATTCGTAAACCTAGCAGATTCATTTTCTTTCCCAGATACAGCTAACTGGGTGTCAGAACCCGAAGCGCTGAGCGTGCCCCAGCCGTGACATGGGTGAAAAGGTGCGGGCGTGTGCGTGTGCCAACTTCCTGGTTCCGTCTTCCTTTTCCCTGGTGATAAAGTCAGGGTGTGGTGGCAGGGGCCTCGTCGAACAGGATACGGTTTCCTGGTTCGGGATTTACAATTCTCAGTAGTAAAAGCTCAAGGCGGTCCCCTCCACCGTTCGCACAGAATGACGCCACTCATCTGTTTCCACCTCAGCCAGAAAAAGGGGCAGAGAGCGGCTTTTCTAAAGTGGGCTTACCTGGATTTCCCAAACAGGTAATCCGAGTGAGGTCTCTGAAACTCCAACCCCTGCCCTGTGATGCAAGTAAAACAGAAGCAGATGCTGAAGGTGAGACGAACTTGAAGGGGGGGGGGGGGAAATCACATCTTAAGTCTGGAGTTCCTCTACAGTTTCCCTGTATTTTGTGGCTGGCTGGCAATGCCACCATAACTTGAAGCGAACAATTAGCCCTGTGGAACCCTTTATTTCTTGTTTATTATGTTCGAAGCTCACTTTTTCATTGAAAGAGAGAGAGAGAGAGAGAGAGAGAGAGAGAAATGGAGTCAAACAACACCGGAAATAATTTGAAGCAATGATAACAACAATGGCAGCCAAGACATAGTAAGTGAGGTACCCAGATCCTTTAAAAAAACAAAGCACATATTCCAAATTCTGGATTTTGTGTGATGAAGGTCACTAAATGACTTCTTCAGGCATTTCAGGGTCCCTCAGGTTGACAAATTTGGTAGAACTGGCAGCATCGTTTAATATACAGAAGAAGAAGGGAAAACACGAACTTCAATTTTTTTTTAAAAATTAAATTCTTAGGGAGAAATGTAGCGCAGAAGAAACCTCGCAAGGCTGGTGTTCCACGCCTTTTAATAAATAGAAACAGTCTCTTATTATTTTAGGATTCTTCTGTGTGGCAGCTCTGCTAAGGAAATTAGAAATATAAATATGTGCAGAAGGTGATCAGAAGGTGATACTCAACATGGCTAAAACATTCACAAGAAACAGAAGAGTAACAATGGGGTTGGGCCCTTTTGGGACTGCACCACATATCTCCCCCCCCCCAGCCAAAAAAACCAGCCTTTCTGTTCTGAACCTTTTTGCTTGTAAAAGAGTCCTGTGTTACTCAGAAGCTTACATCCAGCAGCTCTGGAAACACTGACTGATCTAATAAACCCACTGTCCAATTCTGCAGGCGCTTTCATCTGAACGAAGGAGACGTCCGCGGTAGAACCCATGGGGCCCAGGTGGACACGGTTTCAATGGTCTTTTTCAAGGGGGTTTCAGGCTGGGCTGAAAAAAGAGAGAAACCAGCCACGTGGATTCCAAGACATTCTAAATTTATCAGCCAGAGCCCACGACCTAGCTTCACCCTTCGTTCCCATCCAAAACCAAGAAACACTGCAGTCCATTTTTTAATTTTTTTTTTAAAAAACGGGCCCTTCTAAGCAAAGCGCCGTTTATTCTGAGGCCCGGCTGTACCCGGCGGGGTTGACCACAGCGCCCGCGTGGAACCTGCAAATAAAATCCCCAAAGCAGCCCCGTGCCTGGCGTTGGTGTTCGGGGATAAGTGGGCAATGTGTGGGGAGAGAGGAATGGGGAGAGAGAAGGAGCAGAGAGAGGAAAAAACAACGCCGGAGGAGCACGGATGGAAAAGTACAGAGCAGGGATTCAGGTAGGCTGAGCCCTACAGGTGGGGGCGAAGCAAGCAGCTGGGGGGGAGGGAGGAATGAGGCTTGAAATTCTTACAGGTGGAGAAAGACGGAAAGGCTACCAACAGCATCCAGAGCCACTAAACCAGTGGGATTCTGGGGGAAAATATATATTCTTAATATATATAGGCAGCTCACTTTGCAGAAGTCTTGCTGGAAAGAGTGTTTTGCAAACTCTGTGTCCTGTTTTTCATGACAGGATCATGATGGATTTTGCATCGAGACAGGATTGCTGATGCACGTGGTGCTTTGCAAAAGGGTACCGGACGAGGTCCCTGCCCCATAATGCTTACAATCAGGGAGGACCAGACAGGAGACGGAGGCAGGCTGTAAACAAAGGAGAGGCATTTCACTGCCGTTCCCACAGACTTCATAATTAGGGGTTTGGCCTCATAGAAAAGCGAGAGCAGGAGCAGAAAGCCCAAATCCTCCATCAGTTGTGACTTTAATTGTGTGACTGTGGTACAGTAGTCACTCTAGGAATATATGCATGTGTTTATATACACACACAAAATAAATGCATTTTTTCAGGTGGCATAAAACATGCTTCACAAGGGACACAACAAACTCAACTGCAATCAATCAATGGCTGCCCACTCAAAGCAGACCAAAGGCAGAAATGGCAAACATCACATTTTCTAGTCCAGGATGGGAGATATTTGGACTTTTCCTTATATGTCAGAATTTAAAATATGGATATGGTGGACTGCAGGGGCGCTCAACTTTGGGTTCCCAGATGTTCGTGGACTGCAACTGCTGGAAGTCTTTGCCAGCGCAGCTAGGGCTGAAGGCTGCTGGGAGTTGTAGTTCAGGAACATCTGGAGACCCGAGGTTGGGTTTTAATCCCTGCTCATCTATGGAAACACATTGGGGGTGGTTAGAGCTCATCATAAAACCACTCCTTAAATATCTCACATGCCTTGAAAGCCCTATTAGGGTCTCTCCAACTTGACAGCACAACACACACACACACACACACAGAGGGAGAGAGAGAGAGAGAGAGAGATGGTCTTGTCCCCCTTTTCTTGTGGTCCACATAGAGGAGGGGGTATTACCCTAACATCATGGGGGGATTTTTTATTTATTTGTTTGTTTGTTTAAAATAGTTTTACCCCACCTTCCATGTAAAAAAGGACCCAAGGCAGCTTACATCATTAAAAATATAGTATTAAAAGCTAAAAATTGTTAATTATAAAAAAAAATGTAAAACAGTTAAACAGACACTACATACAGTGGACCCTCGACTTACAGACGGCTCGACTTACAGACTTTTCGAGTTACAGACTTCTCTGGCTGCAAAATTTAGATTCGACTTGCAGCCGGAGAATCGACCTACAGACCGAAAAAAAACTAAAATGCAACAAAAATAGAATAAAAACTGCCAGTTATGGGATTAATCTGTTTTCAATGCATTGTAGGTCAATGGAGATTCGACCTACAGACTTTTCGACTTGCAGCCACAGTGCCAATACGGATTAATTCCGTAAGTAGAGGGTCCACTGTATATTTTATCTAAAAATGACTAAAGCAGATGGAAAAGCAGGGAATATACAACCTATCCCATTTAAAAATCTCTCCTGTACAGCCAGTCATTAAGGAAAAGGCTGCCTGAAGAGAAAGGTCATTGCCTGCTTGTGGAAAGTTCAGCAAAGACGGGGCCAAGCCTGGCCTCCAGTGGGAGGGAGTTCCAGAGTCTGGGAGGAGCAGCCACAGAGAAGGCCCCTCTCCTGGGTTCTCACCTATGCACCCGTGAGGGTGGCAGGACTGAGAGAAAGGTAAAAGGCATACATGTTCACACACCCAGAGACCACAGCTTTCCCCTGGTGGTGATATGGATTGACGTCCATCACCACGAACGTTTACATAGGTAAGTAATCATCAAATAAAGTCATTAGTGGTTCCTCACAGAGATGTGCGACGCTACCATTGTCCAGTCACAAATAGGAAAACGAGTAGTCATCGTAGAAGAAAAGCAGTTTTCCTGCACCTGTGGTACAAAGGTATTTATTTTAGCATGAACTCTGGTGGATGGCAACCCTACACAAGCTACAGGCGCAGGTCACCCGATGAACAACTCATCCAAATACATATCCATCTAAAAGGTGGTACAATGGTTTACTTTCCCCCTTTTTGGTGAATAACTGCCACAATGGACGGATGGCCAGGTTGTCCACGAGGCCAGAATTTCACATTCCTCCTTCCTTTCTTTTCACCCTTCCAAAAGCTGCTGAGGGCGAGGTCACCGGCATCTTCCCACAGAAGAGTTTGGAAGGAGGATCGTGATGATTCTGGATGCCTTTCCCCCCCCCAAGTGGGGAAGGAGCAGGTTGGATTGCCCCCACCCACCCCCAGGATTCCCCACATCCTTATCTCGTGCCCCCATGGGTGGAACACGAGAGGCTCTGCTCCTCCCACCTGCTCTGTGCAATTTAATCTGTTTGTTTTGCCAGGATGAGTCCTCCCCATTCGTGCGTTACAGAGGGCAAACACAACAGGTGAAACGCCTCGGCGAACCGGATGTCCCCCGTCTTGCTTCAGGCCCCAGGCTGTGGGAAAACGAGGGGCGCCGCCCAGGCCATGAATGGGCTGGTGATGATGGAACCCACCTTCCCAGAACGATCTCTGTCGACATTGCCCAGAACAAGGAGATGCCCTTTTAAAGAGGTTCTCTGGATGGGGGGGTGGGGGGGTTTGAAGGCCAGAAGGCTGTGTTCTTGCGTGCAAAGAAAGGAAACAAGCCCACACAAACAGAGGGACATTCCTAGTGTCCCCCCCCATCAATCTGGGCAGGTTCTCAAGATACTAGATCAGAAATGCAAAATTATGTCAAAGGAATATTTTAAATCAATCTAGCCCTGGTTTAGGAGTTTAATCAGGACCCCATGGCTGAGTTTTTCTTTCTTTCTTTCTTTCTTTCTTTCTTTCTTTCTTTCTTTCTTTCTTTCTTTCTTCCTTCCTTCCTTCCTTCCTTCCTTCCTTCCTTCCTTCCTTCCTTCCTTCCTTCCTTCCTTCCTTCCTTCCTTCCTTCCTTCCTTCCTTCCTTCCTTCCTTCCTTCCTTCCTTCCTTCCTTCCTTCCTTCCTTCCTTCCTTCCTTCCTTCCTTCCAAATATTTTTACCCTGCCTTTCTCCTTAAAAGGAGGCAGCTCAGCTGGGTTGGCTAAGGTTTTCTGAGAGTAGTAGGCCAAATAAATAAACAAATTCAAATTTCTACACTCTGGTCAGTAGAGAGACGGAAGGGACTTTCGGAGCCCCAACTTTTAAGGAGCCACAGAGAATGGGCTCGGGAGAGCCAGTCCCTCGTGTCTGCTCAGACCGGAAGCTTCCCAGATGATTTAGGGTGGGTGACGTATTTCGCCCTCCTGTATCAAACTGAACCGACTCCGCAGGGTGGTTGTGAAGCTCAAAACCGTGCATCTTCCTCTAAGCTTTTGTTAATGGACAGGATAAAACTGAAGTTAAATAAATGTCTTCCTATATGACCCTACTTGTATGCAGGGTTTGTGTGTCTGTTTGTGTGTGTATGTGTGTGTGTGTGAGAGAGAACATGTACACAGTTGGGTGCTTCTGCCTTAAACACACACATAAATAGGCATGCTGGATTCCAACACACACACACACCAGGAGCTTCTCCAGGTATTGACAAACATGTCCTGTATGGGATACCAAGGCAGGTGCCAGGGTGAGCGCCAGGGTCCGTGCGTGGAACTAAGGTGCGCCTCTCTCACATACCTGAGCCCGTGGAAGAGAGAGAGAGGCAGGGGAGTGGGTTCAGGCCCCGTCCACTAGGGAGCCGGAGCCCTCCGTCGGTCCGGAGACAGCCCGGGCCTGGGGCTCCCTGGGTAGGCCCGCCATCCTGCCGAATCAGGTGAGTTTGCCTTCGGTCTGGCAGGGGGGCTGGGTGGAGACGTGGAATACCTGCTGGCAGTTATAAATAACTGGCGGAGGGCACAGCATCCTGCCCTCTCCCTTGGCTCCAGCCGGAGACTACAAAGGCGTCTTTCATGCTCCCACACAGCGGCAACAGGCGCCCGCCGCCACGCCGGCCAGAGAGCTGCCCCGCGTGGCTGCCTTCCTCCGTCACTTCCACGACAGATGGGCCTGTGGCTGGCCGGGCCCTTGCCCAGTTGCACACATGCAGAGGAGGTAAGAGGAAGGATAAGGACCGGGGAGCAAACTGAGATGCTCACTGGCTTTTCTTTCTTTCTTTCTTTCTTTCTTTCTTTCTTTCTTTCTTTCTTTCTTTCTTTCTTTCTTTCTTTCTTTCTTTCTTTCTTTCTTTCTTTCTTTCTTTCTTTCTTTCTTTCTTTCTTTTCCTTCCTTCCTTCCTTCCTTTCTAGCTAGCTAGCTAGGCTACGCAAAACCAGTGCATTTAAATTACATGCTGTTAGAACCTCCTTTAAAGACATATAAAACTTGAAACAACAATAAAATAAAACAATAAAATAATATCAAAGCCAAAGAAATCTCCATGAAACAGAGTAAAGAACCTTTCTTTTTCTTTCTTTCTTTCTTTCTTTCTTTCTTTCTTTCTTTCTTTCTTTCTTTCTTTCTTTCTTTCTTTCTTTCTTTCTTTCTTTCTTTCTTTCTTTCTTTCTTTCTTTCCTTCCTTCCTTCCTTCCTTCCTTCCTTCCTTCCTTCCTTCCTTCCTTCCTTCCTTCCTTCCTTCCTTATTTTCTAGCTAGGCTACACAAAACCAGTACATTTAAATTACATGCTGTTAGAACCTCCTTTAAAGACATATAAAACTTGAAACAACAATAAAATAAAACAATAAAATAATATCAAAGCCAAAGAAATCTCCATGAAACAGAGTAAAGAACCTTTCTTTTTCTTTCTTTCTTTCTTTCTTTCTTTCTTTCTTTCTTTCTTTCTTTCTTTCTTTCTTTCTTTCTTTCTTTCTTTCTTTCTTTCTTTCTTTCTTTCTTTCTTTCCTTCCTTCCTTCCTTCCTTCCTTCCTTCCTTCCTTCCTTCCTTCCTTCCTTCCTTCCTTCCTTATTTTCTAGCTAGGCTACACAAAACCAGTACATTTAAATTACATGCTGTTAGAACCTCCTTTAAAGACATTCATTTGATCATCTCTTAAGCGCTGCAATTGCTGGTTTTTTACATTTTAAAAACTGTATCTTTTTGTTTGTTTGTTTCCTTGTTTGCTTGTTTTCAATTTGTGTCCTAAGTTGGTTTCTGTAAGGAAGAAAGGTCAAGTATAAATAAAACAAATGAATGAAACAAAGTAGGGTGTATGGGTCTCAACTTACCAAAAAGGGATTCAATGTAGTACAGGCTGGTAACTCTGATTGCACACAAGTGGTCCTTGTGATTTTGCTCTTGGTTATATTGCAGGGTTGACAGAAAATTGACCCAGTCTCTGTTTCTGTGAAAACGGTATATTCTGTGTTGGGGGGTCATTAGAAAACAAAGTGCTGGCAGTATTGTAATGGCATTTTTTTAAAAAAGCACTCATACTTTGAATATTGTGTACAGGATGGGTAATGCCAGTCTAAGACCACATAATTAATACACTATTAGAAAACAGAGAAATTAAAAAATAGTTTATCCGACACAACCTTGCCTTAATCCACATTTTGCTTGTTATTGTATCATAATTAGCCATCAGGAGATAAAACCCAGTATTAGGGATGGAAGTTTTGGAATGTTTTTGGACTGCACATCCCATAATTCTCCATTCTGAGAGTCCTATCTGACAAGACAGCTACCTTGCAGGCACCTAAATGTGGCTCACCTGGGAGAAAGGCCTAACCTGGAAGGCTCCGAGGCCTAGCTAGGCCTAGTTTCCTGTTCAGAAAGGAAGCTCCCAGCTACCACCGTGGTAGGAACAGAAAACTTTGCGCAGAGCTGGGCGTAGCTAAACCTCCAAGCCTTCCAGTTTAAAAGCCTTTCTTCCATGTGAGCCACACTGAGGGGTCTGCAAGGTATCTGGAATGGAGAATCATGGGACTTGTAGTCCAATAATAATAATAATAATCCCAAAATCTCATCCATCATTTGCATGTTTGAAATATTGAAGGGGAAATATTGAAGAACGGGAAAAGGCATATTTACTGGGCAGCTTCACCCTCAGCTTGTGGCTTAGGTGAAATTCAAACCCAAGACCAAAGGATTCCACACACAGCGTCAGCAACAAGTTATATAACCCACCTGTCCGCTTACATAAGAATATACCAACGTGACCACTATTTTTTTTTTGTCAGACCGTAATATATCCACATTTCAGGCTGGCCACTCAGACAGAGGTGGTGGAGTAGGTGTGGGTTTGTGGCCCGTCAGAACCACAGACGGGCGGACAGTGACCCTGATCTCAAAAAGGGCAAGTCAGCAATTTGAGCCTGGGAACAATGGCTGGTGTTTCCCTCTCTCTCTTTCTATCTTGTCAAGTTTTCCTGATAGTTCTCCATGGGGGATAAAACCCTGCTTGTGGACACCATAAACTTGGAGGTGGGCCATGTCCGGCCTCTGGGGTATAAAATGTTCAGAGGGAGAGAAGAGAGATGAAAACATATTTTTTATTTTTTATTTTTTTACAAAGGAGCTGGTGAACCCCATCGGTGTTCCGATCGCTGGGCCGCTTGCCTGTCCAACCTTCCTCACATCCTCACTCGGTTTCCCTGAAAACATCCGTTTTTCTGGCCCCGGTTGCTTAGAGGAGTTTTATATATATCCATACATTATTAAATCAACACCGGGGACTCTGTCTTTTCCAGGCAGTTTGGGCTTTGGAGAACGGGACGAGGGGGGCCGGCACCGAACACTCGGGTCTTTGTATCCCTCTCGGTGGGCTGGGTGCGAAGACCTCAGCTTCCAGGCTGGGAGTATAAAGATGTTCCTGTCAAATTCGCCAGTTTCTTTCCAAGGTGTAAGACAGGAGGACAACTCAGACGGACAGAGGAGGGGGGGTGCGGTGTGGCATGCGTGCATGCATGTGTGTGTGTGTGCGCGCTAATGAAGGTGGGGTGGAGGATGTTGGTGGAGGACAGCGATGAAGGAAAGGAGGGGGGTTTTCTTGACAGGAAAAAAGGTCCCAGTTGATGTGGAAGGAGGAAGGTGGATTACCAAAACTTATGGGAGGAAAGTTAAACTTGCGATGGTATTTTCCTCCCTTCTTGAAGGAACCAGCATCTCTCTCAACTAACCCACACAAGAATTAGCCCATTCTTAGGGCAGCGTCTGCGATGGCGGAGTTTTTTCCGGAGCGGAAAGCCTGCTACCTTTGGTCCCACAGGGGTGTACTTTATATCTGTCTGCGCCCTTTTCCGAACTTGGCACTTCCTGGACGGATTGACTCCGACTCTCACCACCAAAATCCAGCAGATTCAGACTGTGCAAGGCTGGGAAAGCCCCTCCTCTGGTCAAGGATGATCCCGCTTGAGGTAGACTTTGCTGCCCCAAAATGGAGGTACAGTGGTGCCTCGCTAGACGATGATAATCCGTTCCACTGAAATCGCTGTTTAGCGAAATCATCATCTAGCGAAAAGCATTTCCCTATTGGAATGCACTGAAACCTGCTTAATGCGTTCCAATGGGGAAGAATCGTTGTTGTCTAGCGAAGATCGGCCATAGGAAAGCCGATTTGCGAACCACCGCTCAGCTGCTTAAATAGCTGTCTTGCGAAGCTTAGCTGTCTTGCAAAAACACCTGTTTTGCGAGCACAGAGGGAGCTGTCAAAATCATTGTCTAGAGAAAATTGGTTTGCGAAGCAGGGACCAAACATTGTCCAGCGAAATTCCCCCATAGGAATCACTGTTTTGCGAGTCGCTATAGCGATCGCAAAAAGTCAATGTCTAGCAAAAAAACTGTCATGCGTGGTAACTGTCTAGCAAGGCACCACTGTAGAACTTCCCAAAATTGCTTCACAGTTCTGTGCTTCTCCGGGTGTGATCACGGTAAAAACCAGGTTGCAATTTGGACTGCTTGGGATGGGCCTCAGGATCATCTGTTTCCTGGCGATCACACGACGCGTGGGGAAATGCGCTCCAGCCCAACTCAATTTGTGACCAAGTTGGATCTTTTGGGTCCAGTTGCATAGCTTCTAATTTTGGAGGCCTTTCCAGTGTGAACAAATGTGTCACATCTGAGCATGTCCTCTGCCAAGTAAACAGCCTTGCCCATGGGCTACACCCTAATAGTGTTCACACATTATATTCAGGCCAGGTACAGCCAGATTCTTAGTCTGTACCTGGATTTAACAGGAATATTGTACCTGGGTACAGGTCAGAAATGAACACAAGTAGAGAGATGCTTGTAAACAACTGAACTTGTGCATGTATGCAGATTGCTCGGCAGCGATTTCCCCCTCGTGCGTGAGATGCTGCTTAATTCTATTTGAAATTACAAAACCTGCTTCTTATTCTGCATCTATACCTATCAATCAGCACATGCAATTTTATGCAAACCAACACGCTCTCTCTTTTCTCCTCTCTGGATGATGCACCGCCTCCCTCTCGGTTGGATGCACGTGACACCCCCCCTCCTGATCTTCGGTTCTCCCCGAAATCCATCAATCTGTTCTGTTTTCTATGTTTTGGACGTCCGACATGTCGGAGCAGGCTGACACCCAACAACCGTATTCTCGAGAGGGCAAGATAGGGTGTTGATGGTGGCTGTAAACAGAGAGACCCCACCCAGCAAAGAGCGCTACGGGGCGACACCCTCCGGGTGCTGGCTGGAAGGCATTTTTTTTTTAAAAGCGAAAAAGAAAATTGCACCGGGGGGTTAATATTTAACAGGTGCCAGCAAGCCGTGATGGATTAGCTCTGCCCTTGGGTGGGGGCGATGGTGGTGGTGGGAGAGGCTACTGCTGTTTTCAACAGAAGGGTTAAGAGTCTATCACGAAGCCTGTATCTTGAGCACACATTCAGTGTTTGCCATGAAGGATTACCTCAGGGCTAGCCCTCGACTGGGTCATTCCTTCTATAAAGGTGGCTTTTCAGACCAGCCCTTAAAGAGACCGGTGTGAAAAGGAAGATGGGAAAAGCCAAATGGATTTCGAATGCCTCCTCTGAAGTCAACGGAGGGCTGTTCCCTAAGGCAGGCATGCTTGGGCGCCATTAAAAATAAACCGAATAACAAGGGATAGGATGTGGTTTCGAAGCACTGTCTCGACTCATCCATCTTATTCCTCTTTCTGGCCAGAAGGCGGCCATTTTGTATGAAGAAGCACACTGTTCAACTGTTGGTCATTTTCTAAACTTATTTTCCCCGACTTCCGCCCTAAAATTTCTACTTGGTCCTCAGCGTTGGTCAATATCCTGTTGATTAAGGTAGCCAAACTCACTCTTATGGGTCTGTTGGATCAATGGGGATTGACAAGCCCACTCTTCCATAGGTTCTATTGACTGAAATAAGACTCCTCTAGCTGCAACTTAACTTTAGCATCGTGAATCAGAATTAGAGTAGCACAATTTGAATCCATGAGATTTGTGGAAGAGTTGACCCACCGTATCCCCATTGCCTCCATCGGCCTGCGCTAGTGCAGTTGACCATGCTATGCAACAGGATTTTTTGGCCACTGTATCCTGGATTTTTCCTTACAGGACTTCAGTGGCCACTGGTAGCCAACCAGTAAATGCTAGCATTTATTGGCCTCTTAACCAATCATGTATTATTATCTGCACAATCCATACTGGAATTTTCAGAGGCTGCATTGGCCACAGATGCAAGTGTCTTCTCGGTTGTATCAAGATGGTTAAGTCAACGGTACAGTTTCTTGATTGTGATAAGGAAAAAGGTTTTATGATAAACTCCTATAAATCAAAGACGGAAGGTCTTAACAAAGCTGGAATGGTACCAAAATTTGATCCATGCAAAGGCTCCAGTCTTAGGAGGAAAAAAAACAGTGGAACACACATCTCTCAGACACAGAAAGACATCCATGGTGATAAATCAGATTTATGACAGGAAAATCGCTATAGATATTGCAATTATAGATTTTTTTAAAAAATGCAGACCAGACTGGATCTCCTACGTCAGAGGCCCAGCACGCCATACGTTGAGATGGGTCTTTCCTGCTTATTTCCTCAGCCTGCAACGTTGTGCGTCTCCTAAGACGCTTCTGCTCGAAGGCCAGTGAGAAAGGCGATTTTGTAAGCAGAACAAATGGGTCAAAGGCTACTCTCTGGGAGGAGAAGGGAGGAGGGATGGCCTGTGTATTGTTCTCGATGTACAGGCCTGTGTGGATTGAGGTTGGAAGGATGGGTGATAAGGAAACCACCTGAATCATTCCAAGACAGAGAGAGAGAGAGAGAGAGAGAGAGAGAGAGAGAGGAAGAGAATGATGGATCTGCAGTATCGGCCTCAGATTACAGAGATGTGGATTTGACTAGCTTAATCCACAGCAGGATGATTGTGGGGATAAGCCAGAAATCACACAGACTTCGCTGGAAAGAATCAAGTTGCAGAACTGAGGACTTCCTGCAAAGTCAGGTGTGCTGGCTGGAAAGAACCTGGGAGTTGCAGTCCAAAAAAAGTAACTTTTTCAAGCCGCACATGCATATCGCCTAACAACCATGGGGTGAAGTCAGGTTTTTATTGTCCGGTAACAGTTGCACCACATCCCATAGCACAAAATACTACAAGGAAACCACCTACAGTATTTCTTTTTCTCTGTAAAGATTCGCTGTTTCTGAGCTGCTCAGAAAGGTATACGAGGCTTTTGAAAACAATGCAGAACATAAAATAAAATAAATTCACCAAGTTCTGCTTACTAGAGGTGCAAATCCACATCCAAATGCAGGTTCTGGACAATGTAAATTCTATTAGCATGTTTTAAGCTCCTTAAAGGACAAACTGATTACATTGTCATGAGTTGAAACTGTTAATATCGGGGAAAGTGGGGCCATACATCGAATTTGCTGGCTTGTCAGTTTTCCCAAATGGAGGCCAACCTTTGCACGGGCTATAGGAAAATGTGTATTTTATTTTCCCTTTCTTTTCTGAAGATCCCTCAGGATTTTTTAGAAAATGTTTTTCCAACCAAGATTTATTTTTGTATCCATTTCTGAAGGGACGGCTTGTTGCTTTATATTTGGATAAAATGCACGGATTCTATTTGGACTGTAGCATCAACGTGAAGAGATGACATCCCTTCGTCCCCCGGAGAAAATTATTTCCAAAAATAAAAATAAAATGGCATCAATCAGAAATCCGCTTATTTCTTGTTTCCAATACAGCTTAAATTCTGCAACAGGTAACCCTAAAAGTGGATTTCTGCTGTGCTCTGTTGTTTTTACACACTGCGTTGTTGCAGTGTTGATTTTAATTTACCATTTTTAACCGAACACTTGTTTAAATCTTTTTCTAGTATTGGTAGACTTACTATTTTTAGCTTTTAAATATTGTCTTTTGAATGATGTAACGATGCCTTGCCTCTTTTTTCTTTTTAAGGGAAGAGGTGGGATAACAATCATTTAAATAAACATAAATAAACACATTTCTTGTTCTCACTGCTTTTCTGGTTTCCTTTTTTTAAAAAATCCACCAAGGATGCAGCGGGACGGAAAAGGTTAAGCCTTTTGGCTACGTGTTATCTGTGGGGTGGGTCCCCACAGCAACTCTGCGCCGGCCGCCACCACCGTCTGTTCGCTTATCTCTTGGTGTCCTTGGCCCACACCTGTCATCGCGGGTGCTGTCCAGTTGATAATTAACCAGGACTTCCTGTTTGCTCCTGAAAGATGGCAGCAGGACCCAGACGGCAGCAAGAGTGGACAGAAGGAAAAGGGGGACAGAAGGAGGAAGAGAGAGAGAGGGAGAGAGGGAGAGAGAGGGCTGGTTATGTTCAGGGCTGAAAACACCTTTGCTAAGCATCCTTCGCTCTGGGAAAATAAGATCAGGCCAGGGGCTGCCCAAGCCTTGTAGCTGACTGGGAGGAAAAGCTGCAACAAGAGTGCTCCAGTCCTCATGGCAAAAGTCCAGAGTCCAGCTCTACGAACCGACAGTTAAATGTTCCACGGCTGGCGGGAAGGACCCCGGTCAGATGCTGCGGGTCAGAGCAGGCAGTACTGGGTTACAAG
Source organism: Pogona vitticeps (assembly GCF_051106095.1). NCBI lineage: Eukaryota > Metazoa > Chordata > Lepidosauria > Squamata > Agamidae > Pogona > Pogona vitticeps. The sequence goes on from NC_135791.1 coordinate 25,476,475, forward strand.
GAGCAGCGATGACTCTCCTTCTGGGCGCTTCCCCCTAAATCAGGTGTCAGTGACCTGCTTCCCCTGCATTTGGATTCCAGCTTCCATCTGCCCCAGACAGCGTGGCCAATGGTCAAGGATTGTGGAAACCATCGTCCAGAACATCTGGAGGGTACCAGCTGGCCCGCGCCATCTTAAAATAGCACACCTCCCAGAATAGCGCATTGCACTAAAGGGACAGCATATAAAGTCAAATAAATAAATAAATTCAACTTCTTACTGGATACAATAGGGCGAGCAATTGTGGTTTTTTTTACTATAGTCGGCTACACATTTTTTGGCCACTTCAGATCTCTTTATCCACAGAAAGTAGAGCAGAAAAGCAGACACCAAAATGTTGCTTCCAGGACAGCGCTTGGAAGTAATTAGTTACAAGTAATGTTGTGGCTGGTGCTTAGTTACTTTTTTTTGTTAACAAGGGTGGTACTACTCGCTGTTTCAAAAGAAACGTAAGTACCGGCAACGTTACTTTACTGGTGTAACTAATAAAGCATTCTAGTAAATTTCAAAACTATTTCCTAAGGGTAGTTCTGGGGATTTTTAGAAGGCATTTTCGCAGAACTCTTCCAAATGTTGTACCATTTTCTTATCATTCCTAAGGGAAATGCTGTTTTGTTTCTCCTGTTGTGCTTTTGAGGTCCAGTCTCAGAACTGACCACAAGGGGAAACCATAGGATACTTTTCCTGTATTTTCCTGGCCTGCCGGCCTGTTTTAGTGGCATGCAGGGCAACGCAGCGCTTTTGCAAACTGAGCAACCTTAATTATTGTCCGATTGCCTTGAAGAAGTAAATAATTCAAGGAGTTTTTTTTTTTAAAGAAACCCTCCAGACTGCTCCTAGTGTTACCAGTCAAAAGGTATTGTGCAGCTGTTCCGAATTTTACTTCTTAATGGAAGGAGAAAAGAAGACAGAGGTGATCAAGGGGAAACAAAATAGATGAAAACTTTCTGCTCTGTTTGTCCCCTCACCCCATTAATTTCCATTAACAAAAATCTAGTCTGGAACCACCCTTCTTTTTGTTATGTGCTGTCAAGTTGTCTCTGACTTTTGGTGACCCCATGAATAAACCCTCTCCAAAACGCCCGGTCCTCAATGACTTTGCTCAGCTCTTGCAAACTCAACCCTATGGATTCCTTTATTGAGTCAGTCCATCTTGTATTGGGTCTTCCTCTTTTCCTGCTGCCTTCCGCCTTTCCCACCTTGATTGTCTTTTCCAGAGAATCTTGCCTTCTCGTGACATGCCCAAAGTAGGAACAGCCTCAGCTTCAACATTTTTGCCTCCAAAGATAGTTCAGGCTTGATTGGATCTAGGACCCATTTGTTAGTCTTTCTGGCCATCCAGGGTATCTGCCAAGCTCTCTTTTAGCACCACATTTCAAACCAATCAATTATTTCCTTCTGACCAGCTTCTAAACCATCCAGCTTTCACACCTTTACATGGTGACTGGAAGCGCCCTAAGGGGCTGAAAAGCAAGAGAGGAAAAAGTCTCAGCCTCTCAGACCTCTGAGGCTGAACTTCTGTAAACTAATGGACTCTCCCTCACATAACCCATCAAAGTACAGTGGTGCCTCGCTAGACAGTTACCCCGCATGACAGTTTTTTTTTTGCTAGACATTGACTTTTTGCGATCGCTATAGCGATTTGCAAAACAGTGATTCCTATGGGGGAATTTCGCTGGACAATGTTTGGTCCCTGCTTCGCAAACCGATTTTCGCTAGATGACGATTTGCTTTTCACTAGATGATTTCGCTGGACAGCAATTTCAGTAGGGATGGATTATCATCGTCTAGCGAGGCACCACTGTATGGAGCTCAGGGCAGAACCTCGGCTGTATATAATATCTCCACACACAATCTTATTTATATGCAACTGGTTGCATGAAAAGGCCTGTATACATGTGCACCAGTGGCTTTGAACATTGTTTTTACCTTGCTCCAGATGTAAACCAATATTTATTTGTTGATGTAGTGGAACTGATACCTCAGCTTTTTCACTGTAAGAATATTACCTCCGGAGGATGGCTCCTGAGTATTGTTCAGTGATACAACGTTTCATATAACTGGGATCAAAACACAGGCATAAGTGCAGCGGACGGGGGACCCCTTGCTTGAACCGTCCTTTCTTTGCCGTCTCAAAATGAGCATAAAGCCTCAGAGGCAGCCTTTCTTCCCTACCTATGTCAAAGAAGATTAAAATCTGTTTTGAGCATGGTGGTAGAAAGTGGCTGCTCTCTAACAGGGGCTGTGGGGAATGTATTTCTTTTTTTAAGGATTTAGAAATCTTGTACACGGTGCTGACGATGCAGGATGGTGCAATTTCAGCGCCGGCTTCTAAACTTCAAAATGATAAAAGCAAGAACAAAGCAGGAGCTGCAGGAAAAACAATTTGTTTATTAAGTACAACAAAATTCAGTGTAATGCGCCATGGAATAAATGTGTCTTTCTTTCTTTCTTTCTTTCTTTTAAAGTCTGCAGAGATGAGGTGGGATGTGTCTCCATGAGTTCCAGAAGAATGGCACCATTACTGGAGTGGAAAAACAACCTCATTGCTGAGAAAGCCGCGTCTTTAGTACAAGCAGCTGAATGGCTTTCACTGGTAGGGAAGAGGGCAAAGCCTTCCATGCATTTTTACAAAAATGTGTGGGCGGTCATTTGAATACTGCGATCCCAAACCATTTAGGACATTAGCAGTCAAAACCTCCACCTTGATTTGGGCTCAGAAATTAATAGGCAGCCAGTCTCTACTACATAGGATAATTTCAGTACGATCTTTCTACCACTTGCTGTGTTCTTAACTGGAGGCACTTTCCAAATCATCTTCAAGGGCAGCTCCATGCAAAGTAAATTGCGGCAGTCTAACCTGGATGGAACCAAGGTGCAGGTCAGTAAGGTCAACTAGAGAGGGACACGGCTGCCGAACCTGTCTTAACTCTTGAAGACTGCCAACCAGTGCTAGCAGTGTCTCCATTGACAGAAACAGACCAGAATAATTCCTAGCCTGTCTACCTCACCCTTTGCAACCTTGCTGGCTCATCATCCTCATCTCCTCAAAGGGATAACCCGCTGATGATGCCTCCACAATTTGGTGGAAGGTGTTCAGAAGCAATGGCATCCACAGACCTTGTCATGGCATTCTAGGAACTGAGCGAAAATGTGCGATCAGTTCTGTAGGAAACAGATCACCAAGCAAAGACTCTGGAAATCTATGTAAATCTACTTTTTATTTATTTGTTTTGCATTTTCAGGTCACTTCCTACTCCGAAGATGTTTCAAAATGGCTAATAAAGGAGTACGACAATAAAGTAAACAGCTGCAATGTTAAAACATCAAAGTTCAGGCTTAACCTTGGCTCTTTCCCCGAAGAATAACCTGTGGTGTCTTCTCTGCTTGAGCGCCAACCAGCGCTCCTGGAGTGGTACCCATCGGGGAAATATCTTAACCATAGCACCCTTCTTCTGGAGCTGTATAATATTCCGGGTTGAATCTCCAGCCCGGTGGGGAAGGGCCGCCCCCTAACGGTCTCGAAAAGTAAATCTGTCCCACGACTTCGGTTAAAAAATTAAAAACGCACACGGGTGGGAAGCCCTACAAATATTATTTTCTCTGGTTTCTTTACTGAGTGGCCTCTCTGTTTTTAACCACACAGACAGACCCTAACTTTGTAGGAGAGAGATTCTCAGGAGGAAATAATACAAGGGGGGTTTCACCTAGCAGTGAAGTCGTAAACCAATGAGAGACACGCGTGGACTCCATCCGAAACGTACTAATACAATGTTCCTTACGAGGTCCTTTACTGCGATTGTGACACCAAATAAATTCCCTTTTCTTTACAAATGCTTTTCAGTCTCCCTTAAATTGTTTAGTTTGGTTTACTTGTTATTTTACGTCTGGATTTCTGTCCGCTCTTCCTTCTTACGCGTTGCTCCGTGCTACTGCTCTTGTACTTTTAAATTCTGCAAACAATAACACACTTTGGTTATTTGGGAGTGTTTTGTAGGAAATATTCCTTACTTTGCTTATTTCAAGGTGTAATAAGCCAACCTGGCTGCTTTTGGGGAGGGGGGGTCCTCCGATTTTTTCAGCTAATTGGATCCATGGACTCCTGTCCCTTTGTCTCGAAACTTCAGTGGAATGTCCCGGGAAAGGTCAGTATAGAAGCATATAAATGCATGTCTACTCCCTCACGTCCAGCTTCGTCTAGATGCCAATGGTGGCTTGTGACCACGTCTGGTTGTGGGCAGGAAGGAGAATCCAAAGCGGTCGCAGAGCTATGGGCGAAGGTGGGCATTCATAGGGAAAGAAGCAAGCAGGATTCGCCCAGGTACATAACAAGAGGGCAATACAGGCAAAGTATTGCCTGTATTCTCCGTGTCGACTCAGGAGGCAGATGTTTGTGGGCTGGCTGGACCTAGAAGAGGCAAGGCCCTCTTCACCTCCACCCATCAACGGCCTTGGCACAATGCCCCCTTCAAATCTGGGTAAAGGAAATGCAAAGCATATCCTGTGAAAAAGGGGGGGGCAGTCGTTCCTCGGGCTTGAGTAACCTCGGATGTTGCTTCAGTTCTGGACACTCTGTTCCTGATCATCCGTAGTCCTATTTCTATAGCAATTACTCAACAAACCTCACTCCGACGGTTCCTGTTGATCAGATGGCGGACCAATGTTCTATTTTCTGCCGCAGGTGCATTGGACTTTTCCCTCCCATCTCAGGGCATTGATCAATCAACCCCCCCCCCCAACCAATCATCCAACACGTTATGGTAATTCCATACGGTTCCTTCCAGGAAGACCAACAGCCTACATGACAAACAGCGCATGAAAAAAACAAGCCCTATCTGTGTGTCCAGCCAAAACCAATATTTTAGCACTGGCCTAAAAGAGGTTAAACCATTGATTGGGAGGGGGGAAGAGGGGCTAACTTTAGTACACTATGTTTTGAAATGGGCTGTGTATTAATCATACACCGTCTGTTATTTCAACCTGCTGGGGAAGTCCGTTTGGAGAGGGTAACTTGCTTTGCTATTTTGAACTGAAAGAATGAGCTCCCTCTTTGTTTTTGAATGGGTGCAGGGCAACCTGTACTGAGGAAAGGGATCCTGTACCCAACAAGAAATGGATCGGATCCTTTGCCAGTGCTCAACCAGTTACTGGCCATTGTGGTTAGTGGAGTGGAAAGGTGGAGAGATGGTGCCACTTAGGTGGGCCTTGACACTGAGATGAGATGAAGCCTGAGGGTGAAATTAACCATGGAGGTACCATTCCTTGTGCAATTTTCAAAGGTATTCCCAATGGTGAGAAGTGGGATCAATAACACCATCTACCTGTTTCAGCTTCTGTCCAGAGGCTGGATCCGTGTAGCTTTGGGAGGATAACAAAGGCTGAAATCCAGGTGTGGCCATTACTTAGAAATCCAGGTGTGGCCATTACTTAGAGCAGACCCACCGAAATTGCTGGAATTTCAGTTATACATGATTTCTTAGATCGTAAGTTGAGTACGAGCCATTTATATACATACATTTATAAATAAATAAAATAAATAAATGCGGTTGCAAAAAAAGGCAAATGCGATTTTACGATGCATGAAGAGAAGTATAGTCTCTGAATCTTATGAGGTACGAGTTCTCCTCTATTCAGCAATGGTTAGGCCTCATCTAGAGTTCTGTGTTCAGTTCTGGACACCAGACTTTTAAAAGGGTGTCAACAAACAAATATCAGGAAAAACTTCCTAACTGTTAGAGCAGTACGACAATGGCACCAATGATCTCAGGGGGAGGTCGTGAATGCTCCAACACTGGAGGCATTCCAGAGAAATTTAGACAGCCACTTGGCAGATACCCTTTGATTTGTATTCCTGCCTTGAGCAAGGGGTTGGATTTGATGGTTCTGCGATTTCACGGGCACCTTTCAAATGGAGGTCGGGTGGCCACATGGCTCTGCTTCCAGGAACGGGCCGTGTTAAAGGAGTAAGATCTGCCTCCCCTCGTGACCTCAGATAGATTTCACAGGAGGAAACTTTGGACTCAAATCTGTAGGGCTCCCACTCCTTGTTTGCTTTCGCTCTGGAGACCACCGGGGCCAAAAGGTTAAACCAAAATTCTCAGGAAAAAGGGGCAGCCCCTTTAGACGGAGGGGAAACCTTGCTGTAGCCCCGATGCTGTTTGCAAAACAACTCATGTCTCTCTTTAGCTTCATGCAAACGATTTAGCCTTTAATGAAACCGGCAGGGACAGGATTTGTGGGCAGTGGTTTTAAATTCCTGACCAGGTAGTGGTAGCAAACAAAAATATTCTGCCGTGGCTGCCATTATGGGCTAATCATGTCCTTCTCTGCCTCAAGTAATGGGTAATAAAGTAAAGAAAGACCCTTCCTTGCCTCCAGTGTTGGAGCGTTCACCGCCTCCCCCTGAGATTGTGGGTCCCGTTGTTGTACCGCTCTAACAGTTAGGAAGCTTTTCCTTGCCTGAAGACCAGCGAGCTATTATTAAGTAAGATGGAGCAAAACAACTTTGCACTAGTACGTTGGACAAGTTTGTACTTACCTTGTTCTGGTTTACATTTTATTGTATTTTAATTGGGTTTTCTTGTATATGTGTATATTTTATATGAATCCGTTTCAGTGGACCTTTTGTCTGAAGCAGCACACCAAACATCTTAAAATGAAAATATATGCAGGTCATCTTAGTCTATGGCTCATGAGAACACTGTGCATATTTTTTCTCCTTCTCTCTCATTGCATCTGGCTGTCTAGACACACTTTTGCATGTGGTTATATACCTGGGAGAGGGCCAGGAAAAAGCAAGGTAGATCTCACAAAACTGCTCTCCCTGCCTTTTCACATGTTGAAACCACCTGTTAGCTCTCAGGACATCAGAGGATAGAAATCTACTTTCTTGAACGACAGGTTCCAGAATTCGCTCGGCCATCCAGACTTTAAAAATAACATTTTTGAGTCTTGGTACTTCTGAACGAATTGCACGCTGTCTGAGGATTCTGGAACATGCAGTCCAAGAAAGCAATCTTTCTTGAACAAGATCCCTGTGGATTGTTATTGTTGTTTCAATTAATATATACCACCCTATTGTGAATTCCAAAAAATAAAATAAAAGCTCAAATGTATATAGTTTGCAAACGGCCTGCCTTAATTTTTCAGTTAACTGTTTGGTGTAAGCCTCAGAGTTGTACTGGATGGTCGGTTGGGAAAAAACAGAGAAACAAACTTAGTTTATAAGATGCCGTTCTCAGTATTTGGCCCCAAGTTAAGCTAGAGCTTCCTAGATCTTAAAAATCAGTGACGGAAAATGACGGCTTCTATTCCTCTGCTCGCCACAAGGCGACACTATATTAACAGAAGTAGGAATCCTGTTCTTTATCAAGAATAAATGACAGTTAATATTCAGGTGATGGGGAAATGAGGGTGATCAGAAAGTGGGGGAAGGCAACCAAGAAGAGCATATCTCCGTCTGCTTTGGAAACGAATAACTTGCTAATGTTTTCTGTTGCATTACTGTGTTGCTTGAGAAGTACGACTAACTTATTTACCGTGTTTACCAAGCACTGCACAGCAAGCCACCCTGTGTCAGATATTACGATCGGTCATGTACAAATGCAAATCAAATTTAAAAGCTTAAAGAGAAATAAAACACATTGTTCCCTCGGGACCCTAAGCCATCTTAGTCATATCAAAGATGGGGTGTGACCCATGGATGAAAATAAAGCATAGGCCGTGATGGGTTTAATCGGGCCAGCTGGCGACTCTCCCAGAGGTGACTTTTTCCACACCTTCAGCGATATAAACAGAAGAGTCAGTTCACTGGACAAGGTTTGCCAACTTTTTAATTGCGGAAAAATACTGGTGCCTGGACAGGTGTGGAAACAGCAGGAGTCAGTACACGAGGCCAGCTGAAGACTGAAAAGTAATGTATGGGATGGGCTGAAATCGGGGAGATGATGGATGTAGGATAGTGGTGGTGGTGGTAGTGGAGGAGGAGAACATCTGGAGCTCATTTAGTAGCTTCTCGGACCCCGGAGCTCAATCTATCTCTGATTTGTCACAGAAATTAGGGCCAAGGGCCTAAGGATTAAAATAATGGCCCTGGGGGGGATTCTGAGGCCACCCTCACCCCATCAGCCTGCTTTTGCTACGAGTGCCAGCCTAAACAGGATTGGACTGGGAGCGGACTCCCCTTCAGGCGAGCACCGCTGTTTGGGTGCAGCTTCAGCAAATCCCGGCGCTCTCGGGCTCTTCGGTTTTGGAACCAAATTTTTACCTAAGAAAAAGCAAAAAGAGGCAATCAGCTATCTAATGGGGGCCAAAATAGACGTGACAGGTCTTTTGTGAACTGTCTGATTAATTCAGTCCATATTATGTTCAATGTCTTTTGCTGGTCATGGACACCGAAATAATAATAAACTGAAACAGACATTATAGCTAGCCCGTCATTTGTGATGAAATTGCGTTCGTGTTACAGAGAGATGAATTAAGCAAATTCTCATGTCTGGCTGCAATCAGACTTGCAAATGAAGGCCATGTTCACCTCCCAATGACCAATCACAAAGGAAAACAAGTTAATGTGTAGCCAGGCGAGGGGAAGAAAGCTCCTACTGTGACTATTTCATGTTTTCAGCAGTTAAGGAATCCTCTCCTATCTACCCACGCCCCACCCGGAGATGGGCAACCTGGCTGCCCTATACAACCACTCCCAGAATCCCACAGCCAACATGAAGCTAGAGAGTTGTGTCTTTGGACTACAGCTCCCAGAATTCCCTGGGGAAGGCCGAAGGTGTAGTCCAACGATACAAATCTGCACACCGTCACTGAGGCTACAGGAAGCCAGACCATGCTGTGCAGGTATTAGGAAAAGCTATCAGAATAGCGCTATGACTTAGTAAAATGGGACATTTTAAGACTGTCTCTACACCACTCTCCTAAACTGATTCATTCACAAGGCATGATAAAGAATATATTTATCATTTCGCAGTGATTCCCAGCCTTGGGTCCCTAGATGTTCTCGGACTACAGCTCCCAGGAATCCCAGCCAGCACATCTGGTGGTGAAGGCTTCTGGGAGTTGCAGTCCATGAACATCGGGCAACTTAAGGTTGGGAGCCGCTGCTTCTCGGTTGGGGAAATCCCAACATTCTGTTAATACAACCATTTCCAAGGTCCTTTATAAGCAGTCATAATGGTTAGTTTAGCTTGACATCTGTATCATTGTTGTGGTCTACAAGTAAAGTCACATTAAGTCCAAATATATTTATATCCTCCCATTAACTTTCACTAGAATTCAAGTAGCAACCTAGGAAGCTATGTTATTTTGGTCCAGTATATATACACGTCCCTCTGGCCCAGTATTGCCAGCTTGCTGTAATATTATTGGCAGGTCACATACAAAAATACCAAGTAAACAAGCAAACCGCTCCTCCCAGGGGGGTGGTCAAACAGATGCTTTAGCAGGTGTTCTAGCAGCTAGGAATGGAGAAAGCTGCCTTAACACTGAGTGAAATCGAGTGTTGGCAGCTATAAGTCTCCTTTACCGACAGGATCCTTTCCTAGCCCTGTCTGGAGGTATCTGCGACTCTCTGGTGGTTGCATTGACCTAGCCCAGCCCTACGTATCTACCTTTTCAAATCAGATCAGATCAGATGTTTTCAGGATGGTACGGACGGCTCTAAACTTAGCTAGCTTCTTGCCCAGAAAGTGGTCGTCGGCTTCAATCTCATCCTGAATGGACAGAAAGGAAAGAGGAAAGGCGTTTTCTTTACCCGGTTCTCCGTGAGTCCCAGCAGCAGAGCGACCTCCCGCACTTGTCCGGTACTAAGATACCGTGTTTGCTGAAAGCTGTTCTCCAGAGTTCCCAGCTGGGTTGCCGAGAAGGGCACCCGGGGACTGCGAGAGGCCGGCCGAGATCTGCTGCCTGCCTGCTTGGTCTCTAAAGGAAAGAAAGGAGAGAGAGAGAGAGAGAGAGAGAGAGAGAGAGAGAGAGAGAGAGAGAGAAGATTAATAAGAATTGCACTGTGCGTGCATGTGGACACCAGGGTTTCTACACAGAGAAAGGAGGGGTACTGGCAATGGCTTGTTGCCGAGAGGAAGGAGGGTTGATGATGAAATTTTACTTCAAGTGTACCGGTTTGTGGGACCGATGGAGTGCCCCAACACGGTTTTCATTGGGGGGGCTGTAAAACCACACGGTTGCACTCCAGTAGCAAGATGGGGAAATGAAAATAATGGAATGCAAGAAAATCCGTGCCCTTGGGTGGGTGGGGGAGCCTTTTTAAAGCAAGGCACGGGCTGCCAAAGTTTACAGCAAAGTTGAGTTTCCTTCCCAATCACAGACACCCATCTTTCAGCCATGGGGGGGGGCAGGAGGCCCGCAATGGGTGGATAGGGGGAATTTACCCACCCCACCCACCCATTCCAGATCTGCTGAAGCTGCCTGCTTCCCCCTTACTTGGAGCCAAGTGGGGCTTGACACGGGAGCAGCTGATCCAGGGGTAAGGGGGGTGGCTCCTGCCCCACTCCACAGCGCCTCCTGCAGGTTCCTCGAGGTTTCCTCTTTCCCTTTCGCACCCCTCCAAGGCCAAGATGGAACGGATGGAGAAATCGGCCATGCGCCGAGAGCCATTGGTCTTCTCCCGAGCAGGGAGACCACTGGGCTCCAACTCCTCTGCAGGTTGCATCTGGGACACAAAGATGGTGGTCCCTTCGCTGAGAAGGCAGGGCCACGCGGGGAGAATCCTGGGTCTGTCAAAATACGGGGAGCAGGTCTCGTCCATTGCCTCACAACCTGAAGGGAACTGCCTTCTCTCCGTGGGCTATACAGCTGCCGGCCGGGTTCCAGGAGGCGACGGGTGGAAACAGACGCTTGGCATCTCTCAGCTTCAGCTATTTAACCATCAGGGCTAAGCTAATGGAGATGGGCTTGTAAGGGATTTAGCCCAGACCAATCCACGCACCCCCTTCGGAGGGGAGGGCGACAAACATCTGATGGGGGCCGTACCTGTGAGGAGGGGGTCAGAGATGGGGGAACACCTGAAGGAGAACGACAGGCGTCTCCGGTTACAGGAGTGGTGGGGGCTCCCGTCACGACACCTGATCCTCCAGGTCAATTTTTAAAAAAGTTAATAGCAATGATTAAGCGCTCCTTCCATCAGCTTCCCTTGGTTCTGCATTTTGGGGTAAGGGAGGGACCCTGGGTCTCAAATGTCCATATGAAGGTGGCCAGGTCCCAAAGTGCTGAATCCACATAGGGAAACATCAAAAGGGGTCGTCCCTCACTGCGTGCGGAACAGAAGAAATTAAGGAAGATTTCTTAGTCCACCTAGCCCTATATTGCCGACTCTGACTGGCAGCACTGGTTCTCTGTGGTTTGAGGTCAGGTTCTTTCTTCTATGGCGCTGTATCTGGAGATCCCTGGTGGCCTCACCCTGCTTTGTGTTGGAAATCAGAGGAGACTGGATGTGGCGTGGTGCCATCCTAAGAACTTATTAAAGACTTGGATGTTTCGGCAGGCCTTCTCTCCAGATTACTTTTGATTTTTTTTCTCTCCTTTATTGTTTCCCTATTTTTAATTGTTGTTGTAATTATGCTGTTTTATGTTATTGTATTTTATCTCTGTTGTTGGCCGCCTAGAGTAGTCCACCACGACTAGATAGGCGGGATATAAATTAAATAAATAAATAATAAATAAATAAATAAATAATAAATAAATAAATAAGCAAAGAACAGCAAATTAGCCCCCAAATGACTCCGCCCTATCAGGGAAGGTCAATGTTATTTTTGGACTACATTTTCCCAGAATCCAGCGGTCCACGATTCCTAGGGGATTCTGGGAGATGTCGTTCCCAAAAGGAGCCTTCTGCCGCTGCCCTCTTCCACTTTTGCAACAGAGATTCCCAGGCAGTGGTTCGGATGGTTCTCCTGTCTGCACCGTGTCCCTTCCAGAGCCCCTCATCCTGCTCAGCGCCTTTCCTCCTCCCTCCCCACCGTGTCCTTGTCACCATGAATCATATTTCCTAAGGGGCTCCCCTTATCTCTCTCAGTTCCCTGGTTTCTGCGCCGTTGTTAGGAGAGCGCCTGATCCAGCCACCGGTTTCAGGATTAAAGATCCAGAAGATGCACAAAAGGAGCCGGCTAAAAGGGTGCACAATTAACTAATTACCTTTTACCCTTCTAATCCCAGTCAAGGAGCAGCTTGTAACCCAATGCCCAGCGCATCCCATTACAAAAGAAAACTCCTGGGAAACCGGCTCCTAGCGGGCGAAGGGGCATGTTTTTAAAAGCCACCAGAGTGGCCAAGTCAAACGGGCAGGGGGGTGGCGAAGGGTTCTCAGCCACAGAACATCAGACCAGAACATCTCGGATAAAAAGATCCAAGTTGCCTATTGGTACCAAACTGCCAGCTTCAGAAAGATGGGGCCAAGCCCTAGGAAAAGGAGCAGGAAAGGGAAATAAGCTTTTGAGTTATTGGAATACTTTTCCATTCCACTGCCCAGAAGAAAAGTCCGACGCCTGGATCCCCTTGAAATGTTTCTCTGTTCTTCCTTAAAGTCTCCCAACCTCGATTTGGGAGTGTACATCATATGTAAAAATTCTGGGCGAGATTGCAGAATGAAATGCTGGCCACAGAACTTTGTTTCCCCATGCATCTCAGCTTCATATTATTATTTTCAAAAGGAGGCCGCTAGTCCTCATTGCTCCAGATTTTCTTGAAAGTCATGACAGGTGAAAGCTCAAATGTCAGAAATCGGAATGAGGTCGCCAGCATGGGTAAAGCACATATTTTAATCTCTCCCCCATGCTTTGCAGCTACTTTCCTCACACGTTGAGTGACAGAAGCAAATCCTTTTATGTACAAGAGTAATAAAAAAAAAAGACAAAAATGTGCAGGATTTGAAAAATCACACATATTAGCAATTCAGAACTATTTTTCTTGTAGAATTTGACAGGGATTCGATTTAAAGCAACAGCATCTTTGAGAAGTAAATATTTTCTGCCATCACTCCCTCCCCAAGCCATACTTCACCCCCTCCCTCACCAACACTGAGGGCTGGTGGAAAGGGGAGAAAATCTGTCTTTCGGGGGGGGGGGTCGGAAAACATCTGAAGCTACCTGATCCTGGTAGCTAGGTAACACACATGTGTTGGTGGGGACTGCTCTCCCTTTCATGTTCTTGACTACTGAAGTTTCAAAGAAGCAGTTGCAACACCATGGAATGCTAAATTAAATCAAAGGTGGGTAAAGTACAGCAATCCAGGTCTTCATGGGACTGCAGCTCTCATCAGCCAGCATGACCAATGGTGAGGGAGGATGGGATTTGGAATCCAACAAACATCTGCAAGTAGAGCCAGGCTGTGAATCTTTGGGCAGAGTGACATCAGAGGAAGGGAAGGGTAAACCACTTCTGAACATCCTCTAGGTGGAAAATCCTGAAAGGGGTTGTCATAAATTGACTTGACAGCATTATTATTATTATTATTATTATTATTATTATTATTATTATTATTATTATTATTATTATTATTATTATTATTATTATTATTATTATTGTTATTGTTGTTGTTGTTGTTGTTGTTGTTGTTGTTGTTGTTGTTGTTGTTGTTGTTGTTGTTATTCAGGCACAATCAAAATTATAAAAGCATTGACTGGTATTATATAACATACATGTTTTAACAAAAAACGTATCTGTTTAATAATGATGGTGATGATGATGAATATCATGACAAGCACTACACTTTTAAATTCATCCTTGCATTTGTCCGCAGGGGCAACAATATCCTTCTCAGGAATCGACTGTAAATACAGATGTTATGCACGAATGCATATAATTTTATTTTATTTATTGCATTTCTAACTGATGCCTTTAAAAAAGGCCACTGCCCATCTGTCATGATGACCACAGCCAGCCTCGCCCAGCTGCTTCCAAACTCTGCTTTAAATGGAGGCGAATGAATTGCCTTGAAGGACTCCATTTCCCAGAACCCCTCGCGGTGTTTTACGGCAAACGTATACACACCGCGCTTCCTGGAACACTTCTACGTATTACCCACAAGCGCTTGCAAACAGCGGCCGCTTCTCGATAGGCCGAAGCCGGGCACGTCATCGCCGTGCCAGAGGCAACAATGTTTCCTTACCCAGGATGCCGTGCGCGTTGGGCCCGCTTTCTTACATTGGGCAGCGCCCTCTGTGTTGGGAGAGGAAAACTACATTACCCAGCGGGCTTTGCAGCTGCGCACGGTGACTGACCATGGAGAGGACTTGACCGTCGCCAAGATGGCTGCTTTTGGGGAAGAGAAGCGTCTTTTTTTCCGAGGCTGAGAAAGGGACTGAGGAAGGAAGGGGACTGGGCCAGGCCTCGGTAAGAGGGGGGGTGGGCAAAGGGGAGGCCTGGCTGTTGACCGGAAGCCTGGACTGGGGTGGGAGTTGCCATGACAACGGGTGGAGGAGGGGGGAAGAAAGAGGATTCGCTCTGCGTAGCTCCTAAGATTGCCAAAATATTAATTATCTCCTGCTAATGGTCCATTCAGAGGTATGATGATGGTCTTGTTGAATTTCTGCCTGCGAAGAAGAATGGGGAAATAATTCTGCCCTTGCGTGCCTGTGACTTTAATGGACCTCCACTGTTCTCTTAATCTTGCTATCGAAGAGTTATTGGTTTGTTGATTTATTTATTTATTTAATTTACCATCCTCTTGGTGGAGAAGCACTAGCTGGGGCAGTTGAACAAGAAGCTGAAACATATAATTAAACAAACAAGTAAGCAGTAACATGAAAACACTAGCAGCATAACAAAAACAAATGGCGCCAGTGGACAGTTTCCCACTGGAGAGAGGCGATCAGTCAACCAGGGTTGGTGTGAAAGGCCTCCCTGAAAAAGCAGTGTTTTAAGTTGCCTTCTAAACAGCAACAGGGAGGGAGGGAGCCAGGCGTAACGCTTGTAGAAGCTGGTTCCATAAAGTCGGTGCCACTGCGAAGAAGGCACTGCCCTTTTGGGTGGAAAAAGGAGGGGCTGCATCTTCTAACAGTCAGCTGCTTCTTTCAGTTTTTCAGACTGGTTTTTGGTGGCTGAATAGCTCCAGCGTGGCTCACCATGGCGAACGCAAGTCTCTCCCGCATGAGCATCGCTTCCCAGTTCTTTACTGGGGAGGAGGCTGCCGGCATAGACACCATGACCACTTCGGAGAGGGTAAGGCCCAGGCCAGGAGACAGGAAGTGGGTTGGCAGGACTGGGATATGGGGTTGACGACCTAGGTCTAAAGGCAAGCCTCATTTTGGTGGATAATTTTATTTATTTGTTTGTTTATGTGGTTAAAACAGGTTGTGGATTTGCTAAACCAGGCAGCCTTAATCAATAATGAATCTAAAATCACAATCCTCAAACAGGTGAGTAAAGCCACTGGTTTTGTATTTAGGGGCTTTGATCCCCAAACTTTGTTCCATAAAAATCTTCTTTAGTAGAACGGTGTAAGGAGAAAATATTTGGGCATAAAGCTTGACCAATCCCAATTAAACAGACTGAATTTGATGAGTTTAGCTTCTAAGTAGAAACTTTAATAAACTTAGTAGCAAATCCTATTAGGTTTTTTTGGGTCAATTCAGTCTGTTTGGCTGGGATTGGTCAACTTTTATTATGCATCAAGAAAGTAAAAAGGTTTTCAGTATTTGGGTATGTTTTGTTGATAAAATCAACTCTGGGTGAGGTTGGCTCACAGGGTATCAATAGATACTTCAAAAGCATTATTCGGGGGGGGGGGCAGGGTTTCAGTCATGGCTTGGCTATATTAGTTTTTTTCCTTTTCTTTCTCAGGTCCAGGAATTGATTATAAACAAGGACCCTACACTGCTGGATAATTTCTTAGATGTGAGTATTGTTCAAACTAGATGGCTTCCTTTTTGTTGCAGGCCCTATTTTGTGGTTCTTCAGCTGCTCCTTCTCGGTTCTCTTGCTGATATGGAGGCACAGTTGGGTGTGACCTATTCTTTACTCTTACCCTGCAGGAGATCATTGCCTTTCAGGCCGACAAGTCTGTTGAGGTGCGGAAATTTGTCATTGGATTCATAGAAGAAGCCTGGTAAGACAGACACTGTTTTGCCATTACAAGATTCAAAGCATTGGTGCTAACTTTTAAGGTCCTAAATAGTTTAGGACCAGTCTCCCCGAAGGTGCACTTCCTTGTACATGCTCCTGCCCAATTATTAAGGTAATCCTTAGAAGGTCTTAGTGCTGCCACTCGTAATGGTACCACAGGTGACTACCAGAGAAAGGGGCTTCTCCATTTGTGGCATGTGGCAAGAAGTCCATCCAGCTTTGTCCACTGGGTAGTATATAAATATTTTAAATAAATGAACATCCTCCTTCTCACCTAGGGGCTGACAAAGTGTGACCCTCTTGCTGTTGTTGGGTGTCTCCGTTTGTAGACCCCTTGCTAGTTGTCTCTTTAATGCTCTCCCTATTGACCTCCAGCAAACGAGACACGGAGCTGTTGCTCAAGCTCATTGCCAACCTGAACATGCTGCTGAGGGATGAGAATGTGAACGTGGTAAAGAAAGCGATCCTTGCTATGACTCAGCTGTATAAGGTGGCGCTGCAGGTGAGTGGGTAGAAGGGTGTGATCTTGCTGGCTACTGCAATAATGCAGGTCATGAGGGGCCTTCTCTGCATGTAGGAGCCAGATCTCCAGTGTTTATAGTTCTGTGTCTCAATTCTGGAGTATCAAAAGTTTTTTTAAAAGTGCCTTTAAGGAAAGAGAGAGTGTAGTTTCCTTCTTTACTCGGTATCTGCAACATGACCCTTTTCATTTGGGACTAGGCGCATACCCCGGGTGGTGGCAGTAGAGATCACCATGGCTTCCATTTTCTTATTCAGAGGCTTTCAAAGGTTCTCTTTCTCTCCTTGAGACTTGCCTCTTGGTCTTATGTCTCTCTGAAATCGTGCCTCCTAATGACAAGCCCTTCTTCACCTCCCCACCCAGTGGATGGTGAAATCCAGAGTGATCAACGACATGCAAGAGGCCTGCTGGGAAATGGTGTCTGCCATGGCCAGCGAAATCATCCAGTTGCTGGACTCTGACAATGACGGGATCCGCACTCACGCCATCAAATTTGTGGAGGCACTGATCATCACCCTCTCGCCCCGCATGCCAGACTCGGAGGTACCCAAGCGTCATGAGAATGACATCAGCCTGGACCGGGTTCCTACTGACCACTCCTACATCAAATACAGTAAGAGGGCAGGGCAGGGCATGGAAGGGGGCAGGGGGGCAGGGAGAGTCTGCAGCTTTTTAAAGTTGTAAGTCCAGATATCTGTAGGGCCCAGGTGCGCCCAAGCTCTGAGCTCTTTCAGGGAGGCCTCTCTGTGCATCTCACCGCACAGTCCAAAGCTCATCTGGTGGGTTTGTGAGAGTAACTCATGGCTTCGTTTTTACAGAAGGCTTAGAGCAACTTGCAGACCAGCTGCTGAGGAAGAGGGCTGTGAGAAGGAGAGAGTGCTCTCCTTTTTCTTCTTTCTTTTCTTTGCCCAGATCGTTCCCCAAATTCCTTTCAAATTGTTCTCAGATTGGTGGCTCTTTTTAATAGGTTCCATTTATTTCCATTTTAATATTATACCGTGTATTTAGTTGCACAAGGCCAAGTCTTGGGAGGAAGGCAGGGTAGAAATAAGTACGTTTAATCCATCAGTAACCTTGCTTATCCATGCCTCTTCTCCTGCTCTGCTTTACTTACTCCATCCCCTCAGACATGCTATGGGAAGAAGGGAAAACAGCGCTAGAGCAGCTGCTGAAGTTCATGGTGCACCCGGCCATCTCCAGCATCAACCTGACGGCAGCCCTGGGGTCTCTGGCTTCCATCGCCCGCCAGCGGCCCATGTTCATGTCGGAGGTCATCCAGGCCTATGAGACACTGCACGGTAAGCATATCCGGTTCACAACATCTAGGACCTGGTGATATATTTAGACTGAACAAGTCATGGCCAATTTTCATGTTCCTGATGGTGCAAATCAGGGCTGGATCGTAAATATTATCCTTATCTCATTAAGTAGAGAAATCTTCCTGTAACCTGAGATTTCCCTATAATTTTTCTGTGTTGTCTCTGCAAGTTTTTAGTGAACCCAGCAGTTTCTCAGAGATCCCAGGTCCAGACTCATAGGTCCATGGGTGAGCATCCAGGCAGAGGACGGGACCAGGTTTTCCCTGGATCTGTTCTGATTCCAGCTTGAAAAATGTTTCCTCTCAGAAAAGAACCTGGGGGGTGTTTGTGTGCCTTATCAACTTATTTCTTGGGCTCTCCTCCTGACAGCCAATCTCCCTCCGACGCTGGCCAAGTCCCAGGTGAGCAGCGTACGGAAGAACCTCAAGCTTCATCTGCTGAGCGTCCTGAAGCACCCGGCCTCTGTGGAGTTCCAGGCCCAGATCACCACCCTCTTGATGGACCTGGGCACGCAGCAGGCCGAAATCACCCGCAACATGCCCAACCTGAAAGAGCTGCGCAAGCGCCCGCGGGATGAAGGCGACCCGGCACTGAAGAAGATAAAGCTCGGTAAACAGCCCGACGTGGGGCCAGGATGGCTTTTTTTGGGGGGGGGGGGAGAGGCTATGGACTTGTTCACCCCATTGGGTCTTGCTCTCTTCATCCCTTCGTTCCTCCCCCTGTATGTAGAACCAGCTCTTGGGGAGGATGATGAAGATAAAGACCTGGAGCAGGTGGCAGCGCCAGCCCCCAAGCCCTCCATTCAAGTCAGCATGCAGTCGGACATCGACATAACAGCGGAATTCCTCCAACCCCTCTTGACTCCGGATAACGTGGCCAACCTGGTGGGTGTTCCTGGTTTTATCTGGTGGAAGAGCTATTTGTGCCTCCGTGGTCAGCCGCTTTGCTGGATTGTGAAGGAGTATATTTTGGAATGTGAGGGGTGGGGGCTGAGAGACAGACAGACAGACAGACAGACAGACAGAATCTCCCTGCTTATTCAAAGGATATATTCTGGAAGCAGGATCAGTATGTGCTTCAAGGCTGGAAAGCCTTGATAAAAGAAGGGTGAACAAATTCCAGGGTTGTTGTTGTTGTTTTTGGAAAGCTGTATCTTTTTCTGCTGGGGTGTGACATTCTGAGTACCCCTCTCATCTTCTGCTGTGTATCTTTCTGTCTTTAGGTGCTCATCAGCATGGTCTATCTCCCCGAGAACATGCCTGCGTCCTTCCAAGCGACTTACACGCCTGTGGAATCCGCCGGCACTGAAGTCCAGATCAAACATCTCGCCCGGCTCATGGCAACCCAGATGACGGCCGCTGGACTGGGACCTGGTAGGTCTGCAGAGCTGGATCCCGGCAGGAGCCTCATGTGTTCCTCGCTCGGTGCTTCGGTTTGCAGTCTGCAACATGGGACATCGGCGTTTGTAGGCCTGGTCTGCCCTTTTGAAATGGTGCCTTTGCGCTTCAGTGTTTTAGAAGACATGCGCGCGCACACACACAATCATAAATATAACCTATCAGATTAGTTTCTGAAGTCGTTGTGATTGCATTGTCACAATAGGGCTGGAAATTCATAGGTTATTTCCAGGCAATAAAATCAAGCCACTATATATTTGCTGTATTTCCATCTTTTCATTAGGCATTACTATTTAAGTAGGATTAGAATTCTCTTTGTGTGTGTGTAATGAATAAGATTGGAGAGTACCGTGTGTTTTGTCCAGTTATCAGGAACCCGTGTCTCTTTCCTTTTCCTCCTCTCTTAGGGGTAGAGCAGATCAAACAGGCCAAGGAAGCAATTAAAGAAGAGAAAATGCCCAAGCCGGAAAGTGTGCTGATCAAACGACGCCTCTCCACACTCAATCTGGGCCAAGCCATTTCCGTGGTGGGAGCTCAAAGCTCCACGTCTTCCCCTGTGACAGAGTCTGGGCTACTGCAGGCAAAGCGACGTCCAGAACCAATCATACCTTCCACCCAGCCTAGGTGAGAGTTAAAAAGTGATTGCTGTCTATGGGATGTATATGCCTGGGTTTGATGGGAATAGGTTCAAATAGGAAGTTGTAACCACATTTTTAGGGATGAATCCTAGGTCTCTCAGAGATTGACTACTGTAATGCTTTCTGTGTGGGGCTTCCCATGAGGCGGACCCAAAAATGGCACTGGGTGCAGAATGCAGCGGTCAGGCTGGGGTCCGGTGGAAACAAATTCATTCATACCTGCCCAGTCCTGGCTCGTCTGCGTTGATTGCCTGTGCCATTCCGGGATGGGTTCAAGTTTTTGGTCCTTACCTATAAAGAGATCTCACTACTTATTGGAGCACCTTTTCCTAAAAACGTCAGCCCATGCGCCACCCAGCCCGCAGAGGCAGTGCCCCCGTGGGTTGCCACCCGGAAACAGGCCAGGAAAACATCCACAGGAAATCGTGCCTTCTCGGTTGTGGCCCCCTTTCTCTGGGATGGTCTCCCAGCGGAGCTGTGCCCGGCCCCCTCCCTGCCTTCAAGAGGATGTTAAAAACTAGGCAGTGTGAAGGAGGCTTTAAGGGCATCGTTGACTAAATAGCTTCCTACATTTCCCCACCACCACCACCATTTTGCCATTGTTTGGGTTTGCTTAGTCTTATGTATGGTTGTATTGTTTTCTCTTGATTTCTCGATTATATGGTTTTATTTGATGATTTGAAATCTTTTGTTTGTCCTGTTATATCGTTTTCTTTGATGTAAACTGCCCAGAATAGTGCCTAGCATGAATTGGGTGGCTTGCAAGTTTATGAAACTTTTTAAAAGAAGAAGAAGAAGAATCCCACCAGTCTTGTATACAGTTGAGGTGCTCAGTCTTACTGTATACACGTGATGTCATGGGAAACCCTGGGTCAGGATAAATCTGTACAAGTCTGTAAACCTGATCCAGAGTTTCTCTTACAGATTCTGTTCCCCGCAGCCTGAGGTTTTATGATCACTGCCCTCCCAATGTTTCCAGCTCCATTGTTTAACTAGATGGATTTCTTCTCAAGTCATGCAGGGGGTACATCAAACATTCACCAGGACCTGGCAGTGTCGGTGCCTTGTGCTTGGCCTCCTCCGAGGCAAAAAGCCGCCTGTCTCTGGAGATCTATAGCCTTAATGCTGCCTCCCCCTCGCTTCCCTCCAGGTTGGCCGGGGCCAGTGCCCGCAAGAAAATCTTCCGCCTGAGTGATGTGGTCAAGCCTCTCGTAAACGCGCAGAAGGACAAGCTGAAGCTGGCCGCCGTGAAGCGGATCCTGCGCTCGGAGAAAGCCGTGGCTTCCAGCGGGGCAGCCCAAGTAAGTGCGTTCTGGTCTCTTCACTGTCGGTGCTGATGGGGTTTAGTGCCTTCCTGACTCACCCGGATTTCTTTCTGCAGGCTCGGGTGAAGATCCTCTCTTCCCTGGTGACCCAGTTCGAGGTCCCTCTGAAGAGCGAAGTCCTCACCTTCATCCTGGATGACACCAGGAACCGTCTGGACCTTGCTTTTGCTTGGCTGTACCAGGAGTACAACGCCTACCTCAGCCAGTACCCCTCCGGCGTGCTCAACAACTACGACGAGTGTCTCATTGGGTTGCTTTCCGGTCTTCAGGAGAAGCCGGATCAGAAGGACGGGTATGTGGATGTTCTTAAGAGGAGCAATCACAGAAAAAAAACCTCAGCTAGTGTTTTGAGCTGATCTCCTTCTGCAGCAGTTGCTGGACATCTTTGCAGTTGTGAGCCAATAGCAGCAAAGTGAAGGCTTGGCCTCCTCATACTCTAGTAACAAGCGGTGACTGCAACTGCTGTATCGCTTTGAATATATAGCTAATCTCAACTCATTTCAGAAGCTAAGCAGGATCAGACCAGGATAGGAATACCACATGGAAGGCACTCTGTGGTTCAAAGGGAAGGAGGCATTCATGTCTTGGTGGCGGTAGAAAAATCACTCTTGGTAAAAAAAAAGCACTCATTCCCACAGGGCATACATGGAATACCTTACTGAAGATAGAGGTATAGTAAGTGGCCTGCTTAAAAACAGACTTCTTTGAATTTAAAAAAAAATCTGTTGCGTGATAGGCTCCAGATTAACTGCCAACATTTCTTTAGTTGAGAATATTTTACTTAAGTAACGGTTGCAGCCCAGGTTATAAGATGGCAAGGCTACTTCCTGCTCTCTCCCCTTCTTTTTTTTTCACCTGGGATTTTGGCTGCGTCTTGAGTTTTTTTCCTGTATTTTCTCTGTTTAGAATCTTCACCAAGGTGGTTCTAGAAGCCCCTCTGATCACGGAGAGCGCCCTGGAAGTTATCCGGAAGTACTGTGAAGATGAAGTATGTCCTTGGGGAGACGCCGTACGCGGTTCCTGTAGTCGCGCCCCCTCAAACATGACCACCCTTCTTAAGTGCTGGACTGTGGGCAGCCATAGTCATAGTCTCTCACTTTTGGAGTGGGCTGAGTTGGCAAAGGCTTTGCGGGGTCTTGAGGAACGAATTCTCCTGGCATGCTGGTGCTCGCCACCAGGGGTGAACTTGGCAGTTTGGTTAAGCTCTGGCTGATTCTGGGACCTTCCTTCTACTGCTATAGAAGATACATCATTCCCGTGATTTGTGGGGGAATGCCCATCTTATTTTGAACCCTTAACCCTCTTGTGTAGCATTTTGTGGGGGAGCGGCTAGAGGGGATTGTAATGGGGAAAAGGAGTCAGTGGAGTCACCCTGTGCTTGCCCCATTCCAAGGCTCTAGATGTGAATCCAAGGTGTAACTTTTACCAAGCCAGCAGGGGCCTTGGGGAGGGAGTCTCCTCCGTTCGCAACACCCACTGAGCTTGCCGAGTGCTTTCTTCTGCCTGTCTTTCAGAGCCGCACTTATCTGGGCATGTCGACTCTTCGGGACCTGATCTTCAAGCGCCCGGCGAGGCAGTTTGAGTATCTACACGTTCTCTTGGATCTCAGCTCCCACGAGAAAGACAAGGTGAGGGCCGCAAGATCCCCTGCCTTGGTGGCCCTAAACGACGCGTGTTCCGATTCAAGCCATTTGACACGGCACGGGCTGCAGTAGTTAAGCAGGGGTACTTCAATAGGTTCTTGCAACTCTCAACGCGGTGGGTCTTAAAGAATTAAGGTCTTGCCCCTTTTATCTGCCTCTCAGGTGCGCCAGCAAGCACTGCTGTTCATCAAGCGAATGTATGAAAAAGACCAGCTGCGGGAATATGTGGAGAAGTTTGCACTGAATTATTTGCAGCTCCTGGTCCATCCGAATCCTCCCTCTGTCCTCTTTGGAGCTGACAAAGATACAGGTAATCGGGCTGAGCTCATGAGGACCCCCGTAGAACTAGCTGAACAAATTCGTAAATAAAATGAGGAAAAAGCAGCTCAGGGCTTGGCAAAAAATAACTGTAAGGACACATTGCGGTAGAGTGCAAGTCCCGTTGCCACTTATACATAAAGCATGTGGAAATATTTTGGCACCTGCCGAGCAAATCTGGACTGAACTAGACTTTTAGGAAGTAGCCTTTTCCTCCCCTCGCTTCCAGAAATGGTATTTCTAGAGAGAGGCTTTGAAGCTCAGGCAAGCCTGTCCCTTTGGTTTTCTGAATTCTCCGAGGTAAATCGACCTTTGTGGTTTTCCAGAACTGGGAAGGTTTTTCTTCCTAAAAAAACAATTCATCCTTCTTAACTTGTTTTAAAAGTAATGAACTAAAGTTACAGATTTAGAAGCTGCTAGTTGAAAGACACTTTGTATTGCTTGCTTGCTGCTTTTTTTGTTGGTCTTCCTCTTTTTTTAAGCAAAAAAAAAATGCCTTGGGATTGAGGAAACGCATAAAACCCAGGGAGTTCATGTCAAATTGACTCTCGTCACAGCTAAAATGTCCTTTTAAAAGTATGTGACTGGTCCTACATGTTAGGACTGAGTTTGACTGTGTGCTTGGTCTGTTCCTCCCCCAAAACGCTGGCTTCGCCTTGCCTTCCAGAGGTGGCTGCTCCCTGGACAGAAGAGACCATCAAGCATTGCCTGTACCTTTACCTGGCTCTCCTGCCCCAGAACCACAAGCTGATCCATGAACTGGCGTCCGTCTACACTGAAGCCATTGCCGACATCAAGCGCACGATCCTCCGAGTGATTGAGCAGCCGGTCAGTTTTCCGGGCATCGTCCTCTATGTGCTTGGGGTGGAGTGGGGCCATCGCCCTTTTCCCTCAAATTCCACTCTGCCCCCCCCCAGCTCACATTTCCTTTGTTTCTACCCTTCTCGATCTCCTCCAGATCCGTGGGATGGGGATGAATTCCCAGGAGCTGCTCAAATTGGTTAAAAACTGCCCCAAGGGCGCAGAGACCCTGGTGACTCGCTGCCTGCACAGCCTAACGGATAAAGGTACCGGGAGGGCAATTCCGCTCAGTTCTCGATGCGCCATCATCCTCTCCCTGGCCTTCCTCCTCTCAGTAGCTGCATCTAAGTGACCATCCTTGGCCTGTCCCGTAAGACGAAGGAGGGGAACCCCATTTAGCTCGAAATTTCCAATAAGTTTTTGGGAGCCACATTTCAATGAGAGGTGGAGCTAGAAGCAAAAGCGTGGGGCTCCAAAATACTACCGTATTTTTTACTTACAGCTCTGAGTGGCAACCTTGAACCTTAAGAGAGAGGCATTCCGACCTTTTAGAACGGGGTGGGGTGGGGAACCAGAGCAGAAGCTAGGAACCCCGTGGGTGATACTGTCATGCAGAAGGGGCCATGGCCAGCTAGGGAAGCTGGTGGGGCTGGGTTTGGCCCCAGGGGTGAAGTTTACAAGCCCTGCTGTAGAGGAAGGTGACATTTACACTAGGAGTAACGTATTGTGTGCTACAGTCTAACATGGCTCTGTCTGCTCAGTTCCTCCGTCTCCAGAGCTGGTGAAGCGGGTTCGAGATCTGTACAACAAAAGACTTCCGGATGTCCGATTCCTTATTCCTGTCCTCAATGGGTTGGAAAAGGTATTTTCTGAGGCCCATTTTCGATCCGTAATTTCTGCCCCAATTAACCAGGCTGTCACTTTGGCCTTGAGTATTTTCATGTTATGGTTTCCACAGAAGGTGGTGTGGAAAGAAGGGAAGGGTTCCCAGCGGTAATATATTGTCTGTCTGCCCTGGCGGCAGCTAATCAGGAATGGATGACAAGCATGATGTGAATTTTTTTCTTCTTCTTCCTTATAGTTCATTCTTTGTTTTCTTTTCAGAAAGAGGTGATCCAAGCCCTCCCAAAACTCATCAAGCTGAACCCCATAGTTGTGAAAGAGGTTTTTAACCGCCTCCTGGGAACACAGCATGGTAGGTATCCAGTCTGCAAGCAGCTCTTGAATTTTTGTGGCCTTCTGGATTTTCACAGCTTCTAACAAGGGAGCGCTGAGGGTAGGGAAAGAACCTCTGAGTAATCAGCAGAGCTGTAAAAAAATAATTGGAAGATTTTGTCTAAAACTGTCTTAAGACACTGGTAGAGCTTAGAAAATGTTTTATTTTGGAGATTTTAGTTCCCATCGTCCCCTCTCTAGCTTGTGGGCTGTGGGATTAATGGAAGTTATAGTCTAAAAAGAGGAACTTCCCAAGCCTTGGAAGCATGGAGGAGGGTGTTGCCCAGAAACACGGTGATAATTCTCTTATTTCATTTCCAACAGGCGAAGGCAATTCTGCCGTTTCCCCTCTGAATCCCGGGGAATTGTTGATTGCCCTGCACAGCATAGATTCCACCAAGTGTGACATGAAGTCCATTATCAAAGGTGAGGCTGCTTTGATGGGCATGTGCCTCTTGCTCATGTTGCATAGTCACTTTCTGCTCCTTTTTATTATTATTAATAGCAGATAAAGAGAGCTCCCCGGGTGTTTGGCATTCCTGGAGGCCCTTATCGCCACCCACAGACATTCCAGGAAAGTGGTTTCATAAAGTGAAAATGAGAAGCAGACAGATTTTATTTTAAAAGGTTAGGGACTCCCTTAAACTTGTTTTATGTATAAATTGTTGCTCCAAGATCTCTGAGAGCAGAAAAGACACATTTCCACCCCTCCTTTTTTATCTGGGGCGGGGGAGGAGCTGCGTGGGATCCTGGAGGCTGCCCAGATAAGGGAGCAGTGGAGTGCCTCTTTGGCCGGAAGGAGCCAGGAACCGTTGACCTCTCAGCCTTTCTCCCATCTCGGACCCTTCTTGTTCCCTTCCCTTGCGGTCAGCTGTTCTCCCCTCTGTTTCCCTGCCTGCAGCCACCAATCTATGCTTTGCTGAACGCAACGTGTACACGTCGGAGGTGCTGGCCGTGGTGATGCAGCAGCTGATGGAACAGAGTCCGCTGCCTATGCTTCTCATGCGGACTGTGATCCAGTCACTGACCATGTATCCGCGCCTGGGTGGTTTCGTCATGAATATTCTTTCCCGCCTCATCCTAAAGCAGGTGAGAAGCGGATCCGGGAAGAGGCCTTTCCTTCCCTGTTCGTTGCACAGGGATTCCCACTGTCGACATCTTCTGTCTGGCATAGCTGAGCAGGGATTTTTATTCTTCTGGAGTATCTCTCGGCATTTAAGATTATCAGAGGAGGCCCTCCTCTCAGTCCCAATGCCACCGTAGGCGCAACTGATTGGGACACAAGAGAGGGCCTTCTCGGTGAATCTTCTCAGCTGTGCTTTTATCCCATGGCTGGCTTTTTGCCATCTTACAGAGAGGAAAATTGGGAAGTTGCTAGCTAGCAAATATGTTTTTCAAAAAGATTTCAAAATAATAACTTAAACAGATGTAAGAAAAGAATATGTAAAACCACAGGTTGTGCATGTTGTACTTACAAAGTCCCAAATGGGGAGCATATGGAAAACAGATATCCAACATCAGTGTGATACATTCTATCAAACCTCTGTGTGGGGAAAGCAAAATGACAATGTAAAAGGGCCAGCTGGATTTGCCGTTTGGAAGACTTAAAAAACCCTTTTTAAAGGGAAAAGTCGAGGGGTATATGGGAACTGTCCGCTTCTCTATTAAACAAATGATCAACTTAGTGCACTCTAACCTCTCCTAGTAAGGACATCCCTGTATTATTATTATTATTATTATTATTATTATTATTATTATTATTATTATTATTATTATTATTATTATTATTATTATTATTATTATTATTATTATTATTATTATTATTATTATTATTATTATTATTATTATTATTATTATTACCCAGGGGTCATAACACTGTGAAAGTTTTGAGTGCGAACTCTGTCTTTTAACTCTCTTCTTCCTTGTCAGGTGTGGAAGTACCCCAAAGTGTGGGAGGGCTTCATCAAGTGCTGCCAGCGCACCAAGCCTCAGTCCTTCCAGGTCATCCTCCAGCTGCCTCCCCAGCAGCTCAGCGCCGTCTTTGAGAAGTGCCCGGAGTTGCGGGAGCCTCTTCTGGCCCATGTCCGCTCCTTCACTCCTCATCAGGTACTCAAAAAATGGTGCCTTGGGAAAAGCATCGAGCATGCAGAAAGCACAGTGTGTGCAGAAAAATCACTTTAAATCTACTCACTCTCATTTATTATTGTTTTCTGCTTGCGATCCATATACTCAGATATTGTTATTGGAACAGATCAGGGTGGGGAGTGAGACTGCTCTAATCCGGAGTAGGGTTGTGGCCAGTGCTTACTGTGTCCTCTCCGGATCTAAGAAAACAAGGTGACATTCGCACTAGTGCAGTCTTGATCATTGATAACCAGCCTGATGCCATGACTCTCCCCCTCTTCCTTTTCTCACCCAGCAAGCTCATGTCCCCAATTCTACCATGGCCATCTTGGAAGCCAGCAACAAGCAAGACTTGGAAGGGAAGGAGATGCAGGCCCTGGAGGAGGCGAGGAGCACTGCCCCACCAAGGAACAAAGGACTGAGGAGAGAGAGAGAGGTTAGCACTCCAGCAAGGGGTGGGAAAGGGTTAGAGTCACAGTTCATTACAGTAAATCTGTGTGAGTTTAGTAGCAAACGCGAACAGGTATAATGAGGAACTGGTTTTGTGAGTGTTGTAAAAGTAGAGGAGAAAGCGCATACTGTATAGAGCGAGGCAGGCTGTCCCTTTCTTCGAGCAGAGAGTGGAACAGCCATCTGTTGGTGATGCCTTAACTCCCGGATCAAGCAAGAGGTAGCCTTCACAAAACTTTCCAAAGAGTCTGATTCTTATGAGACTTACAGTAAAATCCTATATAACCCTTTTCCTTGTGGCCAACTAAAATATATACACCCCCTTTTTGCCCAAAATTGGCAAATGAGAGGAAATGCAATACAACGGAATCTTTGGGGGTGGGAGGTCAGGCAGAAATCTTGATCTTCTGCATTTATTTGATAACAGTAGGAGGTTGGATAGGTTAGCTCCAGTTTTTAGTTCCACCGTAGATGGTAAGAGACTCTTTATAGTGCTTTTTCTTGATCACACAGCATGGAATACTTTCACCCCAAGAAAAAAAATACTGTCCCCCCCCCCCCCGCAGAAAAATTGGGGGAAAATTGAGTGTGAAATAGGTTCTTTTACAGGTATAAACAATATGTCTATGGCATGGTATTCAAACACTATAACATGAAGACCTTAATGAAAGACCCTGAGAGTTTTATGGATTTAAGTTCACAGAGTAGCTTTTCTATGCTAGGGAGAGAAGTAGAGGCCCAGCACATTGGGTGGATTATCTTCAGAACCGTGGGCATAATTGGCTGTAGAGCCTCACCTCAAATTGGACAAGACGTTGAAAAGAGTTAGAGAAAGATGTTGGTTTTTTGTTTGTTTGTTTTTTGTTTTTTTGCAGAGCTTGACAGAATTCTATTTCAATTATAGGAAGAAATGGAGCCGCAGCCTCTCCTGCCTCGTGTGTCGCAGGATATGATCGCCCTACGCTTGGCACAGGAAAAAGCCCTCAAACGCCAACTGGAAGAAGAACAGAAGCTGAAACTGAAGCAGCAGCAGCAGCCGCCACCTGCCCGTCCTGCAATCCCACCAACCCCATTGCCTGCCGAGGACTCTCTAGACTTGCATGAGGAAGTGCCTGAGGTGGAGACACCCACTATCTTCATCAGCATGCAGGAGGAAGAGGAGAGCTTTGGAGGAGAAAGCTCTCTGCTGGATTCCAGCTTGGAGGGACCCTGGCCGACCAAGGTGCTTTGCACTTTCCACTGTATGGATGTGGGTGGGCGGGCTATAAAATCTCTTACTGCCCACTACGTAGGTTTTTTTAATCCTCCTATTTTGGATTTCCAGTGTTCTCCGCTAGGAAGACATAGTGCTTAAACCATGTGTTTTAAATATGTGCTTAAAAGCCAGATTAACTCCTAGGACGGTTTCCTTGCTGTAAAAAGAGGCTTTAAACTAGACTTTGTCCACTTGGACCCATTACTTTTTGGGTTGGTACCAGCCCTGTTTAAGCATGAGTTTTGGAGTTCTGCATGCTGAGAGTTGTTGTCTCTTGATATTCTTGCAGGACCTACCAAGCAAGGAAGGAGGAACAAGCAGCAGCTCAGACGAAGGAGCCCCAAGCAAACCACCCCTCACCGACGAGTCGGCCCCCACACCAGAAGAGCCTGAGAAGGAAAGTCAGGAGGCGGAGGCGGATTCACCCGCCCCAGAAGAAGAAGAAGAAGAGCCAAAACCCAGCCTAGAGGAAGAGGAGAAAACTGAAAGCTGATAGTTGAGAGCAGAGGAGAATGGAGAGAAAATACAAAACAGAACACAGAGACTTGGGGAGATGGGAAAATGGGAGGGAGCCAACTAGGAAAAGAGCCAGAAGACAGAAATGGAAAATATGAGGTTTCTAAATAAAGACTTTTAGATCCTCTGCTCATCCTCTGTGATTTTGTTTTGTTTCTCGTCTGTCCGTATCCACAGAAAGGCCTGTTGAGGCAAAGAATAGAATCTGTGTTTTGAGACGTTAGGTACAACATCCCTTTAATTTTTCCCTTGGGGGCAAAATGGCCCCACTTATTTCACCTTCACCCTGCTTTTCTGCTGCTCGACCCCTCTCTCGAGGCAGTTTCTGTTGAGGGTGGGAGGGAAAGGGCTTTCTTTCATTCCGCTTATATCCCGTCTCTTTCAGGGCAGCCTCCAGAATGACGGTTGACAATAATGTTTAGGGCTGGCTAGAGGCCTCCCTTTAGCTTCTAAGCGAATGGCTTTACTCTTGCATCCCGCCGCCTTGCTGGAAGGAGAATCCTCTCTCGCCTGCAGGGTGAAGCCCTCGGCCATCATCATCCTAGACCCCCCCCCCGCCGCGGCTCAGTTGCCCCAAGGCTTCGCCGGCCTCCACCCGCCTGGCTTTGGGGGCCCTTTGCCCGCTGGTCCTCCTTCCCACTCCCCACCGGGGCAAAGACCAAGGCGGGTTGGCCAACCATCCCCTAGGCCTGCATCCCCTTTTCCCTCCGTTGCTAAGGGCCTCGCCCCGTTGCCAAGGACCGCATCCATCCCCTCCTCCCTCCCTCCGTTGCTAAGGGCCTCTCCCGGTCGCTAAGGCCCGCCTCCTCCCTCCCTCCGTTGCCGAGGCAACCTCCTCCCCCTCCCCGCGTTGCCCAGGCGTCGCGGCTGAGCTTCCGGGCACGGCGGGGTGAGCGAGGGGTCGCGGCTTCCGGCCGGAGGCAGCAGAGGCGGTGGCGGCGGCGCTGGTGCTGGTGCTGAAGGAGGAGGGCCCGGCCCGGCCGGGTTCGGCGTGAACGATGGCGGCGGCGGCGGCAGGGGGGGCGGCGGCGGCGGGGGGAGCGCTGTCTCCTGCCGCCCCGTCCCAGGCCCCGGAGGGAGGCCCGTCCCCGCCGCCGCAACAGCCGCCGCCGCCCGAGATCAAGAGCCAGTTCCGGACCCGCGAGGGCGCCTACCGGCTGCTGGGGGGCCCCGAGCCCCGCGCCCGACCCGCCGCCGCTGCCGCCGCCGCCGCTCCCCTCGGCGGCCCTCCCTCCGCCGCCGCCTCCGGGGCCGCCCCGGCCTCCTCCGCCTCTGCCGTCCCCGGCGGGACCCCGGCCCCTCCGGCCCCCTCGCTGCCCCCCGTGCGCCTCTCCCTGGTCCGGCTGAGCGCGGCCGGCGGGGGAGGAACCGGGGCGGCGGGAGCGGCGGCGGGTGGGCTGGAGGCCTGCGGGGAGGGCGACCCGGGGGCCCTGGCCGCCGAGCGCAGCCGCGTCTGCTTCAACCTGGGCCGCGAGCTCTACTTCTACTCGGGCTCCGGGGGCGCCCCCGGGCGAGGACGCCGGGTGAGGAGGGGAGGGCGCCGGGAAGGGGAGGGGAAAGGCGGGCGGTGGGCCTGCTGGGGAAAGGGGCTGGGGTGTGTGTGTGGGGGGGGAAAGGAGGCTCAGGCCAGCAGGCAGGTGGGGTGGGGGTGGAAAGGCAGAGAAAGGCAAAAGGAGGGACGGGAGGAAGAGGAAGAGGCCCCTTCTGCAAGGAAGGGACAAGAGGATGATGGGGATGGAGAGGTTGGCAAAGAAGAGAGCACAGGGGAGCCATGAGCCGGGTCACCGGGCAGGAGGGCCCTTGGAAAGGGGGGAAGGCTGGCTGGCAGGAGGAAAGCGGGGAGAGGGGAGTGTGTATTGGGGTGAATGGGTCAGCCGAGGTGCCTGAGAAATGGGGGTGAGCCCTTTTGCAGGGAGTGGTGGGAAGGGCTGGAACAGGATCATCGAGGCTGGCCGCTACTCCTGGGCTGCATCATTTCGGCCTCCCTTGCTTAGGAGTGGCACGCCTGGCGGTAGCAGAGGAAGCGATGACATATTGCTGGGTTTACACTTACAGTGCGGGTCTGTGGCAAGTAAGAATAGCTGCCCTTTATCCGGGCAGAGATGCTGGACAGAAATGTCTTTTGCAGGCACATATGTGGCTTTGTGTTTGAGATTAATGTGGGTAGTCAAAACAGGGTTGGTTTGTTTTTTAAATGCAAAATTCTTATTACTTTTTTTGCATGGGCTATCCTTAGCGTTGTCTCCGACGCATTTTGGGTATCAGCTGGCAGGACAAAGTTCCAAATAGAGTAGTCCTAGAACGAGCTGGAATTTTTAGCATGTATACATTACAGTGACGTCTATGTTGTCATGAGAATGGCTGATGGTTGGATTCCAAAAGATCTCCTGTATGGAGAATTAGTGCAGGGAAATCGCCCCAGAGGGAGACCACAGGTGTGATAGAAGGAGATCTGCAAGCGGGATCTGAAGGCCTTAGGAATAGACCTCAACAGATGGGAAACCCTGACCTCTGAGCGTTTAGCCTGGAGGCAGGCAGTGCATCTCGGCCTCTCCCAATTTGAAGAGACCTTTGTCCAACAGGCCAAGGCAAAGAGACAATCCTGAAACCAGCAGAACCAGGTAGCTGGACAGGGGACAGATTGTATTTGTCCTCAGTGTGGAAGGGATGGTCACTCTCGAATTGGCTTTCTCAGCCACGCTACACGCTGTTCCAAGTCCTCCATACAGAGCACGTTACTATAGTCTCTCGAGACTGAAGGATGCCTAATCTAAATTTATCCTTAGCTAGGATAAAACAGGATGAGGATGGCAGTTTGCTGGAAACTGTTGTTGTAAACCTGGGATCTGTGCCCAGCTGAGAAGGGACAATGTGGGTCTTGAGGCTGTTGTGGTGACCCACGCAGGTGGATGCTACACGTGTTGTCTGAAACCAAAGTAAAATACTTCAGTTTGGCTTTTGCCATCTCTCAAACATGGCCAGCTTCAGCTTTGTCTGATGCTCTTGACTTCTGCCTTCTAAACACTCACCCTTTTCGTTTGTTCTGATTTTCCAGTCTATTGATCTGAAGAAACCCATTGACAAGCGGATCTACAAGGGGACGCAGCCCACCTGCCATGACTTCAACCAGTTCACGGCTGGTTCAGAAACCATCTCCCTGCTGGTCGGCTTCTCAGCCGGTCAAGTGCAGTACCTGGATCTTATCAAGAAAGAGACCAGCAAGCTGTTCAATGAGGAGGTGAGTCAAAGTGTTCTGGAGAAACAAGCATTTGAGAGTCACTGCCAATGCGTTTCCAAAAGAAGCTGATTTTAGTTGCACTGGGGCCTCCTTTTGAGTCACCCCTTTCTCTTAATCCGAGGTTGCTGCTTATGATTTGAGCTTTGGTTTTAATCAGTAGTAGTTGATTTAATCAGGAGATAAACTATAGTTTTCAATGTGGCAGGTTTAAAATCCTACTGTGTGTTTCCTTGAGAGATTAATCAGAAGGATGGGTAATTAATTTTGTAAGTTATTTACAATCGAGTGGAGTCCTGGAAAAAAAATTTGTTAGAACTAAAACTGGCTGAAGAGGGGAAGATCAAGGGTAATCTTTAGAGCTGAAAGATGGGATAGGAATGCTAAATAAGGATGGGTGCATCTGTCAAACTCATATTCCTATTTGTCAAATGTTTCGTTCATCTTATCCCATCTCTGCATTGGCTTGTGAATTTGCACACAAAAAATCATATTTTCATGATTATTTCTCAGAACATACGCATTTATATGCCTTGTTTCAATGTTCCATTTTTGTTGGGAACGACAAACTTTTCCCATCAGAACTGTGACCTAGGACTAGGATTTATGGCATTGCTCAGAGGTTACTGTCTATGTAAGGATGCAAAATTCTGGACTGGGTTTAATGTCTTTTATTAGGTCCCCAGAAAGCTGTAAGCAAGGTGAGGTTTTGCATTGCTTTTCCCCAACCCTTCAACTGTTCTTCGTGAACATATATTCCAAAATTTTGGAAACTAAAGAAGAAGCAAAGGGCTCCAAAATGTTTGGCCACTATTCTTGTTGGCCGGCTGACTTGCAAAAGGAAAACTGCCCCGTCCACTGTTCATCTCCCTTGCCATCACTCCATTGCCTTACAGATCAATTTAGCATTAGCAACTGGGGGGGGGGTGTTAACCTCTAGCAGAGTTTTGGGACTGTTGGCTCCTTCTCAAAGTTCCCCACATTTTACATCATCTTTAAGTGAAAGAGTTCTGAAGGGCTCCCAAGCTTGCTGTGTTCATCAACGTCCCATTTTTAGGGTGGGTATGTCTTCCTCACACCGGCCCGGGCCTGTTCCTCTTGCTTTCCGCCCTGCAGAGGCTGATTGACAAGACCAAGGTCACCTTTGTGAAGTGGATCCCTGAGACCGAGAGTCTTTTCCTGGCTTCCCACGCCAGTGGCCATTTGTACCTGTACAACGTAGAGCACCCTTGCGGCTCAGCCTCGCCCCAGTACACCCTCCTCAAGCAGGGCGAGGGCTTCACCGTCTACTCCTGCAAGAGCAAGAGCGCCCGCAACCCGCTGCTGAAATGGGCGGTGGGCGAAGGGGCGCTGAACGAGTTCGCCTTCTCCCCCGACGGCCGGTACCTGGCTTGCGTCAGCCAAGACGGCTGCCTGCGGGTCTTCCATTTTGACTCCATGCTCCTGCAGGGGATGATGAAGAGCTACTTCGGCGGCCTGCTGTGCGTCTGCTGGAGCCCCGACGGGCGCTACATTGTGACCGGAGGGGAGGACGACCTGGTGACCGTCTGGTCCTTTGCCGAGGGCCGGGTCATCGCCAGGGGCCACGGCCACAAGTCGTGGGTGAATGCGGTGGCTTTCGACCCCTACACCACCAGCACGGGGGATGACGAGAGCGGGGAGTTCAGCGGCAGCGATGAGGAGGCCCAAGACGCCACCCATTTCGGCCGCGTGCGGACCAGCAGCACCCTGTCCCACCTCTCGAAGCACAGCACCAAAAGCACCCCTTCCGTGACTTACCGCTTTGGCTCAGCTGGCCAAGACACCCAGTTCTGCCTTTGGGACCTGACCGAAGATGTCCTCTACCCCCACCACCCACTCTCCCGGGCCCGGACGCTCACCAACACCTTCGGCGCTGGCCTCCCCCCTTCCAGCAGCGGCGGGAGCAACCTAGCGGCCGAATCCGGCGGAGGGGCCCTCCCACGCTCCCTCTCCCGCTCCAACAGCCTGCCCCACCCCGCCGTCACCAGTGCCGCCAAGAGCCACGTGGCCGACGGGGTGGTCCCCTTCAGCATCGGCAAGTTCGCCACCCTCACCTTGCAGGAGCGGAAGGACAAGAACGCCGAGAAGGAGCACAAGCGCTACCACAGCCTGGGCAACATCAGCAAGAGCAACGACAAGCTCAACGTGGTGCCCAAAAGCAAGTTGGATACGGCCAAGGTCCTGGGCACCGCCCTGTGCCCCCGCATCCACGAGGTGCCCCTCCTTGAGCCTCTCATCTGCAAGAAGATTGCCCACGAACGGCTGAGCGTGCTGCTGTTCCTGGAGGACTGCATCATGACGGCCTGCCAGGAGGGCTTCATCTGCACCTGGGCCAGGCCGGGGAAGGCGGTAAGTCAAAGCGCGCTCCTGGCCAGTCCTTTCCCACGCCGGCGGCTCCCACCCTTGCTTTCCGATGCGTTGGGTTCTCATCCTCACCCCTTTCGGAGGAGGGCCTGAGCCTCTGTTTTTGCAGCCCGAGGGTCCCCAGTGCCTAGAAAACCACGACTGAGCCCAGAGAGCAACCCATCTAGATCGCATGGACGAGATCGGAGGTTCCCAGCCTTGAAACGTTTCTGGTCTAAAACTCCCGGAAGCCTTCGCCTCTAAGTGTGCTGGCCAGGATTTCTGGGCATTGTAGTCCAAAAACATTTCGGGACCCGAGGTTGAGAACCGTGAATCTAGATAGATCAGTGGCAGGTGGACCTGAGGCAGCAGTATAGATGTCAAATATCCAGGAATTTTTTTTGGGGGGGGGAAATCTGGGGGGAAATGGGGGGGCAGGAATCCTTAACCTCCCCACCCATTTTTCCAGTTTTTCCCAGGACTTCCCGTCAGCCGTGGCCGAGGCTTCTGATAGCAATAAATACATTGAAAAATATTAGATAGAGATATTGAATGTTTTCTTGGGTTTTGTTTGGTTGATGTGCAGAAGTCTACGTTTCTGGTGCCTCCGGTTTATAGACCATTTTATGACCGCCTGGTGTTTTCAGGATACAGCCTTCTCTGCTTTTCGTTCTGCTTCCTTGTGTGGAAATGTGACATGTCCTTTTTTGGTGGGTTTTGGTTTTCCCACCTGAGTCCCTGCAAAGCCAGATCAACCTCTGTGAGGTTGGTCTCGTCCCCATCTCCCCCTGTTAGTGCTGCTGCTGTTTCTCAGCGCTTTTGTTCTTCTAGCTGGAAACAACAACCACCACCATCACCCTGGTGGCGACAACGGCTGCTGTCTTGTCATGTTTGCCTTGTTCTCTCTTGGCTTTCGTCCTCTGGACAGATCTGGGCAGAGATGCTCAGGCTTGGCACTGGCTTTCTGCAGCTGGGAGAACAAAGAACCAGCTCAGATAATCTGCAGAATCTCCTAGTCAAAATCTCCCGTTCCTGGACCATCGGCACCCTCCTGGCACTTAAAAATCTAGCAGGTCCAGGAGAAAGCGCTCAGAGGTTGGAGCCAAAGTTAGTCCTGGGTGGAATAGACCCACTCAGGTCAGTAGATTTGTCGCAGCCTGAACTCTTGAGGCTCATGGGCTTGCTGAAAGACCAGCTCCCTTTTCCTGTGAGCCTGGCTTTTTCCCCCTGCGTTCCTCAAAATCAGGTGCCGTTTTTGCACCTGCGGGTTCAGGTCTGCCCTGCTGAGGGCTGCTGTGGTTCCTAAACTCTCCCTCCACCTTCTCTCTTTTCAGACCCTGAATTCCCAGAACGGTGGGTCGCCAAGTGGCACCGTAGTATAACCCCCCCTCGGCCGGCCGATCTCCTAACAGGTGACTCGAGTTCCTTGCTCTGCCGAGGCCGTTCGGCTGAGATGGTGAAACCCTTGGGACGCAGCAGCATCTGCGCTTTGTACAGGTTGTTCCCTCCCTCTCCTCGCCGGTCTGGAAAGACAGAGACGCTCGCGGAGTTAATTAATCGACGGAGACCTATGTAGCACAGCACCCTTTGCACTTCTCAGCTATTTAAAAGTATTAATGAACGAACCTTAGAGGTCTGCAGGTATGTGTTTTTTTTAGGACCACGTTTCCCAGAATCCCCCCAGGCGGCAGGGCCACTGGGAGCTGAAGTCCAAAAACGACACATTTGCACACTTCTAAAACCGTATTTAAAGCTAAGATTTTAGCACAGGCTGCTGGAGGGGCAGATTTTGCACAAGGGTGAACAGAGATGACCCCACCCCTTCCTCCACCCCACCCCCCAGGCAGAGATTTTGAACTGTCTTTTCCTTGCACTGCCGCAAACTTAAACGGCATCTGTCTTGATCTACATCTCTCCCGAAACACCTCCTAGAAGAAAATGAAAGAGGACCTTCTCGACGGGGGAAATGACCGCCCTCCACCCTGATCTGACAAAGGAATCCTTGCTGCTTCTTGCTGGGTTTTTTTTCTTCTTTTTATTCCCCTTCTTAAAAAGAAAAAAAAGGCGGTTTTAATTTTCTTTTTGTGTGTGTGTTCCGTGCAAGATATCCTTGTTTTTCTGCCGGCAAGGAAGCAGAGGCCAGCCTTCCAGCAGCCGGCTTCTCCCATCCTTCGAAGCAGACTCCGCTCTCCGGGGCCACCGTCCCAGGGCAGCCGGCCTTGATTCCTCAGAGACGGGTCGCTTACCGTTCAGGGTCCAGCGAGATACTGCCGAGGAGTACCTGTTGCCCTTTTGCCAACGTCATTTCTCAACGTCAGATCCACAGAGTCGTCGGTCTGCTCTGTTTTCTTTTCCCGTCCTCACAAACTCTGCCTGTGGTTTTTCTCCGGCGCTCAATGGACTGTTCCTCAACCCCCCCCCCCTTGAGACCCGTTTGCCAGCCATGGTTTCTTCTGCTCCCTCACCTGCTACCATCCAAGGATCTGCCTCTGATGGGATCTGAGGGCTGGGCCAGCTCAATGCAGTCTCTCCTCTGTCGGACGTTCTTGTGGCTTTGTCTGCTTCTCCCTGTCGATGTAGAGAGGTGTTGCTTGGGTTCCAGATGTTTTAACATACCTGGGGCCTCTTTGTACAACCACATTCACCATCATGTCCTGGAATAACGAGGCTGGGCTGGTGGAGATGCTGGATCAGAACAATTATAGTCTCACCAGTGCAGGAGGGACAGAGGCTCCCTTTTCACACACTCCAGGGTCCTCAGCAAAAGTAATTGAGTGCTTATGGAACGTGGTGTCCATGTAGCAAAATAAAGGTGGTGACTGCCCACTGGTGATACATTGCCCTGAGACTGGGTAGCCCACCTGGCCCTGTAAGTCTCTGTCTTGCCAACCACGATGCCCTCCAGATATGTTTGACCACAAAGTTGTTATTGTTTCCTGCCCTGGTAGGATGTCGCTGGGGATCATGGGAGCTGTAGGCCTACAGACGTGTCTGGGAGGTATCCCAGATAAGAAAGATTGAGACAGAAGGTTGAGGTTCAGTGGCTTTCCTTCCATGGTGGTCACTGATGGTAGGAAGCAAACATTTCGGGTACAGGAGGAGTTGATACTCTGTCGCCAAGGGCCAAGCCCTCCGCCGTCCCTGCCTGCGCACCCTCAGAGTATGCGTCCCAGGTGGGTCCATTTCCGGGAGCCCTTTTTTTGAAGGCTAAGATCTGAGAATTCTTTTTCTTAGAAACCATGCCAAGCATTTGTCTGCCCAAAGCGCGCTGGGCCAGCAGCCCATCGACAACTTGATCCAAAGAGGACGTTTATTACAAAAACACATCTATTTGATCCAGTGTTGTGGTGGTTTAAAATGCGCCAGTTTGTTTTGAGTGTTTTGGAAGTTAAGGAGAGTTCTAGAACATGTAAAATGGTGCGATTCTGTCAAAGGGAAAAAATGACAGTAAATCCAGATTCAGAAAAAAAAAATGACACTAAATACCAACCAATCCAGATTTGGCTAGGCTTCCCGTAGACCTGCTAAAAACCTTGGAACTGGTTTTCCCTCCTGACTTCAGTGGGTCCCCTGTAACTTGGGCTGTGTCTGGATGTAACCCTTTATCTTCGGGCATGTTATTATTTTTTATATTAGTACAGGAGGATTCAATACGTTTTTGGTGT
Organism: Pogona vitticeps; assembly: GCF_051106095.1. Taxonomy (NCBI): domain Eukaryota; kingdom Metazoa; phylum Chordata; class Lepidosauria; order Squamata; family Agamidae; genus Pogona; species Pogona vitticeps. Next base: position 25,515,382 of record NC_135791.1, read on the forward strand.
GTTTTCAAATCCATCTGGCCTATAGCTACAGATGCTAAAGGAGGTGCTTTATTATTATTTTTTATCGGCTTATTGTGGTGAGTTGTTTAGAGGGCGGGTGGGCATTTAGACCATGTCGTGTTGGCATTAGCCAATAGGACGTGCCAAGGTCTGGCTGAGACCCTGTTGGCTCCATTGAGTTGGTGTTTGATGCCACTGGGAGGGGCTGAAGTGCACTGTCTGGGTGAACAGGCCCTGATCCAGGTGGCCAGCTGAAAGGCCCCTTGGATTTACACTGTGGTTGTGAGCTGGTGGTGTTCTCATGCAAGTCCTGTGGCTGTACTCCCTCTCTTGGTCCGAACTCCTCCGCCGGACTGGCAAAGGGTTCCACCGCCTCCTGCTTCACGGTGACTCCACCTTCGGCTCTCCGTCTTGCAAAATGCAACACCACCCCCCACCCCACCCAGGGAAGGTGAAAATCTCTCACGGCCGAGGACTGACCACAGCAAGACCCTCTCTCGTCCCCCAGGAAGAAAAAGCCATACTGGGTCCAGAACCACTGCACACACCGCCGACGCCGGCTGCCTCCCAGCCCAGCGAGAACAACCAGGAGGGCGCAGGCGAGGAACCAGCTTTTTCGGCTTTGGCTCTACCCGGATCCTTGGCGACCAGGACTCGAGGACCTCGGAGAACTGTGTTCATTTTGCTCTCTGCATTTTTTCCGTCCCTGCCTACTGGTGCATGTGACCCTCCCCATCCTTCCTCCCCATCACCTCTGCTGTCTTTGCCTGCCAGCTGGTGTCTGGCAGCCCGGATATCCTCCCCCCCGTCCCAGACAGCCCCCCCCAATCCCCGAGTCCACAGAAGAACACACCCAGAAGCTGCCGACATTTTCCCCCTGTGCCTTCGTCACTTTACTACCTGCTCTAAACGTTTGTTACTGTTGTGTCCGGGGGGGGGGGGAGTGTTTAAATTATAGAATTGTGAACTATTTATACTAAAGAGACCGTTTTCACATCACCAAGTCCCCTGCTAAATGTTGGGAGGGGCGGGGGGAGGATTGTTGAAGGACGAGTCGGAGTGTGTTAGAGAATGAAAGGCTACATGTGGGAGCGTCCGTACCCAGGAAGAAAATGGATAAGAGTTTGTTTCTCCCGGAAAAAGAAAAAAAATTGGATTGTGCAACATGTCAAGTGTAGCTTGTCATTTCTGTGTCACCTGCCAAAACTTGGGAGTGGGTTGGGAAAATGTTTCCAAGGCCACCTCTGTGCCTTTCATCTCGACAGTGGGCAGAATTCTCAATTCTTTCAGAGAGCAGCTCGACAAGGAATCGGGAGTTGATCCCCTTTATTGATCGCTAAAAGAGGAAGCTTTCTTAACCCACATTGTCACAGATGCACAGTGTTCTTATGCGTCTAACCAAATGTACCCTATTACACCCGGGGAGGAGGAGGAAGGCGCAAGAGAGGAATAATAAATATGGGGAGGGTGGAGTGAAGGGACAGACCAAGAGGCGCACGTTGTGCAACACACAAGCTAGCCGTTGGCTCCCTCAAGCGAAACCTGGTTCTGTGCACTTTTGTCTTAAAAACACACATGCACAACTTCTGTTTGCTTTTAAGGAAGGCGGAGAGCAGAAGGCGTCCCTCCTGCTCAGGAGGGTGGGAAGGCAAGTACGGAAAGGTTACCGCTAAACACCACAATGCCAAATAAATTATGGAGAACCTTGTGTTTGTCGAAGTGCGGAGCGAGGAAGAGTCAGTGCTGCCCCCAGGTGCCTGAAGTGTAGAAGTGCAGATAGCTGTCCCTGTTGGCGGCCAGGGGCGTGTCGGGCGTAGAGCTTTCTGACCTTTTCCGAGGTCACACCTGGGATGCGGTAGCTGGGACGGGAACAGCTCCCTGCCTCTCGCAGAGACAATGTTCGCCCCCCACCAGCCCGCAGCAAGTTCCTCGATGAGAGTGTGACTTGGAGGCATTGGTCAACGCCTACGCCTGAACACGGCCAAGTGGCCTGCCGATCCCGGGAAGCCGGGTCCCCTGCTGGGGCGAACCCGTGTGCCCATCAGCTGCTTTTTGTGGGAATCCTTTGGGAGGACTTGGATCCGGTTCCAGTGGCCGTTCGCTTTTCCCGCCGGCTGCCGGTCTCCCATGCTTTGATGGCACCAGCCTCCCAGAGGGCACCCAGTGCTCAGCTACCGGTCAGGCAGAAGCAATGAGAAGCGTCTTCTGGCTGGCTTGTACGGAGGTCAGGGGTAGCAGCCCTCCACAGTGCCCTTCCAGCGAAAGGTCGAGAATCAAAATCGAGTCCTAGAGCAACTTCTTTCCACAGACCCACCACCAAGGCCTTTGCCTCTTGGAAAGTCTCATCCTGCAGGAGGAGGCTGGTGGATTGTGGCTGGTTGAATTTCTTTCCAGCTTGACTAGAGGTGGGAGTCACTGGGTGGGGGGCGGTGGCTTGGAAGCACCTGAGAAAGGTGGGATTTAAGAGGTTAACCACGGAAGGTGCAGGCCTTTGGATCTAGAAGCCCTGGAAGGCCAGGTTCCAAGCGCCTCCCTTTCCGCTCTGCCTGGAACAAGCTAATAAGGGGAGTAAGGTGGTTTCGGGAGAGGTCTGGAGTTGCCGCTGGACTTTCCTGCCAGCTTCAGCTGCTCGTATCTCACTGGAAAAGCTCCCCTCTTGATGTGCTCAAGACTACTAGGCAGGGATGTTGTAGCTGCCAAGCCGCCGTATTGTCCTGGCACAGCAAAGGGAAACAAGCCACAGCAGTGGAGGCAGCGGGCGCAGGAGAGGGGAGACCCCAAGCCATGGCTAGGTGCAAGGAGCTAGAGGTGGCTCTGAGCCACATTGTCTGCAGCGGGGGGTGGGAGGGAAGCAGCGGGACCCCGGATTTCACAGGCCTAGGCTCCAGCGCCCTCTGGGGTAATGGGCATCGGGTCAAAGGAGAGCGTCCCAAACCCACGGAAAGACTCCAGGCAACTCCAGGAGGCAGGCGTGCCCGGCAGCCCCCTTCAAACCGTGTCCGCAGGGCTCCAAGGCGCAGCGGCCTCCGGGCCCAATCCACCAGTGCACAAAAGCAGATAGCCCACCTTGACGATGCAGGGCCTATGTACCTGTGGAGGAAAAGAAAAGCAAGTTAGGACGCTCGGAAGACCGCTCCCTGCGAGCCAGCAACACCGAGAAGGAGCAGAGGAAAGGAAAGCGGTGGGGGGCAGTGACGGCGAAGGGGAGGGGGGTCCCCTTGCAGGTCGGAAACTGCTCGTTGGACCCGCCTTCTCTGGAGAGCAGCCCTGCCAGTCTATGCAGCACTGTTTTCCTCAAATGGCTACCTGCCCGCCGAGGCACATCTGCTGCTGAATTAAAACGAGGAGACACGCCTCCCAGCTGGAAGAGAAAGCGTTCAGACACCCAACCCTAGTTACACACTTGGGAGTGCTGCTCACTCACTCCCCCCGGGCGCTTCTGCATGGGGCCGCGTTCCTTGATGAAAGGTGGCAGACCCAGAACGGACATATTTTGCTGGCTTGCCCCATGCAGAACTCAAACGCCCTCCTGGGAGCTCAAGAAGGGTGTACGTAGTAGCTATCTGCTTCCCCCACTTGGTCTTATAAAACTAACCCTGCGAAGTAGGTCAGGCCGAGTGCGCTCTGTGGCTGACTCAGGATTTGAGCCCAGGTCCCGCAAGGGGTGGTTCAGGGCTTGAACCGCTAACCGTTTTCCTGCTGCAGAAACGGAGAGGCTGGAATGATCTCCAAGGGCTGCTGGTGGGACTCTCTCGGCACTCAGTTCCACCGGCTTCCCCAGAACAGCCGTCCTTGCAGGCTGGCTCTTCCCAGAACAAGTTGAGCCCTCCCTGCGGTGCGGAAGCAAGTGCTGTTCGGGCCCAGGAAGCCGGCCCTGGTGGCGAGAAAGGCGAGATTCCCTCCTCCCCTGCCATGCTGTTCTCCATGGGGGGGGGGACTTCTTTGGGTCCTCGGTGCGGAGAAGGCTGGCCTGTCCACTTGGAGCCCTCTGCTTTGGTCCCGCCTATGCCGTGGGGCTCACTGGCGCAGCGTGGACAGTCTAGCTGGGTCCTGACTTTCAGGCACAAAAGCCTGTGAAGCATAGAGACACACACACACGCACCCCGAGGCCAAAGGCACATGGCCTTTCGTCCCTTCTCCAATCGTGCACCACAAAGGGGAAACCGGACTGGATTTATTTCAGGCTCCACACTTCCTCCTGGGTTAAGGACAAAAGGTCAACTAAATTGGTTAGGACTTGCCTCGTTAAGGTGGTGTAAAAAGGTAATCCATAAGTGCCATGTGAACAAAGAAAAAGGGGGAGGTCTTAAATCAGTTCCTTGTTTGGAAAAAAATGAACACCGAGCCTTAAAAATGCATAAATGCAACACAGTAAAGAAAATCGTGGATGTGATTCAGAACCCAGTAAGTTCTAAGAAGCCATCCCAACATATAAACCATGCAGCATAATAAAACCAAGCTTAGACACATAAATTCAGGCCCCTTAGGAAGATAAGCCTAAAATGTCTTTTTTTAAATTTCAAAAGTGAGTGGATTGTTCAATGCAAGTGCTAACCCATTTGGTTTACATTTTGTCCTTGGCTGTTTGTTGCTATTTTTAAAAGGCTTTTATCCTGCTTTTTCATTTGTGTTGCATTTCACGGGGCAGGATTTGGCCCTTAGGAGCTTTCAATCAGGACCCCAGAGGGGCGGGGTGGGGCTGGGGGGGGAAGGAAAGAACGGCAAGGTCAAGCAGGACAGAGCTGCTACCAGCGAGACTACAGCGAACGCCATCCCCCGGAAATGCCCGGGGGGGGGGGGCGCAGAGCCAGAGAAGCGAAGGGTGTGCACACACTCAGAAAGACAGCAGCCGACATACCCTGGAAAAGAGCAGCAAGTGTCGGTACAGAGGTACCACAAGCGGGTATTCACAGAGCCGAGATGCCATGGTGCCACTTTGCTGGAAAGAGAAAGCAGAGGTCACCAGTCAGCCGGGCACAGCGCCAGAGACGGGCGGTCGGGGGTGACGACGGGGTCGGGGGAGGCCCAAGCTACAGCTGCGTGGCTCCTACGCCTTGTGCCCTGTGGCCGCCACCTTCTAGCAGTGGTTTGTGGCAGAGCATATTTTGCGAGATTCGTTATTTCGTGCTCTGGGGCACGGAGGGCGGGGGAAGCAAAGTCCCCCGGAAGGATGCAAATGGGCGGCCGGGCGCTCTAATCTGTAGGTCATGGAGCGAAAGAGAAGGAAGATGTTGCCGCAAAATTCACAGAACCCCAAACCTAGAACCGCACGGTGGTACAGGAGAGCCCCCACCACCCCATCCCAGCTCTCCCCTCCTTGTGGCCCCAGGAGAAAGCCCTACCCTGAGCTCCCTCCCCCTTTCCTTCCCTCTTGAGGTCTGGCAACCTGCAAAGGCTGGCTTACATCGACAGGGCGCTCCAGGCAGCACAAGAAAGGGTGCGGGTGGTTGTGGGGCCAGCGAGGGCTCCACCCCAGGGCAGCTGGAAGGAAAAGAGAAATGTGGGGCCCAGTGTTCTTGGGGGGGGTGGGAACGGAGGGGGGGGGAAGGAAAGAGGAGAGCGTCTGCAGCGAAGCCACTACAAATCTACAGGCATGCAAGCAGCCACAACACAAGGTGGGGGGGGGGAGAAGGGCAGAGAAGCCCATGGATGCCATGCATGCCACATCGTGCTCAGAGGCCGGCAGTTCACACCCCACCCCATATGGATGCCAAAGGGCGGACACCATAAAGCAAGATGAGCAGACTTCCAGAGGTTTGCAGGCCCATAGACCTTGGAAAGCTACTTCTGTACCCCCTCCCCGCTCTGCATTATTATTATTTTTCATTAACATGGTTTTTGTTTTATTTCTTGGTGGTGGTGGGGAGCTCCCTTGGGCAATTAAAGGAATCAGCAGGGAAGCGCTTTCTGTTTTGCTTTCTTCAGGGAGGGACCCATGTAGCTGATGGGGAGCCCTGCTATGAATACTCAAATACAAGCCCCCGGAATGTGCAACTCAGATTAAGGAGCCGAGTGGCCACCGCTCTGATGAGCGAGGACCCGCTTGGACCGGCGGTTTTGGAGGGAGAAGGATCGAGGGAGCACCGCAGAGTCTACTGCACACACATGCATACACCTACCCACCCACCCACCCCACACACAAGCGGACATGTCACAGCTTCTCTGGTGAAAATGAATGGAGCACCTAAGGTGTGAGGGGGTTCCTCCTGTAAGGTTCTGGATCCTTATGTATGCTTTGCATTTATATGCTGCTTTGCTTCCAATGAATCAAGGGGGCAGATGTCTGCCATCTCCTGCCCTCTGGCTCACTCCGGAGGGCGTCCATCGGATTCAGGAGTCTCCCTTTGGGGCCTGTTCCCGTTTTGGCTTCTGTGCGGACACCACGCTTGCTTTCTGCTCCCAGTCCCCATGCCAGCAGAACCCTAACAGTCAACAGTGCCTGAATCATGGAGTATTTGGGGATCCCTAAGCCTCGCCCTCAAACAGTCTATGTATTTGATATGCACCTCCTGCATGTTTTAGGCAAACCTTCTTTTAAAAGAGCTGCTAAGGGGAGCTTTCCTGCTTTGATGTTCGAATACAGAGGGTGGAAACAGACCTATCATTAGAAGATCCATGTCACAGCAAGAATTTCGCTCACACGTTTGCAAACCAGGTGGCTTTGTTTTGCGATTCATCCCCAGCTTTTAAGCAGGAGGATCCCTCAGAAGTCTGATTTCCCCCCCAAAAAAACATGCAAATTTGCCTGGATGAAGTTTCTGCAACCCTAAATTGCCCCTGACGGATTATCTCTAAGGGCCATTTCTTCCCTAGGCTACTCTAACTGGAGGTTCAAAAACAGGTACTGTATTCTGCCCGCCCACCTCTGGGAAACCCACCCACGGCTATGAAAAATCCTTCCAAAGTGGGAAGGAAGTTCGGCAGGAGGCTAAACTGGGAGGACAGAAGGAAGGGGACGCTGCTCAGTGGAGTGGGAGGTGGGCCTGATGAAACTTGCCTTCCTCTCCCACGGCCTTCATCCCTTCAATCTGCTCCTCCAGGCGTTTGATCTGGGCTTCCAGCTGTAAGTTGCGGCTCTCAGCTTCCTTGAGTTGGCTGCGCAGGGGAAGACGAGATGGTCAGTTTGCGATGGGAAGAGTGGGGAGGAAGAGGACACTCAGCCACCCCCTCCCAAATCCACCCAAAGCATTTCTTTGCTCTTACTACCAGCAATTCATTTTTCCAACCCCATTCAAAACCCTGCACCGAACGGCAACACCCGGGCATGGAAAAGGTCACCCATCGACTGTGATGGCACAAGTCATGGGTTTTGCTTGTCTCATTACAGGCAGAGACGTGACAAAAGCCACGGCTGAGACGCACATAAAGGTCAACGGTTCTCCAGCCCGTATTCCTGGGAGCTTTAATCAATTTCATCAAGTAACATATTAAACTTCAGGTGAATAGTTTTGTGGGGAGGGGAAGAGGGGACCAGCGATCAGCGGGTCTGGCTTGCCCTATGGCGCTTAAGCATGGGGCCACTTCCACAAAGCACCTCGAGGCTCTTCTCTGACTCTGTAACCCATGTTCCTGTTTACCTGCCCCATCCAAACCTTTGCCTCTCCAGCCCGCCGCGGCAAATACAGATCCGCCCCACGGCCAAAGAGATCTGGGAACGGAGAAGGTGCATGCCAGCAAGAATAAGGTGAAAAGTCGGGAGTGGAAATATCTGCAGTATTTTCAGCTTGAATCTCTCGCTGGTGGGGATTAAGGCTTAGGAGTGGCCATCCGGGCTTTTCCAACGGAAGATAACCCACCCACCCCCACAAAATTTAAAACCAGAAATAATGGGGTCCCGGGGAAGGGGGCGCAGCCATCCAGAGAATCTCTGGGACCCCACAGGGCCCAGATTCAGCCCCAGGGCCTGACGGTCCACGCCCTGGCTCTTAAGCTCCCTTGTGATTCCTGGACCGCTGGTCAGTGGACACGTGTGGACGAAGAGGGTGAACAGGCCGGGGAGTGATTTCCCCTGCCCTCTCACCTGGCAAAGGTTTGGTTGGCCATCTTAACCATGCTGAGCTCCTGACACAGCGTCTCCCGGCTCCTCAGCTCCTCCTCCAGCGCCGACTGCAACTCGAGAAAGGTGCCAAGGTCCAGCTTCTGCCCATCTGGCAGTTTGCATGCCTAGCAGGGGGCAGAGCAGGCATCCATTCAACCAGACGTGGATATGAGAGAGAGAGAGAGAGAGAGAGACGCGCGCATGCGCACACACACACAGAGAATGCCCACCCTTCATGGCCGGCCATCCCTTGGTATCAGCCCTTTGGCCCTCCTTCTGCAACCTACCAGCTCTTCTGGGGGACACTTGGGTGTTTGCTCCCCCGATGAGATCCTGCCGGTGCCGTCCACCTCCATGTCGAGGTTGCTCTGGCCTCCTTCCTTGGGCTCATTCTGTCTGAGAGAAAGGGAGATTCTCACAGATCTCCTCTCAAGAGGAAAACGGGCCCTGCACAGGGGACATCTCAGCCCTCCCTTCTGCCCTTCTCGTGCGCCAGAATAAGGAATCACAACATTTTCCTCCTCAGCTGCAGGGCAGTGAGAGATCCTCTGTTGGTCTCCACCCTCTGTTGAATTTGTAAGAAGGTTTTGTTTTGTTTTTTGTTTTGGTTTTGTTTTGGTTTGTTTTGCTGAGCAAAACTAAATGACAAGACCGGCGGCTGCCTCGCTGCAGGGACTTTTAGAAATGAAAAGCTTTGGCTGGATTGTCTATGCTTTTCTGATCCATCAGCCACTCCTCGCAGGGTCCCTGTGTCTTGGCTTTCGGAGGGGAAAAGCCACTCCTTTTAACCCCACGGAGACATTTGGCCCACACTGCAGAAACCTCAATTTTGAAAAAACCACTTTTGGCTCACTCTTCACGGGGGAGCTAAGAAATTTTGCAACCTTGACCTGCCACATTGACCTGGAGAGAGAGAGTTGGCCTCCTGAGCCTTCGCCTCTGTCCTCCCAGGGCTTTCAGGGGAGGGGGGGGAACAGCTCTCCCGACAACAGGGTCTCCTTCTGAGCCACCCTCCGGGCCAGCCCTGTCACGGGGCAGAGCGAAGCCACCTCGGGGTTCCCTTACAAAGCACCACTGAGCGATTCCAAAGCCTCCTTACTTCACGGCGGAGTAGGTGTAGGAATATCCCACGAAAGGCAGCTGCACCCCCAACGGAGAGCTCTCGATCACATCCGACAAGGTCTCCTAAGAAAGGGAGACAGAAAGGGGGGGGGTTAGTTCTAACTGGAAGCAGACGCGGTACGAGTGTCGCTCGTACGGGTTCCCTCGCCCCTACCCTTGAAAAGGCTCCTGGGCTCGTGCAGGGTGCAGCGCGGGGGGAACGGGGTCCTCAGCCTCTTCCTTCCTTGCACGGAAGCCGTGGAGTGGGGAGGAGCTTCACCTGTTGAATGTCTTCCCATCCCTGTGCTGTGAAGGCACAGGGAAAGGAAGCCGCCCCTCCTGCATGTGTGTCCCTATCGATAACAACACAATTCCCGCTATTGTTATTAAGGCTGCTGCCCTTTGGAAAATTTCTGTGTGTTCTGGACTCCTTCCATTCAGAACACGGCGAATACCTAGTTATGCCGGAGAGCTCACACAATTCCGGGTTTTGCTCCTAAGGATGCCCTCCTGGGTCCCTTTTGGCCTCTCCAGCCCCTGCTCCCCGGCAGCGTACAAGTGCGTCCCAAGTGACCCTCCGTTTTGTTCAAGAAGGGAGGCCAGCCCTGCAAGTCTTGGCCTCACCGGGGCTCCCAGGAGCCCTGGGTGGCCACAAGCCGGTGGCTGTTCCCAGCCGGAAGAGCTCCAGTGAATCAGTGGGATGGGCTCCTGGCTTTTTCTCCCCATTCTACAACTGATTCAGCTCCTAAAATGAGCGATGGGATTCTGACCAGGGTGTGCAACCACCGTGGGCCAACAACCCTGGATGAAAACAAGCGACGTTTCTTGGGAAACCAGACAAGCACATCAGTGAAGGGACCCCAGTGTTTACCTCTTGAGGCTCAGTGGCTTCCCCGTTTTGTACCAAAAAGGGGAACGAAACCATAAATAGCCAGGCAGATTAGGAGTTGGGAAACTTACATTTTCGCACCACGTGTCCCAGAATCTTGGGTGAGTTTAGGAGCTCTAAGGCCCTAAGACAGGTCCCCAAGCTCCATCGCAGTCTGTTGGATTTCCGTGGCAGACCTTAAGGTGGCCTTCCCACAGAGGTGGTGGCTGTGGACGATGGTCACAGTCCTCGGCGGGGCTTCCGGTCGCAAAAGGTTGCCTTCGGAAGGCCCCGTGCCAGGATGTGGACCACTTTGGAAGGGTGGGGGCAATTTTCTTCCTGCAGGAGCCACCATAGCCCATAATAACCCTCTGAAGTGTAGGGTTTATTTATTCTTTTTTTTAATGTAGCAACTTCCAGAATTAGGAGGGTTTCGTTTCATGCCAAAGGGCTTGGGGAGAAGTGGTGAAGTCACGACTCCTTTGGGGGTAAATCCAGCACCCGTACCTTGCGCTCTCAAAAAACATTTCCCAATTTTGTTTTCTGCTGGGGGAGCATGGCCAGGCCACGAGGGGGAGGAGGATGGGTCACAGAAACTACCTGGGGGGGGGGCCAGGGAGGTCCCATGCACCCTCCTTTCCCCACGCCTCTTTTCAGCTGTGAAATCAACTAAACCAATTTAAGCCTACACTTAAAAAAGACAAACCAACACGGAATGAGGAGGAGAAAAAGGGGGGGGGATACGAAGGAAAAAAAAGAGAAAAAAGGCACGTACCCCTCCCCCGCTCACCATGTCAGTGAGACAATCGTCCACCACATCAAAGTTGCACGTGTCCGTGGCGTTGGCAAATTCCGGCACAAAGGCCGGCACGCAGTCCCGTAGGTTCTCCCAGTCGACGCCGGCAAAGAAGGGGTGCTGCTGGAAATCCCAGACTCCGTGGCGCCCCAGCCTGGTCTCCCGAGGGCAAATCAACCCTTCGATCAAGGCCTGAGCTTCTGGAGGGACGTCCGGCGCCGAGAGAGGGAACTGAAAGTGCTCCTTCGGAAAGAAAAGTTAAGAAGATCACCCACTATTGAGTCCTCTTTTACAGCCATGAAGGTCAGAGCCTTTCCTACAGCAGATGGATTTTTGATCTTTAACTGTATCCTAGAATCCTGGAGTGGGAAGGGGGGGCCTCTTAAGGCCATCCAGTCCAACCCCCCCCCCCGCTCAAGGCAGTAATCCAAATCAAAGCAGATCTGACAAGAGGGTGGTCCGATTTTCTCTTGAAGACCTCCAGCGTTGGAGCCCTGCTCATCACCTCCCGAGGTCGTGGATTCCCTTGTTGTACCACTCTAACAGTTGAGAAGTTTTCCCCCGATATTCATCTTAAATCTGGCTTCCTGTAGTTTGTTTATTTGCTGAATTCATATGCCGCCCATCTGGCTACCAAGGCCATTCCGGGAGGTTTACGACCAAATGGAGTAAACAAGTGCAATTTTAAAAAAGTAATAAACAGGCACACACAGGCCGACACGCAGGCTGTGTGGCGCTTCCAGCAACCTACTTTGAAATGAATGATCTTGCCGTAGGTTTCCACCACGGAATCGGCAAAGAAAGGGGTGTGGCCGAAGAACATCTCGTAGGCGAAGACTCCCAGGGACCACCAGTCACACTCTGTGCCGTACGAAGGAGCTCCGTCTTCCACGGCTTGCAAGATCTCAGGGGAGAGGTAATCCGGGGTGCCCACGGCCACGGTGGAGCAGACCTAGCCGCCACGAGACCAAGGAAAAGGGAAATCAGGAGAGCACCCCTGCTGGGTCAGAAAACAACGTTCCAGCCCGTGGACCCACCGGATATTGGTTCCAACACACCTACACGCACGCAGATGCCGAAAAACGCAGAAATAGTGAACGCTATAGGTAACATTGTCTCTGGCTCCCTTTAATGATTTCTGGTAAATACACAATGGTAAAAATACATATTTCTGTGGGTTTTTATTTAATATTTTCAGGCAACGGATCAATGAATGCTGATCCAGCGGATGGGCGGGGCCCACCGTACCTGAAATCATGTTCATGTTCTAGATATCTGATTCTGGTAATTTTTGTGTTTGAGAAAATAGGAACTTGCAAACAAGTTGCTGGGCTCTGCTGAGAAGACCCACCATAAAAACAATGAGGTTAATTTACACGTTACAGGAAGAGAGAAAATATCCTGCTCTGCCAGTCAGATGCTTTGAGCTGTTAAGGAATTTCCCTTTCTAATGATAGGTTAGCTATAATGTAGAGTTGAGCCCTGAGACAGCCTGGCATAAAATGGTAGCACGGGGACAAGGGAAGCCCTCCTTAACCATGATATTTAGGGCATGACTACATCTCATTGTTCTGTTTGTGTGTGTGTGTGTGAGAGAGAGAGAGAGACAATTACACAATTCAGCCTTCATGCAGCAAACTATTTCTGCAGCTAAGCCCCGCTATGCCCCACTCACATCCCTGTCTCACCGTCCCATCTTCGCGGAGTTTGAGACAAGAGCCAAAATCTCCGAGTCGGATGTGCCCGCATCGGTCAAGTAGGATGTTGTCTGGTTTGATATCTCTGCCCGGGTGGGGTTGGGGGTCAAGAGAAAGAGAGAGAGAGAGATTGGTCAGTGAGACAGGCTGCATAAAAACCATGGCTTAATTCCTGAAATCAGCCATGCTGAGGCCCTGTCCTCAAAGACAGTCTTTCCTGAGCTGGTTGGAAACAAGCTGTTTTTCTCGTCTTCCCTTAATGAGTCTAAGAAGGCAGATTCTGCACATGCTCAGAGACTCTCAGATCAGTCGTATTGTAGTTCATTCTAGACTGGAACTGGGGTCTTGGATTGAAACCTGGTGCATGGCTTTCTCAACTTAGTTAAATACCAGAAACTACAGTTACAAAAACAACAACAACACAAAGACCAGGGATCAGAATAAAGACATCTTCATTTTTGGAAAGGAACTTTTTGAACTATAGTTCTCAAACCTCATATAGATATGGATTTACTCCAAAGTACCCGTATTTTTTGCTCCATAAGATGCACCTTTCCATAAGACGCACCAATTTTTTAGGAGAAGAAAACAGGAAAATATAATCTGTTTTCTTAGCTTCATAAGACGCACAGACTTTCCACACCCCTGTTTTGTGGGAAAAAAGTGAGTCTTATGGTGCAAAAAATACAGTATGTAAAAGTTGTGGGGTGGTTTTTTTTTATCAAAGCTTCCAGGGTCACCCTTACAGCATCCTGTCTGGAAGATTTTGAGAGCGATCATCCCCCAAATGGACTTTCTAGCATCCTACTTGAAAAATCAAGGCTCTTCCGCATTGCATGATGCAGCCAAGGGCTCTCCCTGCCAAGCCTTCGCTCCCTTCCTAACTCCAAAACATTCCTCATCAAATTCGCAGCCATTCGCCCGGCAGTAATGCTAAAAAGTAGGGCAGAAAGACAGGAGGAGGGCTGGGCACCCCACCCAAAAGCTTTGGGGAACCCTGCCGAGAAGGAGAAGAGGAAACCCAGCCATCATCCTAACAGGGCATTAAGATGTTTTTTTGAGTCCTAGGGGATGGGGGTGGGAGACAGAAGAGCTGAGACATCCATTTATGTAGGGACCACACCTACAAGAGAGACAGCATGGTGTCGTGGTTAAAGCATCAGATCGGAGTTTGGACAGGCAAAATGAACTGGAAAAGACAATAATGCAAGGAAAAGTTGAAGACAGTGGGGAAAGAGGAAGGCCAGATATGAGATTGATTGACTCCATAAAGGAAGCCACAGGCTTGGATTTATAAGAGTTGAGCAGCGCTGTTGAGGACAGGACATTTTGGAGAGGGCTCATTCATGGGTCGCAATAAATAGGAGGTGATTTGATGGCTTATAACAACCGTCTAGCCCCTGCTCAGCCATGAAATCTCACATGGGCCAGTCACGCTCATTCAGCCTGACTTATTTTACAGGTAGGATCTAACAGGGAGGATGAAGCAATCGGATGAGAGCTATAAAAATGTGGTGTAAAGGCAGGATGGGCAAGTAACAAATAATAAAGAAATAACAATTGGGTTTGTACATTCAGGAGGTTCAGAATATCACCTTGTGGGTTTTAGGGTTCAGAGTGGAAGCAGCTCTTACAATGAGCCCGCCATTACAAAGCAGAGCTCTTTAAGAAGTTACGTGATCTTGCATGAGGTTTCGGAGCTTCGTAAGTTGCGAGTCAGCTTGCTTTTCTTGGGTGACCGGTCAGGGCAAGCGGGTTGTGCAGACTGAGCAATTCTGAACAACGCCATCTTTGGAAGGAGAACGTTTCCTCACCTCCTAACTGCAAAGCCTGGCATCTAATCTCATTGGGCCTTCGCCAGGATTTGAACCTGCATCTTCCAACAGACAGTCGCTGTCCAAAGCGGCAACCCCGTACCCCACACTGGCTCTCTCGGATGGGTAGGTGTGGTGTATTTGGGTGGATTATTTGGAGGGCCAAGCGGAGCGCCCGGCCTTGTTCCAAGGGCACCCACTGGACCCATCTTTCCCCCCTGGGGAGTCCTCTCTCTCTCTCTCTCTCTCTCTCGTCTCCTCCGTTCTGCTCCCCCACCAGCGTTTCCATGCATTCCCAAGCCCGGGCTGCCCATGTGATTTGGAGGGGAGCCCAGGCTGCCTTGCTCAGAATGAGATGAATTAGGCGATTATGAATCTAGGACAACGTTTATGGCTGTTTTGGCTCCGGCAGGCGAGCAGAGCGCATGGAGGCCTAGCCAACCTCAGAGACCCAGCGGTTCGAACTGGGAGGGTGGGTGGGATGTTAGTCACGAAGGCTGAGGAATCATCCTCCCACCCCTCCACCCCTCACAGAGAGAGAGAGAAAGAGAGAGAGAGAGAGAGAGAGAGAGAGAGAGAGAGAGAGAGAGATGTTCCTTGGCCTCTTTGGGAAACAGAAGACAGATGAGGAAGTCTTTAACTTCCTGCCCCACCTGAACTGCAACACCAGGGTGCTGGAAGGGTTAACTCTGCCAACAGATTAGCCCAGAAATCCCAGAGGGCACTTTGTGGGAGGGGGTAAATACCCCCTTACCCCCCAGTTCTGATTCCTACCAGCAGGCAAGAGAGCGAGTTTGGGGTTGGCTAATTTTCGGCAGGAAACTCAAGACCCTGCAGTTGTGAGATTTTGGCGTGTCTGCCTGTCTTGGAATTTATGATCAAGGTCGCTCCCCTGGCAGGCAAGTATCCTTACCTGTTTTAGAATTCAGAGGTAGGGGTAAAAAAGGACAGGGTGCGTGTGAAAGAATGTTAATTGCTTTCTTATTAACTCTTAACCTTTACGAAAGCAATGAAAAACAGCGAAAAAAGCAATAAGCAAAGGCACAACGCCTGCAAAAAGCAAGCAAGTCATTCTGGAACATGAAAGCAGGGATGCAGATCCATCGGAAGAAAAAGCAACGTCTGCAGGCGGACAAAACCTTTCTTAGGGTCTGCTGCACATCCACACAACGCGCAAGGTTTCGGGTTCCCCTTGGTCCCTCCTCTGATGAGAGATTCCAACCCATAACTCACCCCAGGTCTCCCGACACACACACACACACACACACACACACACACACACACGCTGCCAGCCTGCTCACCTGTGCACGTAACCCAGGCGATGAATGGAGCCGATGGCCATCACCATTTCGGCCAGGTAGAACCGAGCCATCTCCATAGGGATGCGGTCCCCGAATTTGCTCAGCAGTGTCAAGAGATCACCCCCGACATAGTAGTCCATGACCAGATACTACAGGGTGGGGGGTGAGAAACATGGAGAGAAAGCAGTGAGGATTCATTCCTTTTTCAGCCAAGTCTTGCCTATCTTCTACCCATCCACCTGACCTCCAGCCCTGGAGCTAAAGTACCTAAATCCCAGAGCTACCCAGAGGCAGGGTTAACCCACTCTCAGGCTTGGCCAAGCCCTGTCATTCCTAGCATTCGAAAGTCGTTCCTTCACGCCCAGCGACGGCACTCACCAGATAATTCTCGTCTTGAAAAGCAAAATGCAGCTGCGTGATCC
Organism: Pogona vitticeps; assembly: GCF_051106095.1. Classification (NCBI taxonomy): domain Eukaryota; kingdom Metazoa; phylum Chordata; class Lepidosauria; order Squamata; family Agamidae; genus Pogona; species Pogona vitticeps. The sequence goes on from NC_135791.1 coordinate 25,531,419, forward strand.
AGCGCTGATCCCCGTTGACCAAAACGTCCCGCTCCTCTCGGAAACAGGAAACCTGGTGGAAAGAAGGAAGGACAGCCCGGAGGCCCCGCCTTTGGTGATCTCAGGTTGGCTTCTGAGCATCCTTCGGTGACAGCTCAGCCACGGATCACTCCTGGGCTCCGAGCAAAATACTGTCAGCCAGCCTCGGGGTTCCTCGATTCCGCAACATGGGTAAAGACAAATTGCCTCCCTTGCTGTGTGGACAAGCTCGTTGATTCATTTAAATAACGTCCCACCTTCCTCACAGAGCTGGGGATCCAAGGCAGCTCATAACACAACATAGGTATTTTTTTTTCAAAAATAAAACACCTTCGCCCCTACCTCTCCTCGCTTCAACATGTCCCATTTATTCATTATTTTCATGGCGTACACCTGGGACGTCCTCTTCTGCTTCACAACCGCCACCTGCACAGGTAAAACACAAGCCAGAGAAGAGGCCGTCCGGTTGTCCTCTATTCAGCACTGGTCAGGCCTCCTCGGGAGTCCTGCGTCCAGTTCTGGACTCCGCACTTGGAAGAAGGAGGCCAACAAACTGGAGCAAGTTCAGAGGAGGGCCACCAGGAAGATCAGGGGGCTGGAAGCCAAGTCCAGTGGGGGAAGGCTGAAATGACTGGGCATGTTTTGCCTTGAGAACAGAAGACTGAGGGATGAGAGGGGACCACTTTTCAAATACTTGAAAGGTAGCCCTACAGAGGAGGGGCAGGATCTGTTCTCGGTCATCCCACAGTGCAGGACACTAAATAATTAGCTCAAGCTACAGGAAGCTAGATTTTGGTTGACGATCAGGAAAAATGTCTCAATTGTTAGAGCCGTACGACAATGGAACCAATTAGAAGGAGGCGGTGAGCGCTCCAGCGCGGGAGGCCTTCAAGAGAAAATTGGACAGCATCGGTCAGATCTGCTTTGATTTGGATTCCTGCCTTGAGCAGAGAGTTGGGCTCAATTTATTTTATTTATTTTATTTTTATAAATTAAAAAAATAGGCCCCTTTTTCAACACAATCATTCTACGATTCTAGGTTTTCTCCTTGGAATTTCAGGCTGTTTGCCATGTTGGTCCCCACAAATGCAAGCCGGCCAGATCATCTTTTAATACACCCCACTAGGAAGCTAACATCAGAGTCAGCATAAATGGAAGGGGATCAAGGACAGATCAAGGATGGGACTGTGGGCGGACGGGGGTGGGGGTGGGGAAGAACTCTCATCATCTTCTGGATCCGCCTTCCTCAACCTGGCACTCTCCTGATGTGCAAGACTACATTTCCCAGAATCCCCCAGTGGGTCTAGATACATTGTGTTTGAGGAAGCAGTTTTGTCATTTAGAAAGGCTGGTAATGATACAGTACAAACCTCTTCAGTTTAGCGATACCCCAAGATTTTAGTTTTGATTGTGTTATAATAAATAATCATGTGCAGTCAAGTCAATTCTGACCTACAGCAACCCTTTCTCTGTGTTTTCCAAAGAGAGAACGCACACAAGGGGTTCACCCTTCCTTCCCCTTCTTCCAAGGGTGCCCCTGGGGCGGTGCGCAGCTCACCCAAGGCAACACAAGCAGGTTCTTCTCTTAGGTGGCACACCGGGGAATCGAACTCCCACCTTCTGGCTCTGCAATGAGATGGCCTGAAAACCACTGAACTGTCCAGTCAGCTTAGATTTTGTTACACATGCTGAATGCGACATATTTACCCTTTTACGAATCTCTGGGTCAATAGTACCAGCACGCCACCCTGAACACACCTCATCTCATCAGATTTCGGAAGGTTAAATAGGGCTGGACTAGGTCCATGTCAGGATGAGAGACACCAGGGGATCCTAAGCATCTCCAGGTAGGGCTAGGAAAGGATCCTACCCAAAGCTCTTGTGATGGACCCAAGCTTTTGATGTTCCCATGAAGGGTTGACGCCACCTCTGTTTCTATGCATGCAAAAGTTTGTGGAGAAGGTTAGTCCAGCGGGACACCCAGTCCTGCTGGGACACAGCACCCCCGGGGGGCCTGCCTGTTGTTTGCGTGACGAGGCTCCTGGATCCCTCACCTCGCTGAAGGCCCCTCGTCCAATCACTTTGAGGATCTCAAAATCATCTCGCTGCATCCGGAGCTCTTTCAGTCTGGACGTCACCGGCTCCGCTGGAGGGAAAGAGAAGCCGAGGAAGGTTTATTTGGAGAAAGGAGGGAAAGGGCTTCGCACGTGGTAAATGTAGACTTTCCACAACAAGACAAGGAAAAGGAGGGGAGAGAAAAAAGCTGCAGAAGATTCAAAACCAACCCAGGGCAAAATATTTGTCTTGCAGAGAAAGCTCCTTCTCTCTCTCTCTCTCTCTCTCTCTCTCTCTCTCTCTCTCTGGGAGAGCCAGAGAAAAAGAGGGGAGAGAGGGAAAGGGGGAGATTTATTTCCCATCTCCCTCAGTATTAAAGAACTTTGGGCTCAATGGTGAGTGGTCCTCTCTAAGCCTGCTTGCCCAGAAGGATACATAAAATACATAATTTAAGTAAAATAATAAATAATCTGTCCACTGTTGGAAAGAGGAAGCTAAGCTAAACTAAGAGCCAACAGGTATGTTACTGATAGCATGTCTTTAGAAGCATCACTCTCTCAAGAGATGTGATTCTGGCTACACTCTGTGACTGAGAAGCCAGACTTGCTAATGAAGCCTGTGTTTATGTCTGGAAGACGAATCACAAAACGAAGCAAGGTAAGTTGTAAAAACGATAGGAAGCATGGAAAGATGCCTGCTGAAGCAATCAGACCTTCTTATCTTACAAGTAATTCTCACTTCCACTGATGCACGCTCCGTAACGTATAGCTTGTTCTTAGCTTTCTGCCTGATCCAGGAGAACCATTATTTTCTTCTGCTTGGCCTTCCCTGGCATTCCATCTGCACTAAAAATATATAATTAAAATCTGACCTTTCTCCTTCTCTACTAATTTAAGCCAAGCTTTTGCTGTGGGGCCCATTCTTTGCAAGGTCCAGCATTTTTAGTACAGGCGGAGTAAAAGCAAAACGCAAAACATCCCTATAAAAATCAAAGGCTTACCCCCTGAATGCCGGATGATGCGCATGGAAACAATTGGAACGTGAGCATGACATGATGGGGAGGATGATGACGATGGCAATGACAGCACCCAGAATCGCCCAGCTAGAAAGGCCATGGAGGATGACAGCTGGAGGATTCTGGCAGCTGTTAGGCAGTCTAAAAATAACTTTTTCCACCTTTGTCTCCGATCGCGCCCACAAAGCGCACTGAAATGTCTGGACTGTGCTCAATAGATGCCATATATCAGGCAACGGTGGAATTGTGACGAAGGATTAAGAGAGGTGGCTCTGTCACACATAGCAGCACGATGAGGAGCACCGGGAATCTGATGACTTTGGATCTATTATAAGTTGCTAGAAGGTGTGCTTCGCTCTTATTTTCAAGGATAGCTAATGGCCCTTCGAGGGATGGAGACTGGTCGTGAGGGGGAAGCAGGGTCTGCTGCATGGGGGGGGGGAGGCGCCTGCTGCAGCTTCAGCTGCCCCCTCCAGCATCGCTCCACCTCCCTCCAAATATTAATAACTGCCCAGAGCTTCCTTATACAGCAACGACAGTGCCGGACTTGGGTTGGCATGACTCAGATGTTTCTTTGCAAGGGCTTTCTCATGCCTTAAAATAAAAGTGTGGCCAGCTGGGGGTGAGGGTGTGTGTGGGGGGTCCCGTCACGTGATCTACCGCCAGGATGCGGGTCAGGTGACTCCAGACATCGTTGGCGTCAAACGGATGAGTCAGCTACCAGACTGGCTGGCATATCTTTGAGAGAAAGAGATATATATTTTTGTGCCCCCTCCTCTCTCCGGGAAGGGGCAAGATCCCCCACCCGTCAGGCCTTAAACCATTTCCTCACATGGTGACAGAAAGAGGAAGCCACCAGAGAAGCTAGAAGGCGCAAAGATGTCATTGGCGATTCGTTCACGAGCGAGCGAGCGAACGGAGCGAGGAGAGAAACAAGTTTAAAAATAGCTTAAGGATGTGACCCAGCAGCTTGGAATGGGATTTCTTTGAGGCAGGATTCTGGGAGTGCAAAAGTCTTGAGTAAATATTAAACCATGGAGAGAAAAGCCTGGTATGCGTATACACAGCGGCTGGCTCATCTCTCCTGCCTTTTCTGTACAGCCTAAAAAAAGCCCTGTGAGGTTCCGACCAGGAGGCCTTCTCATCCAGCAGCTGCCCTTCCCATCCGTAACGGCAGTGCAGCCTAGAGGTTGGAGCGCTCAACTAGGACGGAGGAGGCCTGGGTTCAAATCCCATGGGGCCGTGAGATTTAATCGATAACTTCGGCCCCATCAGGCTTTCTGAGCCTGGTCTACCTCACAGGGTTGTTGTAAGGAGAAAGGAAGAGAGCCATTTATGTCACACTGGGCCCGGGATAGGTAGGGATATAAACGTAACAGACAGACGAACAAACCAGGGGCACATATTTTGGGTCCACAACCTCCTCTTTTCTTTCTCTCTGTCTCACCACCCACTAGGCTTCGATCCTGTTGTGGCTGACAGTTGGGGAGGGTTGGGGGACTGGATCAGTTCTCCAGAGTTTGGCTAGCTGGGCATTCTGGGAGTTGCAGTCGGGGCGGGGGGAGAAAACTTTCCAAGCTTTGGAAAATTCACAGAGCTCTTCTCTGTCCCTGTTTGGACAGTATAGCTTTCCTGGCTAAATGCCCCTCCTGGCTATAAGACCACAGCTTCCATCATCCCACTGGCCAGGCTGGTGGGGGGAAAGTGGGACTTGTAGTCCAACACATCTGAAGGTTTTCAAATTTCAAAAACAAATGTGAAAGGTGTTGCTAAAAAGAAAAGAACTGCTGTATAACTCAGTGTTTCAGGCTGCAGAGCCGGAGTTTGGGAGTTTGATTCTTCCTTGGTGCCTCCTGGGCAGGAGCTGGACTCGACGGTCCCTTCCAGCTCTGCAGGTCTAAAAGGATCAATCTGTTACAAGCTCTTATTTCCCCAGATGGTCTAGAAGACAGCCCAAGAATACCTTGTCTCAAGAGAAAGGTCCTTCCTTGCAAAGCCCAGAAGGAAAGCGCTTTATGTGGCCCAAGAGCAGCCACCAAGAAGGCCCTTTGCACATGCTCAAGCCTGTCCCCTAGATCAGGGGTCCCCAACCTTGGGCCTCCAGATGTTCTTGGACTGCAACTCCCAGAAGCCTTCACTAGGTTCAGCCAGAGGGGAAGGGTTGCCGGGCCACCTTTTAGGGGCCTGGGGGGGAGAGAACCAACCCTACACTTTCACAGCAGCTAAAGATGCAGGACATGATCTGGCAGGGCTGAAAAGAGCTGCTGGAGAGCCGCGCTTCCCAACCTTGAAAGTCACCTGGGTGCTCTTGAACTGCAACTCCCAGAAACCCCGGCCAGCCCAGCTCCTGGGGAAGGCTTCTGGGTGTTTGAGCCCAAGAACCCTAAACACAGAGGTGTGGGAGGGAGCAAGGGAGTGTTTGTGGTTGCCTAGCAATGGCAATAACATCTGGGGAATGTAGGGTTGCTAGGCAGCCGCCCCATACTTCATCCTCCAAGCCACCGCAAGAGGCAAAAAAGGGCCGGCCAGGACTGGTTCTTGGCAACAGCAAAGGAGGAGCGACTCAGGAGAGGAACCGGCCCAGAAAGTCCAAAGCAAACAAACCCGGCAGTGGCTGTTTTGTTTTGTTTTGTTTTGTATTTGTGTTTCCACCAGGTCCAGCGTCTCCACCGATTGAGCAACAGGGTGCATTTTTGAAGATCCGGCTTATGCAACGTGGTTTTGTTCAACAGCCTGGCGAATAAAGCGGTCGAAAACAGGGCAATATTTTTTTTTAAAACCCACGATGGAAGTATTATAATGAAACACAGGAATCGCAGCCCTCTAGGGGTAAGCCCTCCCCGACTCTGTGGGACTCGAGGTCCAGGGGGAAGAGGTGTAAAGGTTCTTATTTCACTCCTTTAATATACTTGATTTATAGATTTGGGGCTGGGGGGGAGTGGGGAACAGATTAAGTGTTCCTCCATAAAGCACTGTTAATAGATGTATTACATCTGATCATATCTTCTGAAAAATTAAGATTCCTTTGGCTTTAGGTCACGACAATACATCTGCGGGCCTGGTGTCTCTGTTTTGTTTAAATGTTCTGATCCTAACCACTGCCTTCTCATAGTTTGCTGGCAAAGGAACTGAAGACCTTCATCTTCGTTGCCATCACCGTGCCGACCTCATGTCACCTCCCTCTCCCCCAGGACTCGTTGCTTCTCGAATGCGCTTACGCTCCCTTTTAGGTGACCTCCTCTGTTTGCAGGATCTTTGCTGAGAGAGAGAGAGAAAGAAGGGCATTGGTTCAGATACAGCAAACCTGAGAGAGATCTCCCTCTGAGGAGCTGGAGTCTGGCAGCTGGACCTTGCAGAAGGACACTCTGCAGGGTTAAGTGACGGGTTGAGAGCCACATTTTTTCCCTCCATAGCTGGGAGAAAGGTGGGATCGAAAGTGGCAAGAGCAGAACGTGGAAAGGGTGGAAAGCAGAATAGGAAAGTGAGGAAGAGGATGATGAAGGAAAAAAGGGAGTATATTAGATGCTTTTCATCTTGCTATCTTGATGTGTTTGCTGACATTCCGTGTCTGCTGAAGAACCAAGGCAGACCACCTTCTCCAACAGAATGTACCATATCAGACACAATGAGCAGGCAGGGCCAGTATCCATGCCTTCTCCCCCACTCCACCCCCATCCATCAACAAACAGCAAAACTTTTTTCTCCCCCAAATCTCATGGAAAAATACGCCCCAGCCAGCCGGGTCCCTTGAGGATAACCTGTCAGCTGAGGCAATGTCGAGCTTTTTGCCAGCTCTCATAAAAGCCGGCGCTCTTCCGAAGCCTAAAAATTGCCACAAGTTAATGAGAATGGCCACTTTCATTAAAGCCGGGGATGTATTTTATAATGTGCATAGTTTAAAACTAATCAGCAGATGCTTAACAAGCCATCGCAGCCGGTTCATCCTTCCCACCTTTCAGAAAAACCTACAGTGTCTCCTCTCGGGAATTGCCTCCGCCATCGCCAGGCTGGCCTGGCCTGGCCTCACCTCGTTTCACCCCACTCTTGGATTGACTGGGCTCCTTTTTGTCGGCCTCCGTTTCTTTCCTCCCACCGCCCTGGTCTGGCGCCGGGGGGGGGGGCAGTTGGCAGAACTGGGTGATGGTTGAGATCGTGAGGGGTTCCGCCAGCCATCCATGACATCTCAGCCATCCAGGGGAACCATTCCTCTTCCAACCGCTCTAGGTAGCTAGCCAGCCAGCCAGGATGCTCTTGAGCTGTCAAAGGAGGCCCAGAAAATCTCCGGGCTTGCGTGCTTTGCTTCTTCTGACTTTGAGGGGCAGGCCCTCCTCTTGCGCTCCCCTCTTAGGCAGGAACCAAGTCTGCCTCAGTCTTACCTGCAGGGGAAGGGGTTCCTCACCTGAGATCCCCAGATGTTCTTGGACTCAAACTCCCAGAAGCCTTCATCACCAGCTGTGCTGGCCGGGAGGTTTCTGGGAGTTGCAGTCCAAGAACATTGGGGGGACCCAAGTTTGGGAAGCACTAGGCACCATCCAAAGTGCTCAGTTTGAGAATTTGGGGGAAATAACATTACCAAACTGCCACTTCCTAAATCCCTTAGCTGAAGGGATGTGGTGGCACTGCGGGTTAAACCACAGAAGCTTCTGTGCTGCAGGGTCGGAAGGCCAGCAGTTGTAAGATCGAATCCACACGATGGAGGGAGCTCCCATCGCTTGTCCCAGCTCCTGCTAACCTAGCATTTTGAAAGCATATAAAAATGAGAGCAGATAAATAGGGACCACCTCGTTGGGAAGGTCACAGCGTTCTGTGTCTAGTCGCTCTGGACACGTAACCACAGAAACTGTCTACGGACAAACACTGGCTCTACAGCTTGGAGATGGGGATGAGCACCGTGCCCTAGAGTCGGACATGACTGGACTAAATGTCTAGGGGAACCTTTACCTTTACCTAAATCCCTTAGCCACTGGCTCCTACTGGAATTCTGGGCTTTTTGGTCCAGAATGTAGACATTTGTCCCGACTTTCAACCTGGTCTTTTCCTGTGATTCTGTGTGTGTGTGTGTTTTTTTTTAAATATAACAACTTGGTTCTGTTCTCAGCAGGCTTAATGTCATGCAGTCCTTGACGGGCTTTGGAGAAGTCTGAGATCTTCACATGGACAGGCCTCACATTTCCAAGCCCAACCTTGTTACCTTGAGGGCTAGGAACTTGATCAAGCAAAAACAGGGCTCTCAATATGCTGTGTTTTGCATATTATGCTGAATCTAGTCCTTGTGAGTACCACTGTCCCTGGATATGGCCGCATGGCGTGAACCAATTAATAGAGCAGAAGCCATGTTGAAGACAGATTTAATAGTGACTTAGTGCTGGGCAAGATGCTACATATCACATAGTTCTGGCCACCACTGCTTCTGCACTATAGTTGGCTCACCTCCTGTGGTAAAATCCCTGGGCCACTCCTAAGGAGGCTCTGCATATTGCAATGGATTTTAGGGCAAACTGCCTGGGGCAAATTGACGCAAAACTTTGACTAGGCCTCAGAAGGTCTGGGTTCAAATCCTTACTAGACTACAAAATGCACGGGGGTGATTTTGGTCTGTTACACTCCCTCAGCCTGACCTAACTCACAGTCATGGCAAAGAATAATAGGGGAGCCAGGGGTGGGCAGACGGAAATGGGACTAATAAATAAAAATGTTCTTGTAGCCATCATCCCTACAACGTGAAGGATTTCGGAAACAGTCCTTTAAAAACAAATGCAACCCTCAGGATCCTGCTGAGGCCATGCTAGCTGGGGATTCTGGAAGCTGTAGTCCAAGGAAGCTACTTTTTCAAGCTCTGCCCTGATTCACACACGATAAATGATATTCAGCATGCTCTGGGACTGTGTGTGTTGCATTATTATGGTCTGTCTCTTTCAGAGGATCCTTTAGAAGCTTCCAAAGAAACCCGGTGTGTGTGTGTGTGTGTGTGTCCTGAAGACACCAAGGGGAAACAGTTAACTTTCTGTGGTCTGTCCGCCTGTTAATTTCACTGCTGGTTTCATCAATGCCTGAACTCCTGTATGATCTGGGGAAACGTCTAGCAAAACCTGGAAGATGGAATGGCATGTTCTGTTCTATTCGCCAAGAGAGACAGCAGGGCGGAATGACACGTTAGCCCCCCAGTCATTCATCTGCAAAGGGACTGGCCTCTGAAAGATTCGCTGGCTGACGGCTGCTGATTAATCAACTCAATCTCCCACCCAAAATCTCCTAATGAACAGGGGGAGCTTTTTCAGCCTGAGTCAGACCATGAGGCTGTTATATATATATTACACATTTTAAAATGTTATTTTACAGACCTAGTTGCTGTTAGGGGCTGCCAAATCACTTTTGACTTAGGGTGACCCTATGAATATGCAACATTACTTTGCCTCCAGAGAAAGGTCAGGCTTGATTTGTTCTAGATTTCAAAAGTTTTAAAAATCAGAAAGGGTCACAGCTAATGCTCTGCAGCATTAGAGATTTGCCTATCGCCATCATCCATTGCAACGCTGAGAAATGTAACTTGTTTCTTTACTCAGCATGGCACCTTAAGATGCTCTTTAAAAATAAATGTCAAGCGTGCCTAGCAAACATTGCTCACAACACCAATTGAATAATTTCTGTCTCACTCATACTAATTTTTGGAATGTAACTTCATGACATCTTCATTATCCCTGCTAAAGGAACCTAGTGGCAGGAGGGGGTGGTTTGTGGCCAGGAACAAGGGGCGTGCCCTGAATTTTGGGTGCTTGGGAGGAATGGAGCCTCTCCACCTGGTTGATGAGCTGTCACTGGTTGGTTATTTCAAAACTCTGTTACTTTTAACTAAAGAGGATTTGAACCTGTGGCTTTCCACATAAAAAGCCGCTGCTTTACTGCTAAACTATCCCACCCCCGCCTGTAATAATATGCACCAACAAATTAATCTGAGAGCCTGTCCACACTGGCATAAAATTATGATATATGAATCTCTGATAGACATCTTTTGTGATTCTGCTTAAAAACGATCCATCCTTCCCCTTTAAGAGGTGGCTGGTATCTTTCTGGCACAGGGCTAAAGGCATGCAATCTTTTGGGGACGATTCGTTGAGATGCAAAATAGCTCTGCCTTCCTGGATGGGTAGCAAGAGTTAAAAGAAATTGCACTGAAGATAAGGACCTTTTAAACACCCAGGGGATTGTGTCATATTTCACAGTGTGGATAGGCCCTGAGTGTGCGACCAGACACCTGCAGAAGTGTGTGCCTGATTGCACCAGAAAGGGTTGCTTGAATGGGAGCGATCTCTCTTAAAGCAACCCTTCTGTCTACAGAGGAATCACTCCAACCTGGTCGCGAAAAGGAGAAACCTCAAAAGCTCCAGATGGAGTCGGTCTGGAGCGCATCTCTTGGCACGTCGTGCGGTTGCACCGGGCTGCTCTGCAAGGGGTCTCGACTGCCATGGGATTCCCCTCCCAATCACGCCCTTAGTCAGCATGGCTGAGCACCATTCCACATGGCAGATGACAGGCTCAATCAGCAGGTCTCATGCAGGTCCGTTCGGGGTGACCTGCGAAGGCCTCCAACGGGTCTCAACGGACAAGGACCCTAGGTGGCCCAGGCAGCTGCTTCGAGACTCACACATATTTTGGGCCACTTCAGACACACATACTCTCTCTCTCTCCTCCTTTCAGCCAGGAACGGGGCATCGGATCGCTTCCAAGATGACCCAGGGTGTTCGCTAGATGTTCCCAAAACTAGTGGCTAGTTTTGCTCTCTTTCGTCGGGTTCCTATTTCGGGCACAAGGCGGGTTGGGAATCTGGGCTGGTGGCGATTCTCAGATTCCACAAGGGCCCTCAGAGACTGCAAGCTGGGTTACTGGGGAAAGACGTGTGTGTGTGTGTGTGTGTCTGTGTGTGTCTCTCTCTGTGTGTGTGTTTGTGTGTGTGTGTGTGTGTGTGTGTGTGAGAGAGAGAGAGAGAGAGAGAGAAATTCCTGGGCATGGAAACTTTTCCAGCATGCTAATTGCCAAAAGTGGCACTCACAGGCCTACGGCTGCTTCTGAAAAGCTTTTTTCCCCCATGTCAGGGGGATTGAGACCATGTGCAGACTCTCCTGACCCTAACCACACGATGACTCTCTAATAGTAACCATATCACCACCACCATGGAATCAGGGCAAAGGTTGCTAGGAAACGCCTATAGCTCACACGGCAGCTCTACACCCATTGACTAGTAAGGAAACAGCGCTGAAATCAGTGATATTTCTATTTTGGCACAGGAGTTGTGAACCCCTGGAGACTGTACTGGGCCTGCTGTTCCTTCCCTTCCACCTGATCAGAACTGCTTTTGCAAAACCTCAAAAGAGCCTTCCTCCTGAGCTAGCCACAGTTCAACCGCAGACTAAGCAATGGCTGGTTCGCTGCCGTTCAAAGACACCCGCCCCCGCCCGAATCTGTTGCAGGTCACTTCACCCTACCTAAAGGGAGGCAAGGCCCTGATTGGAGATCAGCAATTTTGTAAGCCGGGATCCAGAAAGAAGAGGAGGCTGCTTTTTCTCCCCCACAGCCTGGAACCAAGAGGGAACAAGAGGGAAAAGGGAGGGGAAACGGGGCCCCAGCTGTGCCTAAAGCAGGTCTCCTTTTATGGAGTTTCACAAAGTCCCAGCAACACACCGCATAAGCCCAGGAACAACACACACACACACTCTCTCTCACACACACAGAGAGAGACCCGGATCTTCTCGGGAAGTGGGGTGGGGTGGGGTGGGCAGGGGGGCTAGGTTGTGCCATCTTGTCCACAAAAGGCAGTGTGCACAGCCAAGGGGTGGGGTCCGGGGCTTGCTTTTTGAGGGTGGCTGGTGGTGGTGGCTGCAGGGGTTTCGGGGGAAATGACAAGAATACTCAGCACACACTCTTTCCTTCCTCCTCTTCTCCCCCAAAACACATTTCTGCTACAGCGTTGTGAGAGAGTGATGGAGACGGCCTTTCTTTCTTTTACCCCTCCTTCCTCTCTCTCTCTCTTTCAAGCCACACCGCTGCCGTGTTTTTCAAAGTGTTCAAGGTGCTCCCTTTGCCAACGGAACACACAGGCTTTTTCACTTGAGTTCCCCAGCCTATGGCAGCACACCATTAAAAGGATTTGTAGACCATAAAATGGCAGGCCCCGGAGATTTGTGGTGCAGTGATGAATGGGCCAGAGAGGCTGAATGAGAGTGCCACTGGGGACATGCAAAGTGCTTCTCTCCCTGTTCATTAATGACACACACATCTGCCACTAGAACACTGATGTAAAGGCAGGCTTTCCCAACAGATAATCCCTGATGATTTTTCTTTTATATTCTTTGATTTCTATTTCTGTCTATTTGTAATGTTTTTAATAATTTTATTGTTGCTCCGATTGTAAGCCGCCTAGAGTGGTCTAGTATGACCAGATAGGCGGGATAGAAATAAAATAAATAAATAAAATAAATAAATAGAACAGAAGGCAACTAGGTTGACAGTACCAGGCGTACCTGAAAGGTAGCACCTTTTTGCTTAAGCACTGAATATGCTGAACAGTCTAGCTGCCAAATGGACATGCGCATACACACACACACACACACACACACACACCACACAGGTTGCTGGAGTGACAACAGGACATGGGCAAGGGTTAACTACTTCTTGCTGGTGCACAGGCACCTTTCCGTCTGCTTCCAACTCTCTGCAACATGCTGACATCTGTCAAGAACGATCTAAATTCCAGAATTAAACCCTGACAGCCAACTGCCGAGAACCTAATAAGCCCATGTTTCTGTTGGGGCCCCTCTTGGAAAAAAAAAAAAAAATTTCAGCCAGGGCACAGCTCAGCTAGGAAGCAGTCTATGGGGTGAGTTGTAGAAACGAGGTGGGCTAAACGACCCTGGTAAGGATGCTGAAGGTGAGGCCAGCAAATGAGTGACTTCACAGCAAGATCTAGGCAGGGATTCCAGGCTCACAAACACCCTTTCCTTCTCCAGGTCTACTCTTCTGGAAAAGAGGACACTTAAAGCACAATTCCGTGGGAAAGCCACGTCAGTCTGCAGCAGCAAAGTCACTGACCACCGTGTCGCACCTTGAATCTAAGAGATTTATGACACAACACGAGTTTTTGTGGACTCACAGACTGCTTCTTCAGAAGGTCCAGAGAGCGCCAGCATGGGAGTCCATGCTTTGAAACGTTTCCCTTTTGGACTACATGTAGCCGGGGAGATTTTTGGAGGTGGAAGTGAATTTTCTAAGCTCTGGCTGCATGTTGCTTACCGACAAGGGTGAAAGCATCTTTCAAGCAAGTGAGGATAATAGAAGAAAAAAAAAATATGGAAACCTCTGTCTGGGTCTCATTCAAAGCATCTCGATCTAGACCACAAAACGTCTCATATCAGTTTGGAAGCACAACGGCTAACATCCTTGTGAATCAAAAAGGCGTGTGCAGACATTCTCAACAGCAACTCGCCAACACACCAATATCTATGAATTTTTGAGAAAGAAATTTCGACAGACAGCTTTCCACAGCAATGGGACCTTCTAGATGCGCCGGCTCACACCGCCGATCATCCTCAAACAGCACAGCTGCTGAACGGCAAACAGGAGCTCGTCACAGGGCACACATCTTCATTTGACAAATAGTTTTATTGGAACCAGCCAAATAAAAGCTTTCATGGCATTTTGGCTGGTTCTAATACAGACATTACTCATCTGTGCGTTTTATTCCTTCTTAAACCTGCACGAGTACTTTTGTTTTCTGTTTGCTTTTCATTCGGCACATTTAATTTAAGACAAAGCGGGTTTTCAACAAGGTAGCCCGTGTTACTCTGTTTCAGCACAAAAATAGAAACCCAAGAATTGTAGCAATTTAAAAAGACTAACAGATTTATGTCCACGTGAATTTTAGTGGATTACAAACCCCTTCTTCAGACACAACAGTCTGAGGTTTATAAGCGGCACAAAGTATTTATTGGTGACATTTGTAATTTGTTTTGTCAGCCAGGGGATTCCTTCCAAACACCTAGGAGGAGAAAGAGATCAACCCAAAGCTGCCAGCTTGGCTAATGTGGACACAGGCTTTACAGCAGGCTTGTAAACCAACTTGGAGGGGAGGGGGCATGCCACTTTTGCAGGCTTGATTTGGTGGTGCCAGTTGCTGGCACAGGGTGGGGATATGAAAGGGCAGAGTGGAGGGTGAAGATGAATCGGGCCTGTCTTCTTGACAATGGGCTCTGCAATGGCCAAGGCTCGCCAGGCGTTCGCATGGCAAAATTCACCCCCGGCAAACTCAACAAACTGGAGATAAGACGGTGGTATAAAGAAAGAAACAACTGTGTAGGTAAGCAGCAAGAGGGAAGACACTGGGAGGAAGAGAAAGCTTGGGGAGAAACGAGCAGAGAGGAATTAGGAGCAAACCAGGTTTCTAAGAGAGTATCTACACTATACAGTTACGGCAGTCCGATCCCACTTCAAGTGTCATAGCTCGGTCCTATGAAATCCTGGGGTTTGTAGTTTGGGGAAAGAGCTTAGAATTTTCTCATGCATGTCCTGAATTCAAACACGGGAGCTTTTCGGCAGAGACCTCTAAGCCCCCTCGGCAAACTACAAGACCCAGCTTTTCGAAGGATGGATCCATAGCAGTTAAAGTGGGGCCCAACGGCTGTGGTCTCTGAATATCCGCTATAGGGATCCGGGATTTGCCCTCAAGAGTTGAGACTGAAAGGGAAAGGGGTCAGCACCGGTTCCTCAAATTTAGGGCCTGCTGATGTGTAACCGGATTTCATATACTGTACATCCACTCAATCATTAAGTCACGCTTAAGGGAGATTGGATTTCTGGTGCCCCAGAACAAGGGGCCTGATGTCTGAGATCACCCCAAACTATAGCTTGGACGGGGGAATTTCCCAATTTGGGTGAAGCGCCTTCGTGATGTTTTTCGCTTTTTGGGCGTGTCTTGAGATGGAAACAGACAACCCTTTGTGAAGTCAGCAAAAAAGGAGAACTCAGTATTCTGCAAGTATTAATCAAGGCATTCAAGAGAAAACCATCTTTGATTTGGATTCTGCCTTGAGCAAGGGGTCGGACTCAATGGCCTTATTGGGCCCCTTCCCGTTCTGTGATTCTCTGTTGTTTCCTTATCCTTGCAGCTGTGTAGCATCGGTAGCAAAACGTTACTTTTGTCCACCAAAATATCTGCTACCACCTTCATTTCTATAGTTCACAAATTATGTTGATGACCGAGCTAGCTTGAGAACCTATCAAAGGGCAGTGGGTAAGTCATTTCTTGGTCTGTCTGTGAAATGGGTACATTAAGGTCCCTGTCACAGAGCTGTTATGTGGATGACTTTGTGGGGTTACAAAAAGGTTAGGGTCTAGTCTAGTCCATCAACTGTTATTAGTCATGGCCCACTTTCTAAAAGAGGATCAAGATAACAGCTGTGAATCCTTCTGAAAACCTCAGGGAGGCTCCCTATATAACATACGCATGTCATAAAAGAGGTATCTCCTATTTCAGGACTAAGAGTTTAAGAGTCAGACCATATGTTAAATTAGTTCTGCAAAAGCTGTCCGTATCTCACAGTTTTTCCCAGCTGCCCACACGTGCCCACAGAAAGTTGTCTGTGGCACCGATTCTGGACTTGCCTCATTTTGCATCCCAGAAAGGCTTGGTCCAGCCATGACACAAATTAAGAGCCTACTTCTGCTGAGAAATATGCTTTTTGGGCTTATATTGTTACACTACTGTATTTAGTCTTTCTTTTTTTTTCTTTTTAATTTTTTGCAGTAAGTTTTAAGGACACTAAAGACTGCTGTCATATTATTGAAAAGAAACTCAAACAATTAAAAACATCTGTTAGGAGAGTGGGAAGTAATCTCATTAACTCACTAGCATGGAGATTAAGGTGGAGAGAAATGTTAGCACTTCGTATGAAAAGCTTGTCTGTTCATCATACCAAGGCTCTTGCTGCGTACCACCAATGGTACAGGTACCACCAGTTGAAAATCACCTGTTAGTGGCATCATCATCATCATCATCATCATCATCATCATCATCATCATCATCATCATGTGCCATCAAGTGAATTCTGACTTATGGTGATCCTTTTTAGGGTTTTCCAGGTAGAGAGTGGTTTCCCATCCCCTTCCTCTAGGGGGAGCCCTGGGACGATTGCTCAGCTGGCCCAAGGCTACCCAGGCTGGCTCTTCTCCCTGGAGGCACCAGTGGGGGAATCGAACTCCCAACCTCTGGCTCCTCAGCCAGATGCCTAAACCTCTGAGCTATCCAGCCATGGTTAATGGTATATCAACAGCCAAAAAGATTTAAAAGAAGAAAGGGGGAAAAAAAGGAAAAGATTTAAGCAAGCAAGCAAGCAAGCAAAACCTTCTCTCTTCCAGCTGACAAGCGCTTCCCTGTCTGGCCGCGGGCACCCACTGGACGCAGGGTAGTGGCAGTTACAAGCCGGGATGACTCACCCCACTGTAGAAATTCTCTGATGTACTTCTCCTGAGCCAGAGGTGAGGTACTGAGCTCATGATGAACGCAGAGCAGGAGGTCTACCAAGGTCTCCAGGCCGATGACGCTCCGGTCTAGCACCAGCTCCTCCATCTTCTTCAGGCGCACCTCGGCAGCCATGGCGGGGGCCAGGCAGGGGCCAGGGGTCTCCCCGGCGGCCCCTTGGCCTCCAGCTGCATCCAATGGAGGCTGGCTGTGGCTGTCGCGGCCTGGATCCCCTATGCGGGTGGGTGAGTCCTCTCTTGCTCCATGAGAGCCAGCCTCATCTCCTTCTTGGGAGGTCACACCGGCTTTGGTAAATCCACCGATTGCTCCAGAGTGGGCGTGAAGGATGGAGAGGAGTTACTCGTTGCCAGAGACCTGTGTAACTCCAAAACACACGCACAGGCGCCCCTCTGCACGTCAAAAGGTTATTTCAAGCGAGGCCCGGTCTAGTGGTGCTGGGGGCGGCTGACAAACCTGGGAGCCTTTTGATTTCTGCCGTCCCTCCTACCCTCTTCCTTGCACAGACGTGCACACATACACACATACACAGAGAGAGAGAGCCTGCCAACCTCAGTTCTGCCCTCTTTCTGTCTTAACCTGGCACACCGGTCCTAACTTTTCTCCTCTGGACAAAAGTCCCTACTCCTTCTTTCACACACACACGTCCTCACATCAACTCTCCCTTCCCCTCCAGCACCCTCCACCGAGTGTGTACCTGCTCCTGCCTTACACCCACAAACGCATTCCTCCCCTGCTTTTTCACACTGTCCCTCCTGCCTTCTCTTCCTGGCCTTCACTTTGACACACTCACACTCCCCCCCCCAAAGCGTTTTCTGCTTTCCAGAAACACACAACCGGCCTTCTTCTCCCCCTTCCCTGGCATGCACAGAGGGACAAACAAGGGGCACACACAAACACACCCACACCCGCACACACACACACCCCTCTTGTCTGGCTCTTGCCTGTTGCACTCCCAGGGAAAACGCCAACCGCCTCTTTCTCCCTTCCTCTCTTTCCCAGCCCCGGCTCAGCGTGCCACCAGCTTAACCCAGAGGGGCCCCCGTTCCTCCCTTGGGCACCAGCACACCTCGGACCACTCAGCTCAGTTCAGCTCGGCTCTGCCCAGCCTGGGAAGCTTCTGTGTGCCAGGGCCCGGACCGCCGGAGGCACAAACAACTCCCATGCCCATTTAAAGTTCCCTGGAATGAAGTTGCAGGCCAAGAGGCTGGACTCCCTGTTTAACTGCTTCACTGCCTCTTCCTTTCCTGGTAAGCTAGCAGGCCTCAACTTTTGAGTCCCTCCAGGTCTATAGGAACCTCTAAAAACGGCCCAGAGGCGCTGCTAATGAAACCAGTGGCAAGTGGTTTCTGTCCTCTGCTTAATTCATGCACAGCACCCAATTCTGCCGCATTTGTCCTCTGCGACTGCTACAAGCATTAAAAGGGCAAATGAAACTTGTTTAATTTTCCAGCAGCCACTTTGGCTGCTAGTCCCGGTCAGCGGCTGAAGGGCAAGCTCACAAATACACAAATCCCATCAATTCAGCAAGTCTATTCGCGGGGAACTGGGAAAACTGGACTGAAGCTTTTCATTGTGTTGGTGAAGGGGTACAGAACGGTCATTTTTGCCTCCCCTTCGTAACCTCCCAGACCCGTCTTTTTGGGGGTTTATTCCCCATGGGCACTAAGTGTAAGACCGCAAGGCAGCTGAACACAACTGAGTTAAAGTTAAGGGTGTGAATTTATGTACAGGTCCACCTGTTAGACAGACCATAACCCAGTCTACATTCAAGGGACCCTCCTCACCCGAAAAAGGACGTTTACGGAACTGTATGATGGGAAATGAGAAGGATGGCAAAATCAAAGGTTGACTTGTATTAAAGGAGGCTTAACTAGGGACAGACTTCTTTCCAATTAGAGGTGCCCCAACGGGCAAACACAATAAGATGCACACAGCATTTTAGTATCTGCGTCACACGTTATTTTAAAAGCCAGCCCTACTGGAAATATTTCCCATTGGAATGCCCACAGAGCCAGAGCGTGTTTTTTTTTTCTTGTTTCATTTTTTTGTT
This sequence comes from Pogona vitticeps, assembly GCF_051106095.1. Lineage (NCBI taxonomy): Eukaryota > Metazoa > Chordata > Lepidosauria > Squamata > Agamidae > Pogona > Pogona vitticeps. The sequence goes on from NC_135791.1 coordinate 25,550,085, forward strand.
TTGAACTACAGAATAGATGCTGGCCAAGGGGCTTTAATCAATGTAACGATATTTTCAACAATATTTTTATAGTGAGAAAACAGGGACCTCACAGGATCACTTTCATTTTTAATGCAAATTATTACTTGTATTTGAACTGAGATGCCTCAGTGTCGCAATTTTAATTGCATCCTATGATTCTGCTGTTTTTAATTGCATCTTAATATTTGTAACTTACTGTTTTTTTTTTGATAACTGTTTTTTTAACCTCATTGCCAGCCATGTATACCCCTGTCCCAAGACAAAGGTGGTGTATTAAATCACCCCATTGATCAATTAAAATAAATTGAAATAAAATAATAGTGAGGCACATCCACAAAAAGAACAGAATAAATAAGGATATTCTTGGCATAAGAAGTTATTGAGATCACTATGAGTGCCAGATATCCAAATTTAGCCCCCTGCCTATCGTTCTTGAAAGGACCAGCAGTTTCCTGGAGAGGACTACCCCAAGACTTTCTTCTGCCTGAGGCACAGCAGTGAAGGGTGTTCCCTCTCCACATATATACCAGTGTAAGCAGACACATGGGCCCCGGAGTCAGGCAGATTATTTTGCCATCTCAGAAAGAAAACCCCACCAGAACCTTTCTCTTCCTATCCATGGGGTTCTAAAAACCTCCAAACTCTGCACATGAAGGAGCTCATAGTTTGCTACCCTTCCAGAATACCCAGAGGCTGTTCTCTACACTGCCACCTCATTCCACCTAATGGTAGGGCCGGCCTTGCTCTGAAAGCACTGTGGTGTGATTGATTCGGGACCCTGGGCCCAGCTGCCAGGACAGCAACTTTATTTACAGTATTTACTTATTTATTTTGGGGACTGTGACGCCCAAAATCCCCCAGCCAGCATTCTGGGAGTTGTAGTGCCCCAAAGAAACTTCTCCAAGATCTGCTGGCGATCACCCTCTTCTCTAGCCCCAACTCTTCCTTCTGGCTGGTCTCCATCGTGCTAAGTTTAGAACAACAGAGACATTCCAGAAGCCTAAATCGAGGGACAGAGAAGCCAGGATTTTCGGCTGCCCAGGGAACAACTTGTGCTGACTCCCACCCCCACCTCAGCTGCCTTGTTTGCTTAGATTCATAGTCATTGCCGTCTTCTGGCTACTAAGCCAACTTGCTGGACTCCCTCTGGGCTAACACAGGGTCTTGCAAATGCCTTCTTTGCACTCCAAGAAGGAAAGTGGGAGAGGCCTTCTTGCCAGTGAATGGGGAGCTTAGAAAGACAATGGTTCACTTCTGGTGATGCACTGGCCATTTTATTTTCCAGAGGGAGGCAAAAGAACTGGCTGCAAATTTTATTTCCCTATTTGGGAACTAAAACACAACTCGGGATGATTCAACTGACATTTACTCCACCCCAGTCTCCCACCTACCCAAATTAAAAGGGTCAGAAATCCAGAACACCTCCATTGCTGGGATTTATCATTCCAAGTGTTCTCAAAAACTGTAGAGATGGAAGGATCCTCGAAGGTCATTTCGGCTAACCCCGGGCAAGGCAGGAGACCCACAGGTAAAGCATCTCCCTTGTTTAAAAGAAGCAGATAGAGGAAATCAGGAAGCTCAGAATTTATTTCTGGACCCCAGGTTACTTCTTGTTAAGTGGATGTAATAAAAAAACTCTACCTGGACTTCCTCTTCTGTGCAAACAGGGGTTGCTAATTCTGGATGTTGGCTTGTTTTTATTTTTATTTCTCCACACTCTTAGAGACGCTGGTTGGAAAGGCCGAAAATGTTCCGTTTTCCCCATTGCAACAGTGGCATCTTGTGTTCCTCTTGGAAACTGCAAGTTACTCCGGCGATCTAACAGGAAAGATCTAAAACTACAATGTAACACTTAACACTTCCCAGCATTATTTAAAAATACGATCCGCTGGATACTTATTTTCCTTTAAATAGGCAGCACAGTTTTCTTCCCTTCACCTTCTGAGAGCTGAAAAGAGGAAGACATACAGGAGACGGATTGACTCAATAAGGAAGCCACAGGTCTGTTTGCTAGAGCTGAGCGGAGCTATTAGAGAGGATCTTTCCACAGCCACGAATTCATACGGTTGCTATAACTTGGGAGCAACAAGAAGGTACCGGGAACTTCCCGATTCCTTTTTTAGGTCCTAGCTATAAAGAGATGCTTCATTCTACCCCATAACCTGAGACTCTTGCTGATTCTCCAGACGCCCTCTCCCTTCATATTTGCATAAAAGTAAAAGCTATTTTTAAAAAGCAAGGCAAATCCAGTAATTAGGCTCGCCATGGTTTCCTCGGTCAAAGGGAACAACATCCTCTTCCCCCGTTGCGAGATGCGTCAGAGCACAACAACAACAAAAAGCACACTAAAGCCTTTAATTGATGAGATGTAAAAAAAGGGGGTTTGACGGTGTGGAATGCTTGCCTGTCACACAACTGTCAAAAGAGCCTTTCCCGGGTTGTTGTTGTTTTTTAGGTCTGGGTGGGAAAGAATGCCAACAGTAGTCTTTTAAAAGTGAGCAACTGGAAATCAGAAAAACCATGACAGAGAAAGTACCTGCAGGGCTGGAAGTCAAGGGGTGAAACACAGAAAATCAACAAGAGAAGGCACCGAATAAACACCCATCCTGTAATCTCTATTTCAACATCTAAAATAGATCTACTATTTGTTTACAGGTTATAATCTCACTTCACATCCGTTAAGTCCTCAAGGCAGTCTAAAACTAGAATTGCCAAGTATATAAAGAAGAAGTAGCTCATTAAACAGAGTGTCTTTCATTTTATTAATGAATTAAACCAAACAACAGAGAGCGCTTCACTTAGGCTTTTCAATAGACAAGTGACACCCCCAGTTCATAAGGCATTAGCCCAAGCTGGGCGGAGGGCATCAAACTGGGGAGGGTGCCTCTAGAATTACTGTTTCCACTGATTACATTCCAAACAGTGATTTTGCCAGATTTTATTTTGTTTAGGTCTTCCTTTAAATTTCCCAGCCACTTTTAAAACAGGAAAGTCAGGCCTGGCGTAGTTCTACACAGGCAGTCCCCTGGAGACTGTGCCAAAAAACCATGCCAAAACAATTAAGCAAACATTCGTACATACACATACTTTCGTAGAATGAGCGTGTGCAGCTTGATGCCTCCCATGTTTACTGAGAAGTAAAAGATGGTAGCCTTTGCTAAGAGAGGGTGGCTTTTCCAGCCTGGAGAAATACCATCAGAACCTACTGGTAGAGGTGGACATTCTCCATTGCAGGAATATTATATGGGATGTGGTGTGGTTTTTATAGCCTGCACAATCCACCCCAAGGCATTTTGGTATCTGAATCAGGGGGGGAAAGAACCCCAAAAGTTCTCTTTTAATATGTGGTTCCCCAAACCCCAGTGAACTGGACTGGCAGTAACACAATGCATTAAGGTACAAGCTCTGAAGAAAGCCAAAGCAGAGGAGTGCGAGATGACCAGCTAAGGCACATCTCTGAAGAAATCTGTTTGTAGAAGGAGTGCTCTCTCAAGTGGCAAAACAGGGGCAATTTTGAGAACATGTTAAAAAGGGAAGCACATCTAGAATGTACATTATTTGGAATGTGAATAAAGTTTTCCTTTACATATCTAATTCTGGAGCTTGACCATGAAACTCCCTTGCTAACCTTGGGCCAATCAGCCACCCCTCCCCTGATCTACCTCAGAGTGTTGGTGTGAGAAGCAAAAAGGGACACTGAAAGGGAGGGTCACCAATACAGGAATTGGGCAAACATTGAGCAAAGCTGTTACTGCCTTAGGTCTTTGACAAATCTGACAACTGCCTTAGGTGGCAGATATTAGAGTTGGCATCCACAGTCTCCCCCCCCACACACACACACACAATTTCTCCTGGGGCACCTGCTTTGTCTCCCCACCTGAAGTTAACCTGTCACCATCATGTAGGATAGATGATTATGTCTTGGCTAGAGCCTGGGAAAGTAGTTTTGTGGACTACAGCGTCCAGAATCCCCAGGAATTCTAAGGATTCCCTAGGAATTCTGGAAGTTGTGGTAGGGAAAGTAACATTTTCAGGCTCCACATTATGTGATTGGTAGGGGTGGTCAATATTTAGGCCCCAGGCCAGCTGGAATGGGGGAGCTGTTCTTTTGGCCCGCACCTCAAATCAGCCTCGGGCCCCTTGGCTCAACCGGAGGGCCCACTCCTGCGGGTTTTCCACGGGCCTGGCAGGTGGCTTGTTGAGCGTGGGCCCCAAGACCACCCTGGCTTTTACGGACGCGCGTTCGCGGGACACAAGGCAGCCTCGCGTTCACCGAAGGCCGGCGTTTCCACGGGCGGGCGTTCTCCGCCGAGCGCCCTCCTCTGCCTCTGCCACGTTTCCACGTCCTTGTGGCGTTACCAGGGGGACCTCGCCGCCTAGGACTTCACAAATTCTTGCCTTGGGAATGGCAAGCCCGCGTTTCCCGAAAGTTTTGCAAAGTTTTCTGCGGGCCGGATCGGGGGGGGGGGGCGGGTGCGGGTGTCTTTGCAGAGAGAGAGAGAAAGAGACAGAGATCGGGGCCGCGGGCTTGGCGAAGCAGGGCAGGGCGCAAAGCAGAGAGAAAGAAAGAGGGAGAGAAAGAGAGAGGGAGGGAGGGAGAAAGATCTGGGAGGAGCCCAGGAGAGGAAAGTAGGAAGGTCGAAGGGAGGGGAAAGGAAAGTTAGAGGGGGGGGCAGAGAGAGCCAAGGGGGCTGGCGAGGGAAGAGCGGGGAAGTGGGGCCTGGCAAGGCAGGGGGCTGGGAAAGGGGGGAAACGGAGGGGGTGTTCCAGGTGCTCGGGCTGCAAGGCAACGCCGCCACCGCCGCCTGGGAAAAGCTTGCCCAGGGGGCGCGCCAGGCAGGATCGTGGCCCGGCCGAGGATGTGGGAAAGGGAGGGCTTCCACGGGGGAGGCGGCGCGCACGGCTAGGGGAGGCCGGAGGGGAGGGGAAGGGGAGGGCGGCCAGGCCCGGCCCGGCCCGGCGAGGGGGGCGCGCCGCTCGAAGATGGCCTCCTTCCCTGCGGATCCCGCGGCGGAGCGGGAGGCGGCGGCGGCGGCGGCGGAGTCGGGCAAACTTCGCGCAACTTTGGCCCCGCCGCCCGCTCCCGCGGCGCCGGGCGGTGGTAGTGGCGGCGGCGGCGGAGAGGGCAGCTGCGCAGAAGGATCGGGGCCGGCGGCGGTGCCCGCCGGGGCGCCTCTTGCTCCCGCTCCGGCTCCCTCCTCCGCCTCCTCCGCCTCCTCCTCGCCGCCGCCGCGCTTCTCGGCGGAGCAGGTCTCGTGCGTGTGCGAGGCGCTGCTGCAGGCGGGCGACCCGGGCCGCCTGGGCCGCTTCCTGGGCTCGCTGCCCCCGGAGGAGGAGGCGCGCTGCCTGGCGGCGCCGGCGGCCGGCGAGAGCCTGGCCAAGGCGCGGGCGCTGCTGGCCTTCCAGCGGGGCGACTTCGGCGAACTCTACCGGCTGGTGCAGAGCCGGCCCTTCGGCGCCGCGCACCACGCCTTCCTGCAGGACCTCTACCTGCGCGCCCGCTACCGGGAAGCCGAGGCGGCCCGCGGGCGGGCGCTGGGCGCCGTCGACAAGTACCGCCTGCGCAAGAAGTTCCCGCTGCCCAGCACCATCTGGGACGGCGAGGAGACCGTCTACTGCTTCAAGCGCCGCTCCCGCGCCGCCCTGCGCGCCTCCTACGGCCGCAGCCGCTACCCGAGCCCCGAGCAGAAGCGCCGCCTGGCCCGCGACACCGGCCTCTCCCTCACCCAGGTCAGCAACTGGTTCAAGAACCGCCGGCAGCGCGACCGCAGCGGAGGAGGCGCCGGCGCCGGAGGAGGAGGAAGAGGCGCCGGCACGCCCAGCAAGAGGTGAGGGGCCCCCACTCCGCTCCCCGACCCGGTCGATCTCTTTCCCCCCCCAGACATCAGCTGGAGAGAGCGTCTCTGGGCGTGGGCAGAGCGCTTCTGCGGCCGCCTTCCCTCCTAGCGCTTCCTGGGCGAGAGCCTCGATACCCAAGAGCAGGCTTTCTCAATTTTAGAACTACAGAGCTGGAAGGGACCCTATGGATTATCGAGTCCAGCCCCTGTGAAGGAGGCACCAAGGGGGAATCGAACTCCCAGCCTCTGGTTCCGCAGCCAAAGAGACCTAATCCCCCCCCCCCCCCAAGCTATCCAGCAGTTCTAGTATAATAATCTTAGAGCTGCAGAGCTGGAAGGGCAGACAGACCTAAGTATCATCATGTCCAACCCTGTCAAGGAGGCACCAAGGGGGAATCGAACTCCCAGCCTCTCAACCACTGAGCTGTCAGGGCTTCTGGTCTCCTGACTCTGCTGAGAAAGTGGGCAGCCGGCTGGACTCCTCTGCTAAAGGGGAGCACAGCCTTGGGTATAACAACATTATACTTCCGAGGAAGCCTGTTTCAGATGGAATCTTTCAGATGGAATAGTAATTGCGTGTTACATTTACAGCATGCTTTTCTTCCAACCTAAGGGAGCAGCTATGGCTTTCCTCCCCATTATATCCTCACAGCAGCCCTGTGAGGTAGACCAGGTGGAGAAAGTGACAATCCCAGGGTTGCCCAAAGAACACCATGGCTCAGTGGGAACCTGAGCATAGATCTTCCAGGTCCTGGTCGGAAACTCTACCACTGCATTGGGATCAGGGTCAGATCTAGCAGGACAATTCATGCCCCATCCAGACCATTCAGAGAAAGGGCTTTTAGGCAGGTTGGAATCCAAGGCCTGGGGGGCTGACCTCAGGGTAGGAGAGCAGGGGTTGGTTCGGAGGCTATCTGAGGCAGGCCCTTGTGTATCATGCTGAAGATTTCACTTTCCAGAGTCCAGCCCAATTAAGGCCCATTCTTTTCTCAGAACTTTTTTGTGAGAGACAGATATTAGTAAAAGAGAGAAATCTCAGAAACACTGACAAATCTTTGTACTTGCAAACAGCAAGAGGAAGGAATTTGAACCTCTTAGGGAAACTCTGTGCATTGTTCTTAGTTGCTAAACATCACACACTTGCAAGGATCCTCTGGTCAAGTGATGTAACTTTCGGAAAACCGGTTGTGTTGGAAGCTCGTCTCATCTGCTGCTCTCAAAATGTTCCACAAATCAAAAGATCCTCGAGGAAAGATGAAGCCCTTTCTTCCACAAGAATAAGAAATAAACTGCAGCATCCTCGAGCATGAGGATGTCTTACTTCCTGGGAGTGTGTATTCTGTATCCCTGAAGAAAGAATTTGTCCCCCAGGCTTATGCTGTGTCTGAGGTTCTTCCTCCATAGTGCTAGAAAATTATAGGAACTAGTCCCAGGTTCTTCTTGGGGTGTCTTCCCACTTCTCGGTTCTAGACAAATGAAGGAGAACAAAGCAAAGGGTGACCAGAAGCTGAGACTGTGTTTTGGATATTGTGCAGGACAGATGGCCAGAGAGAGAGAGAGAGAGAGAGAACATTGTTTATTTGTTTTGTTTTGCACAGTCCATGGTGGGTCTCCCAAATGCTTAAGCCCGTTGAACAGAGTGAGCCTTGCTTTTCAGTAAAGATGCAGTGGATGAGGACCGAAGCATTAGACTGCAGTACAGGAATTAGGAGCCACTCTGACAAAAGTTTGTAGACCTTCTCACCAGCCTCTCAGTTGCCACCAACTCCACCATCCCTGGGTGGCTTGGAAGGATTCTTACAAGAATGAAAACTCATGGCATGTTTGAAAGGATCTTCAGTTGGAGGTGTGGGGTTTTTCTCCCCCCTGTGGTTGGATTCACAGGGTTTGGGGGGGGGAATAAAAGGTCTGCATGCTCTCCTTTCCTCTGCAGACAAAAGCCAGAAACCACTTAAGCTTGAGAAAGTTCCAGCTCATTCCCTCTGCTACCAACTGTTGGGGGGGGGGGAGAGGGAGGAGCAGCAGGAGCACAGGCGAGTCCAGATGTTTCTGCAGCTGCATGCCCTCTCCTTTTCTCTCTCCTGCTCGAGTGAGCCACGCATAGCCAGAAAGTGGCAGGCACAGCTCTTCTGTTGCGAAATGTGAAGCCCAGGCTTTGAATTGCCTGGGGCTTCTTTCGTGCATTCACCCCCTTGCCCATAGAATGGCTGTCGCTTCATGTCACTGTGTTGCTTCACGTTCACTATGCAGCGGAATTTGAACCCGACACTTTCTAGGCAAAGCGTCTTCTGTCTTTGCATCAGATGAAGCAGGCTGCAGACCAGCCACCCAAGCAGATGCTGTTAGTTTTCAAGAGCTGTGTTGAGACTCCTCTGTTGTGTTGGCTCCTTTTTTGACCTGCAGAGAGGCTCCCCACCCTTCTGTGAGATGGGGTTTAATCCTGAGCTGCTCATATTTGGCAGGGGTCAATTTGCTGTTCCCAGGATCATTCATGTGAGCTACACACCTTGATAAAAATGCAAAAAAGCAAGCAAAAAAGCAAACTGAAAGTGGCTGTTTGGACGTCCACACCTGGTCTGAAAAACGTTTGGGTTTGGGGCGGGTTTTTTTTGTGTCATTTGTGTTATATCTTCTCTTGGGTTTTTGGGTGTTCAGCACTGTAGTGGGCAAGGGGAAGCGAGGAGATGTGACCTTTTTAAAAGATACCGGACCATTCCAGGAATTAGAATTCATATTTTTATGCTGGGGAGAAAAATCCCTGTTTTGGGGAGATGGGGCAGAGGACTCTTGGAGAGAGTGTCAGAAATACTTTTTAAACTTCTGCAATGAATGAACAAGATGAAAACTTCTCCAGAGGAAGGAGAGCATCCATCTGCTCACTCTGAACCTTTTAATGTCTTCAGGAGGTGAAACACAAATGAAATTGTTGTTGCTTTTTTTTCTTTTTTAATTGGAAGCAAATGTCAACCTGGCCTTAAGTCCCTAAAGTATTATTAAGCATTTTATAACCTTTCCACAACAGCCTGACATGACAAAGATGTGTAGTTTAGGGAATTCTAATAACCACATCTCTTCCATCCCCACAGCGAGTCGGATGGGAATCCTAGCACAGAAGATGAATCCAGCCGTGGCCCCGAAGAGACAGAAGCAGCTCTGGGGATTTCCATGACGCCCGAAGGGCTTCCAAACTCTGGCAGCCTTTTCTTGCCAGCTTCCTGCTCTAGCGCCTCCTCCATCCTTTTGAACGGCAACTTCATCACAGCCACCTCTCCCACGATGCTCCTCAATGGCGGATCGGTCATCCAGACCCCCAGCGGAGGAGTCATCCTGAACGGATTGGCCCTGGCAGACAACCAGACCATCACCCTCAGCCCTGTGGCGGCCACCCCCAGTCCACCTGTCCTCCTCAACGGCTCCCCCTCCTTGCTGAGTGGGAAACCTGCTGCACCCAGCAGTCAGGAGGTCTCCAAGGCTTCCCAGGAACCTCTTCCCTCCACAGCTGTCATCCTCAGCCCAGCAGCTCTTCAAGGAGAGGTGAAATCAGAGACCGCGGAGCCGCTGGCCTTTGGGGTGGAAGTGAAGTCCGAGGATAGGCAGGGGGCCGTCCCACCCCTGTTATCTCTCCCCAATGCTTCCACGCTGCTCTCTGACCAGAAGGGAGCCCTGCTGGTGGCTGCTTCCATGTCTCAAGTAGTCCCATCCAACGAGGAGGCTCCTGCAGCCAGCCAGCTGGCCCCGCCACTTCAGCCAGCAGCCACCTCCAGCCCTCAGATCGTCCCTCTTGCCAGGCTAGTCCCTGCCACTCAAGCCATGTCAACTCCCCAGGTCACCGTGGCAACCGTCAGTGGGCAGGTTACCCTGGCAACCCCATCTTCATCTACTACAGCCACACCACTCATTTCCATCCCGGGATCTTCTCCAGCCCAGGCTACGGTCCTCCATGTTCCTGCCCCGTCTCTGGTTCCCATCACCCAAGTGCCGCCTCCCTCTCAAGTGGTCCCTCTGTCCCAGTCTGTCCCAGGGACGCAGGTGCTCTCCCCATCCCAGATGGTGCCCATGTCGCCCACGCAGATCTACACCGTAACACAGGGAACTCCTGCCCCTCAGCTGGTCTCCCTCCCTCAAGTGGCCCAAGGTTCACAGATCCTCTCTCTCCCCCAAGTGGTGCCCACCTCACAGGTGGTGACGCTGCAGCAGGGCGTGGGCAGCCCCATCCAGATCCTAACGAGTGCTGCCTCCATCAAAATGGGCCCCGTGACGGGGACGCCAGCGGCGGGTGGAAATCTTGGCCAGAGCAGTGTGCATCTCATCAACACCAACGTCGGCATGACAGCTGTGCAACTTCCAGGCACCACGCCAGGTATTTTCTGTGGGCAGAAACTGGTTGGGAGGGCTTGCACATGAAGCAAGTGCCATAGTGAGGGGGATAGTTAATGAGGTGATGAATCAAGGATCTCAGCATTTGCCTTAGAAAGGCTGAGGGACAGCTTGCCATCTGAGTGATCACTGCCCCCATTTTCCTGATGACGGTTGCAAAACCCATGTAGGTGGGTGCAGCCATAAACATGGCAGCCCTTGGACCAAACAGGCGATCATCATGAGAAGCAGGCCTGGTATTTTACAATATACTACACGTGCTAAAGGTCGGTCACTGCAGAGTAAAGTCTCCAGATTACCGAACGATTCAAATAGATGTGAGCAGCTGCAGGGAAGGCAAAACTCAGTGGTAGAACCATAGGCTGAAGATGAAGCAATTTCTCTGTCAGGTTGGAAAGATTTATGGTGGTGTGCCTGCACTTGATAGGTCACAAAAGTCCTTTTCCATTTAGGGTGGGATACATGTGTAGGGACCATCTTGGAGAGAAGGAGAGGGAATTTCCATGTTGGTGCACCAAGTCAGAGAAGGAACGGGGAGGCAGGATACAGAGACTCTTTCTTTGCTTAAGATGTGAGACGGCTTGCTTGCTCTCCAACCTAGGTAACCTCCTGCTGACCAATCCGGCAACGGGCAGTAGTACCATCGTCACTGGCATGGCTCTGCAGCAGGGCAAGCTCATTCTGACGGCCACCTTCCCAGCAGGCATGCTGATGGCACCCATCCTCTCAGCTCCAGCAGCGGCCCCGACCTTGGCTGTTCCCATCAAGCAGGAAGTGGGAGTGACTGCACCAGCCACTCTCGGAAGCCATGAAGGTGGGGACAACAGCAGCACTGGGGTGTTGCTCCCGGGTGTGACTTCTGTGCTGCCCTCTGGGGTCTCCTCACTTTCAGCCTCCGACAGTGGTGGGTCAGCTGACTTGTCTCCATATAGCACCAACTCCGGGCAGGCCATCCTTCTTTCCAGTTTCTCCCAGCAAGAAGGGCTCACAGCATCCCAGCAGCAAATGGTGTGGCCTGGTGCCGTCAGCATGGATCTTCAAGGGACCGGCTCCGAGGGGCTGTTTGAAATGGACAAGAGCCCCATGGAGGAGCAGGGCGGCTTACTCCAGCTCCCTGAGGATGATGGCCTTTTGCTCGATGCTTCTGGGGCTGACCCCATGGGCTCTGAAGCCCTGGACTCGGATGAGAAGGTGCTGACGCAGCTCCAGTCAGTGCCCGTGGAAGAGTCGCTTGACTTGTAAAACAGAAAAATCCAGAGGGATCCAAGGAGATAGTTTGCGGGGTTCTCCCTGTAATCCTGGGTTCTTGTTCCTTGCCACCTCCCAGACCAGGACTGGTTTAGGAGAGCTAGAAGTGCCTTGAAAGGGAAACCTTTTTCCCATGTGTGTGAACCCTTTTTTCCCTCTCTCTCTCTTTGTAATCACGGCTGCAGGTGTATCTTTTTGCAAGGGTGAGCAAACACTACAGTACAAAAACTCATATATGGACCGTTCTCTTCCAGTTCTGCACAGTAGTTACAAATATCTAAGTGCCATCTTGTGGCCACCAGAAAAGTAGCAAGCAACATCTACACTTGCTTTCTTTGGAGGCCAAGAAGGGCTTTCTCTGCTTGGAGGGAGAGCTGGGTTGTCCTCCCTTTTATTTCCTGTTAGGCCTTCCTGCCCCTTCGAAACCTGTCTCATTCTCTTGCGAGCCGCGATGATGCCACTTCGAGGTTACGCATTGCCCATTCACCAGCAATGGGGAGCACTTAGACCACAAGGGGATGTTTCCTTTCCTCTCATCCATGGTGCTAGGGATGGGGTTCAGTTCACAGTGTGACCCTCAAATCCCAATTTGGAGGGGGTAGGGAGAAGAGCCAGTTTCCAGTGGCTGGACTTAACTATGCTTTTTGAGTTTGGAGCAGGGAAAGATCCAGGCTTTGCCTCGTATTGGTTTTTAGGGCCCTATGTTGGTGCGTTTCTGCAGTGCTTAAATATCTGGTTCAAAATTGGAATGCATTGACACAAAAGGAACCAAAAAGGAAATACAGACATTGTGCTGGTCCTTCAGGATAGAAAAGCCTGACTAGAGTCTCTTTTCTACATTTTTTATGTCCGTGTAAGCATTTTTCAGCATTTAGTACATATGAGAAAGCAAAGGAAATCAAAGGAACGTGTGAACTGTACATGAAGCCCTGACTTGTGAAAAACAGATGAGATCCTGCAGAGATCCGTCTGGCAATTAAAGGTACATGCAAATAGATTTTAGATGCGGCTTTGCAGCCCTTTAAACCATAGTAAAATCAGTATTGGCCTTACCCAAAATTCCCTAGTTTTAGGGGTTGGGAACAAAAAATCCCAGGACAATTAGAGACACTTAAAAACATTCCTGAATACCTTGTTATGTCATTACACTTGAGTTCCCTGGAGCATATGTTTCTTTTTGCAAATTTTAAAATTAGCAGGTGGTCTGACTTTTTTTTTAAGGCACAGAAGGAATTATATATACATAAATCTCTCATTAGAAAAAGCAAGCTTAAAATCTCTTATTTCCCATACTTTCTATTGTGAAGTGGCATCTTTCCTTCCAATATGTTACTGGTTTTCTTTTTACACTACATCCATGTAATTGATGGGGAATATTAGGACCATTAACATCTTATATGACGTGAAGGCCCTGCTGTGCAGGTGAAGGAATTTCTGAATATTGAATCTGTGGTAGTGATTGAAGGAATTTGGAATGTTCTGTAAAACTTTTCAAAACAGAGCCAGTTTTGGAAATGATACAGAGGGAAACTTTTGAGCCACCATGGAGCAACTCAACGAGGTAATCATAGTAACATTACAGGTTATGCTACTTTCCCTACTGTCTTCCAGAAGAACTTTGGTTTTCTCTTTTGTATTCTTTTAAACTACCCATGCTCCTTAACAAGAAAAAGTGAAGCTTCTAATTTAGAGAAGAAATGTTATAGCTCAGTGGTAAAGCATATCTGCTTCGCACATAAATGCCCCAGGTTCAATCTGTAACATCTCCAGGTAACACTATAAAAGACGCTTGCCTGAAGCTTTAGAGAGCTGCTCAAGCCCATGTTCCCAACGTGCCAGCTGTGGGATTAAGAGAGTTGAAGCCAATAAGTCTGAAAGACACTTGCTAGGAAAAGGTTGATGTAAACACTGCAAAGCTATGTAGACCAAAAGACTGACATGATGTAAGGCAGGTGCATAATGTTTCCATGCCAGAAAACAGACCAGCCAATCCTACAAAAGGAAACCGCTAGCTTAAATATTCCAGGGCAGAAATTCCTGCCCTTCGTTTATGTACCCATGCAGACTCAACCCTCTTGCAGAACTTCTCTGTGTCAATCAAGAGTTTTTCACTGAAGTAGAAGGGGAATTTTATTCAAAAACTGCTGTTGAGTAGCAATGTGCCATTGGGATTTTCCACCTTGATTGCAGAGTCAGAAGCCTACTCCCCCGGCTTCTAACAGTTGACAGTTCTGGAGAGAAATCACAGTATTGCTACAAAATGACAAGACTAACTGTTCCTCTCTCTCCCCCATTACTGTATTTTCCATGATAAGAGCTAAGCATCTAAGTTTTCAGCTGAATAATTGAGCCCCGCCCAGCCCTTATCTACCCCACACAGGTACTACAGCATTACACGTCTTCCCACTGTTTGTGAGAAACAATCATTTCTACAAGATATTTTTATATCTTCTCGTGTTTTTAATGTGTATTTGTGTCTTTTATATATATATATACATACATATATATATTTTATATATAAATATATTTTATCTTAAATCTCTGTTTGTCTATGCGTTCATGAATCTTCTGGAAATTCACCTGCTCTGCCATTCTGACAGCCAGCAGATGATTTAAAGTGGTCCAATTCTATGTTAGATGACTATTAGTTAATTTATTTATATGCCCCTTTTTCACAGCAAGTAGTACTCAAAGTTGCCAGTTATTTGAACACAGTCTTCAATGGTGTATAATATTCTGCAATCACAAATGCAAAAATTGTTATGGGGCAGAGAAGTCAGCATTTTGAGAATCTCTGTTTATGTTTTCGGGTCTTTTAATTACGAGTATTAGAACTTTAAGCACACATAGGTAAATCTGTTTAACCACATGGAATCTGGTATAGGGATTAGTGAGGCTTGGGTGGTTTGTAGCTTCTGGTTTGGCACACTCAACGGTTCCAAAAACATGAAGGGAGCATCTTCCCTTTTTTGTGTATTCAATTTGGATCACTATTTGAGTGTGCTTGCTGGGAAATTAAAATATGAAGATAATGGTCAGAAGCAGGGATGCAGAAAGGTTTTGGCTTAAGAGAATTCAGGCTGAAAATAAGGTTTATTTGATGGGGTGTAACTTAAGGTCATTGCTACCCATGTAAAGTGTGGAGAGAACTACTTTATCCCTAGTATGTTGCCTTGACATGTGTGCTCCCTCCTGTAGCACTTACCACCTTGCCAGGGGTACCAGCATGCTAAGCATCACGCTTCAGGAGCTGAAATCTTACCATATTCATATTTTACATTTATGGGGTTTAAGCCTGGCTACATGGCTCTCCAACCCCCACCCCCCCCCTCCCAACACAGTAGGCCAGGCTGAATGATAAGGAAAGAATGCAACTGATCCAAGGCTACCTAGTGAATTCTGTTGCTCAATGGGGACTAGAATCTAGATTCCTCGGAACCAAGTTCAACACTGGCTATTCTGGATCCAAACAGAAGTTCATATGATCTGGTTACAAAACCATATCGCTCGGTCCCTCTCTAAGCCAAACTTACAGCCAAAATCACATTAGTGTTCCAGAGATGTGATTCCAATAGAGCATTGAGTCCGAGTGATCAGGCTTGCCAACGAAAACCATTTTTAGCTTCTAAAGGCAAATGAGGGGAACGGAGAAAAGCACCTGTTGTGACAATCAGTCATCTTGAGCGGATGAGGGGATTCCTCTTTTAATGAATCAATTATTTAATTTCAGCATTCTGAATCAGAGCAAGAAGGTGAGGGACATCCTTGCTGTGCTCTGAGCAAATTGAATTTGGAATGCACGTTGCCTACCACGAGGTGTGCTTCACAACCCGGAATGCGGCAATCAATCTTTTATATTGTCCAAAGCAGACTTTTTAAAGCCATCCAAACCACAGATTTATATGGAAGCTATGAATTCCATAAACTGAGAATCTCTTCCTCTCACCTTTGCAATTCTACACCTGTATATGTGTGCAAAGAAATAGGTTAGCAGGGAAAGGACCAAATGGTCACCTGGAACCATTCTCCAAAGAACTGGGAGCAGTGGTGGGATGGAAGACAAGAGGCCCCTGGACTTCCTGTGGAACATGGTTGATTGAGACCGACAGAGAAAGCGCTTCTCTGATTAATTTTCTACATACAGCAAGTTTCTTGCTGTAGCCACTGCTGCCGCATCAGCTCCAGAACAAAGCTTTCCTCCCCAAGAGGCTGTTAAGTCGCTGAGAAGAAGGAAGGTGATCCAGGCTGGATAGTATTACTCAAATGGCTGTGTAAGCAACACCATCTGGGGTGGGAGCAGTGAGGGGGATTTTCTTGTCCCTGAATTAGGTGGGGAAGTGGAGGGTGGAGTGGAGGGAAAGACAGGCATGATTAACCCTTTGTAGTATCCGAGAGAGCATTTAATTCCGTATTGGTGGGAAAGCGGATAGGGGCTGCAGAAATTAATATGAGCTGGAATAAGGGGGAAGGTAGCAGAATCAAGGGAAGGAACAAAACAAACCAGTGACTTGCTTTCTTATATAGAGATACTGCAGCTTAAGTCCATGTGACCTGTACAGTTGATCCCATTCCATTGCCAAAAGTTGTATTTGAGTGGTGGAATCCCCTTTGAAGGGGGTGAGGAGAGAAATGTCTTTAAAAAAAAAAGCTGGAAATCAGTTTCCAGTTATTAAAAGTGTGAAGTCTGGAGATTTCAATCTGATCTGAAACGAAGGGCTTCCAAAAGTTAGGAAAGCAGAGCAATGTCTAACGGAACCAGAGCAGGTGTCAATCTGGTGTGAGTCAGTATGGCCCAGCAGTTAAGCTGGTGGACTGGGACTTGGGGGAGATTTGGGCTCAGATCCCCACCCAGCCTTGAAAGATTACAGGTTAACCTTGGGCCAGTCATCCTCTCTCAGCCTCAGCCACCTCAACAGACTTTTTGGTGGGGATAAAGTTGGGCTAAACATAGAGGCATATTTGCACAATCTATATAGGTACCCAGACAACTGTGAAAAAGAAAGACGTATCTGAATCTTGGGTTCATCACAGGATGCTAAGAATTTCTGGAATCAAGAGGATGACCTGAAAGCTCGTGAATAAACAAAACACCAAGAAGTCGCAAAACACATACAGGCTAGAAAACCTGAATACTTTGTTCACCTATTGTGAAATGAGTAATGCTATTTGTTACAGATTATTGTTCGAAGCAAATTAAATAGGAAAAGTTTGAGAGGACGGCCTGACTGGGAAACCTGGGAGACTGGTTTAGAGATAGCACCACATCGTTATCTAGAGTTGCCAGATCTGAAGTTGGAAAAGCCATTATGCTATCCAGCTTCTGGTGGGAGACAAAGGAGGAAAAGGAGGAATACAGGTTGATTATTTATTTCTTTTTAAGCATGTTGCTCTGAAGTTACAGTACTTCCAAGATTGGGCATGTTCCCCCAAAGCAACCGCTACCTGTCCGAGCAAGTGGAACCAGCATCTGCTTGCTAGAATGCTGTGCCCACTACAGAACCCAGAGGCACCAGGTAGCAGCTGCCCAGCCCTATTATCTACTTCCATCTTCTACTTGGTGCATTATTGGGCAGATGGAGTTAGGGTTCCTCTGCCTTGGTACCTTTTGAGGAGTTGGGTTCCAGTTTTTCCGTAAGCAAAGTGTCTTCCTCTCCACTTTCTTCACTAGAAGAGAGATGCTGCTTTAGCCCAGAAGCCAGACAAGGCCTCTTGTTATCTGTCTTCCCTCAACCAGTTATTTGTGTTAGGAATGGCTGCTGGCTTGGGTGGGAAACATGATCTCCACATGGGAAGAGCAAGGAGGCAGGAGAATGAAACGGCACAAGCAGCAGCTGTGGCTCAGAGGGGCTGATCAATCACCTGGCAAGGCCAGGAACAAAGGGGAGACAAAGAGCTTTGCCTGTGGATTTACAGCACGTGATACATGTTAAAAGAGTTTGCTCCCATCCAAAGATGTTAAAAGCAACCAAAACTCTCCTTTCTATTCCCTTTTTTCATTTTGAGGAAATAAAAGGAAACCGATCTAGTTTGAGAAACTTTGGGATTAGCTATCATGTTGGTATCAAGCTTTAGGGTTTTTTAAAGAGTTTAGTATGGATTCTAAAATGATTTTGAAGAAGACACAGGGAAGGGAAGGATGCTGAGGAAAAAGGATTCCTACAGGTTACAAGGAAGGATTTGGTGCTCTTTTTTCTTTTCCAGAACAGGAACAACAAAACCCATGTTTCAAAGTAGCATGGTATAAGATGAAAATCTAAAAAAACTGCTGACAGATCTGAGCCAGGGCTTGGGCAGATGTCAGCTAATAACAGAAGAGGCAAGTATGAGCCAGAAGCAGAGCTGTTCGTCTTGACCAAGACACCTTCTGCCTACCCCACTCCACACTGTGTAGGGGATATCTCATGTTTCCTTATCCAGGAGGACCCCTCCGGAGAAAGGTTTACCACCCAGAGGTAGCATGGCTTAAGACTTTTTCTCTTGCTCTTCTTGCTGAGCCGGCCAATGGCTGTCCACGGCTCCAGCCTGCAAGGGCTGGGCCTGTAACCGATACCCCTCTTAGACGTGTACCCCAGGCGACCGTCTCTAGAGCCAGTAGAGACAGAGAGAGTCCTGACGGCGCAGACAGGAGGAGAGAAAAAGGGAACATGGCCACCCTGGAGAGAAACTTGCCAGGCACCTGGCTTGCCTCCGGCTCCTCGCATCCACGCTGGCCACAGTAGGCCAGATCTGGTTTCCTTTTTGAAAGAGACAGGGTCGCCTCCTGTTCTCGGCAGCAAGGGCAGCGTTGTGTTTTGCATGCAGGCCTCCTCAGAGGAAGCGCATTCCGCTTGTGGACCCGCCTAAGCTGGTTTCGAAAGCCACCGAGTTTCGGAGTCCGCTTTCGGCACCCTCCATGAACAGGCAACCTGTGCGCTTCCTCATCAGCCATGAATTTCGGCTTCACTCAAGAGCAAGTGGCATGCGTGTGCGAAGTTCTACAGCAAGGGGGTAACGTTGACCGCTTGGGTTGTTTCCTATGGTCCCTGCCAGCCTGCGACTACCTGCAGAAGAATGAGGCCGTCCTGAAAGCCAAGGCCGTGGTGGCTTTCCACAGGGGGAACTTCCGGGAGCTCTACAAGATCTTGGAGAGCTATCAGTTCTCTCCTCACAACCACCCCAAGCTGCAACAACTGTGGCTCAAAGCCCACTACATCGAAGCGGAGAAGTTGCGCGGGAGGCCACTGGGGGCCGTGGGAAAATACAGGGTGCGGCGCAAATTTCTCCTGCCACGAACCATCTGGGATGGAGAGGAAACCAGCTACTGTTTCAAGGTAAGACTTCATGGAACCACACTTTGCTCTCACCGAGATAGGGCAGAAAAATCATTTTTTTAACGTACAGGTTTCCACTGCTTAATGTTTTGTAGGCACAAATCCTGCACATAAGCCTTTGTAAAATTTCCTGTCCTGGAGGTTTGCAAATCAGTATTTCTGTTTAATTGACTGACTTTGGGTTCCTTTTTAACAGTCTAAGTTACCTGCCATCATCTTTTCACTCACTCTCCCGCTTCCTATCAAGCTTGCCCTTGACAGTCAATATCAAAGGACTCCATTGAAACAACCTTTCTTTTATCACCACTGGCTCTATATAACTTGGGCTCTGCTCCTGAAGTTTCCACTTTTCACATGGGCAGAACATTTTGAGTCACTGAGTCATAACTATCGCTTTTCCACCAATGGGCTCAAAGTGTACAAATACCTTTTCTCTAGAGATGGGCACAAACTACTGGTTGGGCAGTTTGTGGTGGTTCGTTTAGTGGTCAAACAGGTGTTCCCCTCCACACCACCTTTGTCCTCCCTGATTTAGATTATAAGCCAATGAACTAGGAAACTAGAAGAAGATAGAACTAGATTCCCCCCATGAAGGGTGACAGGATAGCAAATCCTTAGAGATTCCATTCCATTCCTCTTCACTCCATCTCCAAGCAGGGATCCTCTGATATAAGGAGGCCCAGGCCTCAGTTCCAAAAAGAAAGGGGACCACACTTTGTGTACTGCTAGTCCATGTCAACATTAATGGCTTTGGTGGACCAATAATGTGATCCAGAAGAAGACTTCCTATGTTCCTCATAACTGTCTGAGAGGAACAGCCTCTGACGACTCACCTTTTCCCATGCTTGTGCCAGGGAAGACTGCCACTGCTGAACCTGTTAAGAGCACAGTCTCCCTGGCAGGAGAGAAAGGTGAATGGAACAAGCTCAGCAAGATATTCACTTGTTCCCACAATAATATATCATATACGGTAATAATAATAACATACTAACTGCCTACAACCCCTGCCCACAGTTCCAACTTTTCCAGTCAATGGTTTTTACTCCTCCAGTGATAAATCACAAAAATCCAGCTGAGTCTTATGTTATCTGTGATTCAAAATAAAAGAAGGTATTGCTAAATCTTCCTTGTAGGGAACACAACGAAGCACAGAAAACAATGTCATCATTGCCCTCTGCTGGTTATTCCCTATGACTTCCCCTAAATTAGATGCAGGAAAGACTACAGCTCTTTTCAGCCACAGCTAACAAGAGTGATGGTGAAGAGCTGTGGAACTGAAGTTACAACCCTGCACACTGAGATTAAAAATAAAAACTTAATCTCACAAACACGGAGATGGAGGCAACACTGGCTGATACAATTTTGGAAAAAGACGTTGGAAGACAAAAGAAGACATACTGTACTGGGGGTGAATATCGAAAACTGCAGCAGCCAGGAAACAAAAGCATGACTTACAATGTTATAAAGAAAGCAAATCTGTAATAAGAGTTACAACACTTATAACGAATGTTACAAGGAAAGAAAATTTATGGTAATGACTAGATCCAGACTTCATCATCTGTAGAGTAGACTCCCCGCCATCAACGGTCAATATGACTAAATTTGGATCTAGGCTGCTACATATAAACATAATTTAGAATATCGTATACAGGTTTGGTTGCTCAAAAGGGTGTCACAGACTGGGAAATGCTGGGAGAAGAATGACTAAAATGCTCATAGGATTGGAGGCAAAGCTGAAGAATTTGGTGCTTTTATTTCAAGGACTGGGAGAGAGAATATATTAAGGGAAATGCAGAGGTTTATAAAATTTTAACTAGCCAAAATAGAAAGAGAGAGAATATGGAATTGTCACACACATCATTTCCCAAATTCTTGTTTGACTCCGTTTCAGTTCTTTCCTGACCCCCTTTGCTCTCACACAGGAAAAATCTCGGAGTGTGTTACGAGAGTGGTACACCCACAACCCCTACCCATCCCCTCGTGAGAAGAGGGAACTGGCAGAAGCCACTGGCTTGACCACCACCCAGGTCAGCAACTGGTTCAAAAACCGGCGCCAGAGGGACCGTGCCACAGAGACCAAGGAAAGGTGAGGGGGCTGATCCTACATACTTGGGACTGGAACACAACCTCTAGGGGGTTTGCTGTAGCTGCAGATGGAAAGGACTTGGACAGAGACTGTTGCGTACCAACAGAACAGGGAGAAAAGCTAGATTGCCTCTTTGGAGCTCCTCAGTGGATAACATAGATCTCCTGTATGTTATCAGATTTTATTTAAAGAAAGAGCGAAACATGGTGGTGGCAATGAAGGAAATAGGGAAATAAGCAGAACTATCTGGACACAATGCAGGGGAGGGAAGTAGATATCACCTTGCAGTTTGGATTTAAAACTGAAACCAAACCTAAAAAGGCTGAAAGTTACTGGACTAAGACATTCATTAATTTCTATTAGTGGTTAGAAGGGTTCCTGCGGCACCAAGATCTGTTGTTCTTGGAGCTGGGACTGAGTTACTTCCTTGAGCTATAGCTTTCAGGATCCTCCAGGCCATATTGGGAGTTGTATCCAAGAACTTAACTTGTATTCTTTTAAAAATTCTTCTTGGGATCCTGTGGAACTGATAGGACTTGGAACCTGGAGGCAGAGTTTTGTTGCTTCCACCACCCACTTTTCCTCCCCTTCTTCTTCTCTTCAGAGAGAACAGTGAAGGTGGTGCTTTGAAGGAAGGAAGGGGCATGGCACGAGAGGCATGTGCTGTCCGCAGCTCAGATGACGAGAACTCTCCCACAGATAGCCCTGTGGCTCCTGGATCCAGCCCCTCGCTCCTCTACCCTGGCTTGCCACTTTCAACTCCACTAAGACACTCCACACCTGGTGCCCACAGCATAGATTTTCTGCATCACCAGCCACTCCACAACAGCCTCCAGGGGCCTCTCGCTTCTACCCTTGTAGATCTGGGGTCCTAAAACAATACGGTGGAACACAGGCCCCTTTGCAGATTCTTTCTAGTCCTTCGAAACACCCATCTGTCTGACCAACACTGTCGTTAAGACCATTTATTACAAAACATCATCTCCTGGCTTATGTGGAGAAGAAGAGTTTCACCTTGCCACGTTTATAACCTACAATCCAAAATTTGGGTTTGTAGCATAGATTTTACGCTCTAGTAGTCATAGCAGACCTCTCTCTTTCTTTCTCTCTCTCTTCTACCAAAAGCCATACCCAAGAAAATGATGTAAAAGTTAAAGAAAATCCTCTCACCTGCCTCTAAACTCCAAGATTACTACGTACTGTAGGATGAGAGGCAGAGAAAAGGATGTTGGGGTATATATATTTTTTCATCACAGCACATTCCCTACTGCCTTACTCTGCCAAAATTTGCAGCTCCCTTGTTCCCCTATACAGTAGCTGATAACAAGGTCTGACCTCCATTTCTGGTAAAAGAACAATATGAAATACACTTGGTGGTGAAACAAGAGTTGTTCTGCCTCCACAGAACCAAGCAAAAATGAAGCAGAAGTAGTTTCTAAACTAGGACTTTGATGCTAAGTACTGTACAACTATATCCTGCAGTAGCAGCACTGATTGAAAGTGGAAAGCACTGAGTTAAGAAGGCTAATTAAGATAATAGCCTGGATAACTGAACACATGAGAATGCCTATCATATTCTAGAGAGAGCAAGAGCAATTAGAGTGACTTGCAAAAGAATGGAGGAACCGAATGACTTTGATAGAGGACTTGAATGAAGCACTTGAGAGCATGAGAATGGACCCAAGAAAAGAAGAATAGCAGCCCTCTCCAGTTCACCATGAACCTACAGTCATTTCATTCAGGGGGTGGTACATTTTGCAGGAAGAGGTTCACTGGATTTCTGAGATGCTTCTCGGGCACATTTCCTGAAGAGACCCAACTCAGCTGCTTGCTTCTGCTTGGTCTTCTGATTCTAGCCTGCCAAGTCACTTTGTGTTGCCACATTTCATAATAAATGAAGCCTTCCAAAGGGTGGTATCCTCTTGTCTAAGGACATCAGTGAATAATATGTGTTCCTATGGCCAGATGAGCCATTCAAGGGGTGTGTCCACCCCCCCTTGTGCTGGCACGGGAAGAATCACACAAGCCATTTGCCTTTTTCCTGTTTTGCATAGCAACACCCAGAATCCCTGAACTAGCATGGCTACTGGGAAACTGTGGCTGACTTTAAGGGAACATTGAGGAGCTGTCCTATGAGGAAAGTTTCCATTTAGTTGAGCCTCTTGCAGCCTACTGCCAGCTCTGAAGGTGGCGAAGGACAGGCAGTGAGATGCTCTGTTGAGAGTTTCTCAAGTGTCATGATAAAGGCTGATATCCAAGACATGCTTTCCAGGGAATACGTCCCCCTCCACCCAGTAGGATATGCTTCTGAGCAGATACGTTAAGACTCAGATTCAAGAAAGTGACCTGCAGTGAGGAAGTCCAGAGTGCAAATATAATCTCTCCTAGGCACACAAGCACCCTCTCATCCTCAGCCCCCATATGCAATGTGAGCATAATACTATTGTTCTACTTTATAGGGTTGTTGCACAGATCATTGACCCAATTTTTGAAATGTTTTGAACACTGTAAAACAATATAAATAAATGCAAGGCACAACCAAAACGTGTCTCAGCCATGGGGCCTGTACTTTACAGCACAGGAATAAGGAGCAATGGTAAGAAAGGAGTCTCCCAGATCTACAAATAGAATGGGGAAATATAGATCTCTGCCAGTGGGAAAACCAAGACAATGGATTGTTTACAAACATGATGAAAGCTTATAACATGGTATCACTTGCCCAAAGCAACTATTTTAAAATGATAAATAACTGCTCCACCAGCCCACACATTGAGAGAATTGATGCAACTGATTTTCTGGCCCAACCAAAGCATGTTCTGGGGAAGATAACTGTCTTCCCTGAAAACAGTCCTAACTCCAAAGGAAAGGGGCTGCTTGATTTCACTCAAAGCCTTTAGCTTCAGACCTCAAAGGACCAGGGGGAGGAAAGGCATAGAGCCACCAAAAACACTTGTTAGTTTTAAAGCTAGCCTTTATTTTAAATATAAATAGAGGTGGAAAAAAACTACCAATAAATAGATAAATAGATAAATACAACAGCAGAAAAATCCATTCAAGCCTGTAACAAAATTTGGAACAAAAACTGATTGCAAACACAGAGGTAAGGGACCATTTCAGATGAGGGTGGGCAAAGGGTAGACTTTCAGATGTAACTGGACTGTTGTTATCAGCCTTCACCAGTATTGGCTAAGCTATCTAGGACTGATGGAAGTTCCAATCTTACAATTGTGGGGGGGGGCACTACATTTTACCCACCTTTGATTTATGAGATAGGTCAACGGCAAGTGATTTTGAAGGTCTTCCTCAAGTAGGACGGAAACCAACCCAAAATGTTATGCTACAGTGGCCTGATCTGTGCTCTTCACAAGTACAATCCTGTCATTCTACCTTCCCACTGTGAGCACTCTTGTTTGCTCAGAATCAAGTGTCTTGGAACTTATTTAACCTCAGACTAAAACTACCAAGTGTTTTCCTCTTCAGGATCTTTGGTGTAACAGACCCATCAAGGGTGAATTCAGTGCTACCCAGAGCAAACATATGAACTCACATACATGGACATTCATTTGCTTCAGGGAATGGCAAACACACACAGGAAGCAACTTGCTATGTAACAAAGCATCACATTTACCATGAAACGAGTTAACCCACGTGGACCTCAAAATCTGGATCCTGTATTGCAGCAAAACATCCCACAAAGCTAAAGGCCCAATAACAAAAACCTTAAGTTTTAGTAAAGCATCAGAGGAGCTAAACATGTTTGGCAATAAATATGGATTTGAAGTTAAAAGCCAAAATGAAACAGACGTCGAGTTTTCCAGAGGAAAGACACTGTTATATACTCTGAAAATTCTTTTTTTAAAACTCCACACAGAACTGTTGCCTTTTGAAAATTACACCCATCCATGTCAAATGGAGCAGGCTCTGAAACCCATGGTAATGCCCATGTAAACATGCAAACCTGAATATTCGTCTTGCCAATGCTGCGGGCACAGGGGTACTGCTCTCCAAACCCATCAGGGACCACTTTGGATGGTGGCAGGAGGTAAAACCTACAACCCATCCATCTGTTATATTGCTTCCCCTCAGCAACTACTCCTTGGAAGCTGGAAGCACAGTGAGCGAGGATACCCTGGATATTTGCAAGCAATAAAAAAGAGATGTATAGGGGAAGGAGGCTGGTGAAATAGGGTTGTCTGGCCCCCTTCCTCCCCTCTCTGTTATTGCTTTTTGCTAGCCTGTCAATGGGACCCATGAGGCCCCTGTCAACTTGTGCACTGCTGTAAAGAAGGAAGCGAAGCACTGAATGGGGGACCCACCAACTAGGAAACTCTGTAACAAACAATAACAAACCAGTGGGAGAGGGCCATCTTTTCATAGGTGAACCTGCCATTTTCAACATTCCGCCATTAAAAAACAATAATCATGGGATAAAGTCTAGTAAAGAGTAGTCACCAAAGTTCTGGGCACCATGAAAGGACTTCTCAGCCAGTAACAGATGGAAAGGCTTGGGCGGCTCCATCTCTTCCTCCCCACTGGAGTTGTCTTCCCTTACAATGCGATTGTTCATCCGGCTGAATCTCCGGGCTTTCAGGCTGAAAGGGGAAAAAGTAATACAGCATATGTGATAAGCATATGACTTAATGAGTTGTTTCCTGTTGACAGCTATCTATAATAAACAGACTGCAACAGGCAATCAAACTACCATTTGCTAATTGCCACTGTCCTGTGATAAATCAAGATCAAGCACACAAGGGGTAAGTTCATTTAGCAGCTTGCTCTGGAATAAAAAGGGATGATAGCCTCCAGTCATAATGTAACTTCTACTCTTAGCTAATAAATTGCTTATTTTCAGAATACTGTATTTTTTAAGACTGGGCAGATTTTTTAAAGGCATTGGATAAATAGAATAAATTGCTAATAATACAGATTGTTTTAGGGAGAGGAATTATAGATGAAGGATCATCTCATTATAACTGCTCGAACACCAGCTTTATATCTTCAAGGTGCCAATGGGCAGATACAGTTTCTACCTATATTTGCCAGAAAAGGATGCAAAGTGATTAAATTTGTTACTTTTTATAATTAGTTCATAGAGAGCTAAAAATACAGTGGAATTCCAGTTCCCTGCCAAAATATGACAGAGTATAGACAGGAAGTTGCCAGCACTGAACTGATTCTCTGTTTAGCCCAGTAGTGTTGACTCCTCCAATCAGCAGTGAAGGACCCTTCCCATAACCAGCTACCTGAACATTTCACTTGAAGATGGACATTGTCTTTTTTTTTAAAGACTATAATGTCCAGATCCCCCAATAGTCATTGGATATACTTTCTAAGGCAATCTGGGAGTTGTTCTTGGAAAAAGCAATTTTTCCCCAGACTCTAATCTGAACTGTAATTCCTTTCTGTTACTGTTTTTACAGAAGTAAAATACTGTGTCACTTGCTACTTTTTCATTACTTTGTTTTATTTCTTGTTTTTTGTTTAAACTGGGTTTAAGGGAGATTGTCATAAATTTTGGAAGATTTCTGCTAAAATGCTTCTAAAGGGAGTTTAAACAATCCTCAAAAAGTAACGTCAAAAGAAACGAAACATGTTACAACAGCGAAGTGACTTCACATCCGCTTAAGTTACTTTTGAAATGTACTTTTGTTCCCTCTTGTAATCTGAAAGAAGATAATGACATGGCTTGTAACATGTTACTTTTGAGCTCCGAGCTCGTTCTGGCCAGTTCCAGACATACCAATAAGGTTTCCGTTCTTGCTTCGTCATCATCCGCCACAGCTGGGCCAGCTCCCTTGTGGCAGCAGTAGAAGCCATGCCTGGGTAAGCACTGCCAAGAAGACAAAAACTAATTTGATCATTCAAACTCATGAGAAGCGTGCACACAAAGCACAGCCAATGTTCCCCTCAAGGTTTCAAGAGAACAAAGCTGCCGTGCCAACTCCCTGCCAGGCCAGCCTTTGGCTGTCTTCGGAGAGCAATGTTTAAAAATCCTTTGCAAAGAAAAACCACGATGAAAACCTTACCCCAACACCATGCTATAACTTCTCAGTCCAAAGGTACTTGGATGTTCATTTTTTAAAAAAATGTTTCCATAAGATATCCTAGCATCTTATCATGAAAAACAACAGGGTAGTAGTATTCAGTTGCACTTTCCCTATGCTCATGTTTCTCTGAAGCCCTGAGCTTGAGATCTCTAGGCACAGCTTCTGGGATGCTATGTTGTTGGGTTTTTGTTTTTGCTCCCTGGCTACAGGTCTTCTGATAAAATAATTAAAAGCTTTACTTTCCATAGAGGGGGCAATTAATTTGAGATCCCAACTTTCAGGGCTGCTAAGAAATACAGATGTATAACTTGTGATCTCCAGGCACAAGTTCCTAAAATTTGAAGCTTTAAAACAAATCTCTTATTTGTAACAAGGAGTTTTATAATTTGCAGGTGTAAAAGTGACTACAGAATAGTTTTGTTTTTCATGGCTTCTCCTCCTTAGTGGTACTACTTCTCAGTAATTACCCACCCAATTTTAAGCCCAGACTAAGCATTCTAAGAGAATGATCAAGAAGTATAGATTTTGCCCTTTGTTACCCATGCTGAGTTTTCAGAATAAGGCAAGCAAGAATAATCAAGAAACAAACAACTGTACTTGAAAGGGATTCAGAATGGTACTTGGGGAAGAAACGATGCCATGAGATGCAAAGCTTCTGAGCCATAAACAATCCCTCTTCCTTGATTCCTACAGCAGAATTAAAGCTGTGCTATGCTACTAGCACGGCTACTTCAACAGAGGATATATATAGCATAATGTCGAAGCCAATCAACTCTGTTTGGACAGGTGAAGTCACAAGCTGTGAATGGAGGGCTAGACTTCTGCAATAATAGAATATTAAAAAGTATATTGACCTTCATCAAATATGACACCTAGAACCATGAAACAGCTGCTTTCGCTCTACTCTGCATTTATGTATTTTAGGTTTTTTTTTAAAAAAAATGCTTTTATTATGCACAGCTCTCATTCATACACAAACCAAATTTTCCATCTGAATTGCCAAACAAGTCAAAACCTGCTCAGCTTCAGCAATGCTGCTGTAGCTGTTAGTTGAAGCCATTCACTGTTTTAAATAATAGTTGAAAACTTCCTTAACTTTTATGGATAATAATATAAATCTGTGAATTCAGAAGCTCCTAGAGACTCAGGGTTGAACTCACAATAGCGCCTCAAAGTGAGCCACTTTCAAAATGACCAACAACCCTAAATTACTTTCTTATTCTCAGTGTACATGCACAGGACCCTGATCCAGACTGAGAACACAACGCTCTAGCTAAATCTCACTTCCCAGTCATCCCACCAGTTTAACCCCCAATGCATGCAAGAAGTAATAAGGATGGAAATTTTCATTACTGTATACTTAATAGGTAGCTTAGGCCTCAGTTTAAGAGAGGTCTCAGCCTCCTCCTTACAATATAGGAGTTAAGAATTGTGGTCTGCCTTACAGGACTGTAATAGGAATATTAGACTATTAAGAAAGATAACATATTTGAGAAGCTCTGGAGATTCTGAAATACTACACACAAGCTAATAATTAATTTTGCATTTTGAAGCCAATTAATTAATGTGTCTCTAGTGTAAAGGAATGTGCTGTTAGAAGAATTATTGATTGGATGAATTTGAGTCCCTCTGTAGGAGTTTGGTTCTCAGATTCTCACCGGATGAAGTGTCTGCGGTTCAAGCGGCAGAACATGATAAATCCATTCACACATTTCTTCTTCAGCTGTAGAGAAGAACTGCTATGTTTCTCACAGAGTCCTGGCCGGCGCTTCTGCCTCCTGACAACTTTCTTCCTCTTCTGACAGGCAACCTGAGGTGGCTTTGTCCTCTTGCATGGTGTCCAGGTAGCATCACTGTTCTCATCACTCGAGGACATGGGGCCTTCAGACCTGATGTTGGAAGCCTCCTAATAGTACAAGGTGAGGGGAGGGGTTAAGGTCAGGGTGATCAATGTGGAAAGACGCCTGTGAAATTAGTTGATGAAAACACTAAAGCATCCTATGAATCTTGCAACTTTTTCAGTATGATTAAGCTGATCAAGCTTATCCTGCCAATCTTGTAAAAAAATTGATTTTACTAATCTGACACTGGAATCAAACGTCATAGCCAGCAAAGCAGGTCAAATGGACTGCACCTGTACTGCTGAACAAAAATGCTCCTGATGGAGCTACAAATCATGTATTTTCATGGTTAGTTTTACAACCAATTAGGAAACTCACCAGTCTTCTTTTTATATTGTCATGTGCCATCTAAACATATCCAGCTTATAGAATGACAGCAAACCTAATGAGGTTTTTAAGTTACATGAGCTATTCTATTGCCAGCCCCGCTCCTGAGTTTCCATGGCTGAGCATGGATTTGCACCCAGATTTCCTGAGTCCTAGATGGTCACTCTAGCCACTTGATATCTCCCTGGAGATCTCCCTTTTCGAAAAAGTTTCAGATTGGCTCCTTGATATATATATATTTTTTTGCTAGCCAGTTTCATAACCAAGCTAGAAAAGGGCAGAATTTCATTACATCCTCAACCCAGCCTCTTTGCCCTTTCACCCAACATTTGAAGGAATTCTTCATTTCCAATGTTTCTTCAAAAGCAAAAGGAAGATAGCAGGTAAAATTGACAAAGTGCAATAATCTCATTGAAGAACAACAGAAGGCAACTCTTGAGTGTGAGTTCAAAGAACACCTCTTCTATCATTGTGATATTAAAAAAAAACTAGTAAGAAAATTGTAACTTTAGCTCTAAATCCTAAAAATTTACTTGGAAGCCAGCACTGCGTTCTGTGTCTAAGTCGCACTGGCCATGTGACCACGGAAGATTGTCTTCGGACAAAAACGCTGGCTCTATGGCTTGGAAACAGGGATGAGCACCGTCCCCTAGAGTCGAACACGACTGGACAAAAATTGTCAAGGGGAACCTTTACTTTTAGCACTGCTGTAATGAATTACCGGCAGATCTTGTTTTACAGAACACAAATTCCATTCCCTATCAGACTAGGCTCAGGGAGTGAGAGCCTTTGTTCCATGGTATGATTCCTCTGACGCACAAAGTAACACCCCCTGCCCAGAGTCTCTTCCCACCTCTTGGAGGAATTGCTTGTTCCATGAAGATGCTGCCTCATTTACTCTAGACACAGGGCTGGAGTCGCTTTGACCTGTTTCACTGTAGGAAAGGTAGCAGTGATCCAGATTGAACGCAGGCTGCAAGGGGTGAAGGAAGAAATCAGAGGCAGGGACCAATGAAAAAGGAGCTGATACTGCCGCCACCACAGCAGTGATGCATTTTATACAGTAGTCTAAGGAGTTATTGCTTCCACACAGAGATGTATAGATCAATATTGCTACTTATGATCACTATAAGATTGTGGTTTGAAATTTCACTAATCCTCAATTCCATGTAATTTAAACTAGTTCATGAGCTCCTGGAACAGTGTAACCATGGTGCAAAGTTATTACCACAACTTCAGAGACATTCGCTGTTGGGAAGACAGTCAAAACAACACTGATGTGGGTCACCAACTATAGACATTTTGTCCCAAGTATATGACCTAAACATATTCCCCTTGATAGGTGAAGAACAGAAATAAAAGAAGTGATCACTTCACTGGGTTTATTCTGACACTTTAACTATTCCTCCATACTGTGTGGCAAGAAGTATCCATCATCTCCTACTCTAGGAAGGAATCCAACACGGTCGCAGGATGACACAGTACTTACCAATTCCCAAGCCATCTTTTGAACTAAGAGTTCACTGTTGATGGCCTTGCCAAAGGTGGCTAATAAAGTTAGAGGAAATTTGTCAGACAAATCAGAATATCCCCCTGAACTAGACAGTTCAATATTATTTTAGCACCTTTCTTCTTCAACCAAAATATACTGAAAATGGTATAACACAGACCAACATTTGATGCCTGGAAAATTTCACTCACTGTCTTATGTCAGGTCAGGGTATTTGTTCATCTTACTCAGCACCGTCTATCATGTCTGGCAGAAGTTGTCTAGGACCTCCAGCAAAAAAAATGTCTTCCCTTCTAGCTAGCCAACTTTTTCAGCTGGTGATGACAGGGACTTGTGGGCTGTACAAAGTCCCTATACACTGCAAAGCACATGGCTCTACCGCAGAGCTATCTTTGCCTCCTCCCTGTGTTCTTATGGCTGGTTCACAAGCAAGTGCATCATGTAACATTCCACTGCATCAATGGCTAAAGAATTATAATGGCAAATATACAAATATATGACGTTGAAGGACAAAGTGTTTACCTTTCTTAAGAGAGTTCCTGAAAGGGTCTGAGCAAAACTGTTAGACTGCAGAGACATATACACATCTTCAAATAAAACTGCAAGGAAACAAAAAAGTTTCTTCTAAATCTCAAGAAAGCATTCTCAAAGAAGGCTAGATCCCCCATTCATTTGCCCAACAAGACAAGAGAACATTGTGTCATACAGTAAAACAATGACGACAACAACAGAGAGAGAGAGAGAGAGAGAGAGAGAGAGAGAGAGAGAGAAACAGTAACCAAATATCATTGGCTCTTCTGAATTGCCATTTCTGGTTTTACTTTTATCTTATTGATGTTTTACTATTTTTGTAAGATTTCTAGAGAGGGCTTTTTTTTAAAAAAAGCATTAAAGAGGCCTTATAAGTCTTTTAAACAGAAATACAACATGTGCTGCAATTTGGACTTACAATCACACAACTGATCCCCTCCCATACCACCACTACTTTTTGCTTGTTTACCTGGGGAAAATTCCTCCTGAATGCCTTGGAGAGTGTGTCTGGTGAGTAGCCGGCCAGGAGAGGAGAAAAGCGAAGGACTGAGCCCCAAATCCGAGCAACTGTTGTTTTGTGTCTCAATCCTGGGAGAGCACAGCTGCATGCTCCCTGCTAATGAAAGAGTGCAGTTTATTGTTTCAGTTCAGCTTTTAAGAGGATGCTGAATAGATGAAAATGGGAGCAACCACAGAGAAGTGTCCTTGTTGCCTGCCTCTCTGGGGCACTTAGCTACAACTCTAAATTCATTTCCTAGAGGGTAAACTGGAATTCCTGTTAAATGTAATTTTGGATAAATATGCTTGGAATGGCATATTGTAGCTTGAACTGCACCCTTTTGGCCTTTTGGGCTCCCTGCGTCTGTGTCCAGCAATGACCATCCCTGGGCCTTCTCACTAATCTGTTTGCTGCTTACCAAGGGGCATGCCTATGGGAGACTGAGTGGACAGCCAAGGGCTGGCTCTGGGTCCTTCTTCATCTTCTTCCTCACAAGAAGAATTGTAACACACCAGTTCCTGTCTGAAAATACAAGTAAAGTGGTCACCAAGAAAATCAAAGGACACTAGAGTACATGTTATTCCAGATACAAAAAGGAGAGTGTTGTTTGATTACTGACATCCTAGAGACACAATGTCTTGAGTTGAGCATACAGTATGTTTTTAGTACTCTTTTCCAGCATTCGACAAATTGACTGCTTTGGACTTTGTTAATAACTAGTGACACAGAGGCTTCAGGGTTAACCCCCTTCCCAAAGATTCCCAGGATTTTTCCCCTCTTCCTTCATATATTCTAAGGTCATTCCCCTCAAAATTGACCATTTGTCTTGTCTGGGGGATGTTGGCAAAGGTTTATTTAACATCAGTGTTGGTTATGTACCTCACCTGCTTGTGAAAGAGTCAACATGGGCCAACATGGGGATGAGCCATTGAGGTCAGGAGTAAATGGTTTAAAATGCTTTGTCTCCCTTTCCACAGCCTGTTTATGATCTGTAGCCTTCAAGCCCTTTCCCAATTCAAGTTCAACCCACAGTATCAAATGAACCTAAATGTTATAGCACACAATTTATATGTTCTCTGCTCGTGCTCATACCCTGCTGATGAATGTCCTGTCTCCTTGACATATTGATGCAGCTCATCATAAGCTACTTGTGCTGCACACACAGAAAACATATCGCCATTCTTGCCTTCCTCTTCATTGCTGCCCAAGCTCCAGTCTGCCAATAACATTATAAAGAGAGATAAGATTGTAAAACTTTTCAGAATCCATCCAGTCCACACTCTGCGAACTACATAAAGCAAGCTTTATTGCAGCCAGGTACAAACTGGAAAAGCACGAAAAGAACAGTTCCTAGTAGTGGCCTTTGGGTTAGGAGCACACTCTCAAAATCTGATAAAATCCAAGCTAGAATTTCCTGAGAGGTAAGCACTGTATGGCAGAAATGAGCTGCCTTCACCCTACCCCAATAGGTAAAGTCTTAATATACAGTATTTGTAATGCTATTCTTTAAAAGTCTGGGACAGTCTAGCTGAAATCAAACAGATACTGTAAATTAAATTGACGTGAGAAGAGGGGGAGAATTAAGCATATGCAGTATCTACCTAGCTACTAAGTCCAGAGAGATTTAAGAAATATAAAGAATATAGGCTAACATTTTCTTATCAAATCCATCAGGAACAGCAGATTTAAAAAATGGCAACCTAATTATCCCCAAAGTGTGGAAAAATATTTCTGGTGACCAAAAAAACATTTGTACCTGTAATCTGTCTTGCTCTTTCCACATAACCAAAGGCTAGCATTATATTCAGCCCAATTACAACTTATGTGTAACTCATAAAACTCATGTCAACTTTTCCACACATAATTAACTTGATGAATTTCACAGCAACAAAATAAAGGGCACAAGAAACTAGAACATGGGGTGGAAGAGCAGTTAGGAATCAACTGGATGCAAAATTTACCATTAGGATAAAAAAATGTGCAGTTGGAAACTGACAGATAAAACCTAATCTCCTGAGCTGAGCCCAATAATGTTCCATCTGCTCCAAAAAATTTCCAGCTGTACATTTTGGGTTCAATTGTGCCCCAAAATCCCTGTGTGGAACAATCCACTCTGCTGGTGCACCCTGGCTGCTTGTTTCTGCTTTCAGAGAGTGTGGATAAACAAAGAGCAGGGTTTCCATATGCGGATTGCTAATGTGACACCCAAACCTAGTAGGAGACAGCACTTTTGCTTGTCTTTCCCTTGACAAGCCAGAGTGGCAGCTTCTGACAGGTATGGATGTCACACTAAACAGACTACAGGAGAGAAGTCTACCAACTTTTCACCAAAAATTACTTAAAGCCCCCACAAAACAATGAAAAAACCATGCCTGTGGTATGAAATTGAACTCCATTTGGGGTGACATCCAGAGAGGTAGTGCTGGCAGGCTGGTAAGATTCTGGTACTGGAACTTGGAAGTTAGGAAAGAAAGGTGACTGCTTCTGGGAGGATGAAAGAATAGAGTTGACCTTTCCCACAGCGTATAAACTGTTCTCTTCACTGTATCTGCCAGCTTGGCAAGGGATGTTCTCAGTCTCCAGAGCGAGGCACTTGCAGGCTTTCTTGTTCACTGCTCGCCGATCTACAAAAACCAAGCAACACCAACATCATTCATGAAACGAGTCTCAGGTTATCACAACCACCTGCATTGTTTTCACAGGCGTCTTTGAGACGGGCACAGAAGGACAAGAAAACATGTTGGGTATCCATGTGCTGGCTCAAGCGTTCCCCACAATTGTGTTTAAAGAACACAAAGATAGATATAGTTCAAGTTATTGGTTTACCTTATAGATGAGCGCTACAGGCACTACTTTTCCATGGCACCTTTTTAACAGAAGCAATAAGGATGTGGTGCTCGATCTATTAGCCAATTTGGTCCATGCCATCAGCCTCACACCTGGGGAGGAATCTGGTACATACTGAACCGAAAAGACTTTACACACATGGGGTGTAAATTGTGGGCATTGGAGACAGTGTATAAGTTCTGTCATGTGTAGACAGGAAGCTCTACAGATTGACATATACCTAAGAAGTGTTTTCAGAGTTTGTGGAATCCTTTCCAAACCTGATTTGCGGGTGCGTCTCCTCTTCCTCGGTTTTTTGCAAACCACCATTGGCTTCGTTTTCTTTGTGCGTGGTGTGGCTTCTCTTTGTCCTCTCTTTTGGGCAGGGGCCACCACCACCAGCTGCTCAGCTTCCCCTGCATTAACAAAGTATCACATACTACCTTTTTCCCCCGAAAGACAGGGTCCTATATTAATTTTTGCTCCAAAAACACATTAGGGTTTATTTTCAGGGGATGTTTTAATTTTTTTCACGTGCAATGATCTACATTTATTCAAATACAGTCATGTCATCTTCTTCTGGTTGCTGCACAAGTGTGGAGGACTTACACTTAACTAGGTCTTCTTTTTGGGGTAGGGCTTATATTATGAGCATCCTGAAAAATCATACTACGGCTTATTTTCAGGGAAACAGGGTAATAAGTCTGCAACCAGAAAATGCACATTCTGCCGCTGGCATAAATTAGGAAAGTATATGAAACATTTACATTAAACAATTATGAACAATTAATTCTACTCTCCTTGACACACAATTTAATATGGAGTGCTGCACAGAATACTATTTACAGTATATTTAAAAGCTCACAAGATTTCTAGCCTTCAAGCAATTTATTAGACAACAGGTCCACACATATAAATATCAGGCATTTGTCACCCAAAACAAGAGAGGAAACCCTTGTAAAGATTTGTTTTCCTAACTACCTGGAGGCGCTTCTTCCTTACAAATGACAACCAGAAAAATCGCTGTTTACCATCATGCATTTAGGCAGCATTGTCTCATTCCTCATTTTCTTTTTTCACATTACTTCCCCACGCGACCTGGACAGTTGTCTATGTTAGGCCAGTATGTCTTTCCATGATGTTCACGACATTTTTGTCATGTTGCTTCCTCTGCTTCTCTTTGGAACATTACCTTTTCGCTCGTCAGAATTGATGTGAAGTAACGATCTGGCTGTATCAATGCTCTCCTGCAGGTGTTCAATGTACTGGAGGACACGCAGGAGAATTTCTTTCTGTTTCAAGCCAGGGAATCCATAACAAATGGAAAGGAATAGAAAGAAGAACATTTGAAATTCTTATTCTTATAAGGTCTAAGAACAGTAGTCCCTCACCGCCTGGTACTGCACATATTAAACTTTCCAAACAGTGAAGGCCAGTTATCAGCTGTGCAAGTCAAATACTGCCATCTCAGTATCCCTTCAATGTCTACAGTAAATCCAGTGACACAGTACCTTTGTCAACCTCTTGCAGTTAGTTCTCAAAGGGATAGGCAGCATTCCTGCCAGTTCTTTAAGGGTGTTGGCATAGTTATCACATTTTCTTCTGCTGAGAGAAAGAGAGATGAGGAAAGTTAGCCTTTCTTTCCAAACTCTACTGATAATTAAAAAAAAATAAAATAAAAATGCAGGTGCTTGCTTTTGTTTGTCAATAGTGACATGAGGATGATAATCAAGATAAGCTGTGTGGTCTGTGCTGTGACACACAAGAGTATAGAATTCAGCATCTAGTTACTCTTAGGATCTTTAAAATTAGTATTATTTTAAAAGCAGCTTTCTGTCTTTCAATGCTGCATTAGCAACACTGAAAGCAGTTTCAGTGGCTTGCATACCTTCTCTACTCACTGAAGACTTGCAAGAGAGGAAAATAATACCTTGCATATTTACAGTGTCAATTTTACAGAGGCAGTTCTTCATACAGTGCTCTGAATTAAACCAACAGACAGATATGCATTTACAGAGTAATCTTAGGCACCCCTACTCAGTGGCAACTTCCATTGGCCAGAATATTTTTTTTTCTCCACATAGCATACAGGTTACAGCATCTAACTGAGGCTAATTAACAACATGTCAATTGCAGGCTTGGTCATGTGATGGGACGTAATTAAGCAGCCTCAGTGAACCACTTACATGATTTTACCTTCATGTGCAGAAAACAAAAATAGTAGGATTTGGACCATCAAGTTAACAGGGCTCAATCTCAGGCACATTTATACAAAATTTAGGTCCACCTATGTTAAATTCACTGCTAGTCTGATCTAGCTATGTTTGAATTCTGCCATATTGCACTTGTATATCACAATAAGCCACCCAGAAAAGACTTCAGTCTAGATGGGCAGGGTACAAATAAATACCGTAAATAAATAAGTCAACATTTATAGAATACTAGCTTATTAGAACCAGTGTCTGATTTTCATTCACTCAGAACATGAGCCCTCTTGTAAATGGAAGCAAAAGAACAAATTGGAGAGCTTCCGTTCCTGGTTTATTATCCCACTGTGAACTGAGAACCCTGGCTTGTCTCTCCTCTGACAAGCCAGAGTCATAAAGCACAGTTTGTTTTTGATTTCTGACTACCACTTGCTGGGAGCGAGATAATTGAGGGTTTCCAGGTTGCACACAAGAATAAACAAACCCATGAACAGAACTCAATAGCTTGTCTAGCTACTGCTCTTTGTAGGAGGAGTGACATGGCAACACAAACACACCAGCTTTGGGCCAACACAACATCTGAGCGAGACCCACATGTAAATGTTCCATAAAAGCTGTCAGGCTTCTCCTCCCTCACCTGTCACCTAAGTTCTGTTTGAAATTCTTGCTGTTTGATTGCAATTCTTCAGGGCAAACACGTCCAATTTGGTCCCACATCTATAATAGAAAGGGATGAAGGGGGACAGAAATCTCGTTTATTCTTCAATCATATATGATATAAAAAGGAAATAGAGAGTATAGGGAAATCAGCTTAAACAAGGAAAAGTAAGGGCATATAGAAGCCATAAAGAAAAAGAAGATGAGAGACAGGATGTTCCCAGTGAAGAAACCAGAGTTGGGAGATGATACCTTTTTTGCTAATTGTTTTTAGTCTTTTTAACTTCATATCTGGTTTTGTATTATATTTATTGTAACTGCCCAGAGTAGTGTCTTGGCATAATGGCAGCGGTATATAAATTGAATAAACAAACAAACAAGCAAACAAACAAATAAATACATTTTGGACTACAATTCCCAGAATCCCTTAGCCAGCAGACAGGTTAGAAATTATGGAGTTACAGTCTCAAAAAAGTAACATCCCCATGGTTCTCCATTACTATGCGGGTAGAAATTTAGGGAGTTGTAATCTCATAATGTAACATTTCCAAGCTCTTGGTGCTCATAGTGGCTGGGAATTCTGGGAGTTATTTTTAAAAGCCACCCTACCAAGCTCTAAAGCACATAAAATGGCTGTACAAGACAGTCTTGGGATTAATTTGAGGATTAATAAAGAGCAGTTGCTGAACATAAAATGGGTCTACATCACTTGCAAGCTGCAAAGCTGATATCATGACAGCTGTCCAAATTTTGGCAGGTTGCCCTCCGTACATGGCCAGTGAACTCTGTTCAGCTTGGTAGCTGTGCTCGCTTGGCTTGTAAGACAAGCTCTCCTCCTGGAGCTGGTGAGAGCAACATCCCAGCTCTGAGCAGACGTCAAGGCAGCTGTTGCCTTCCATTTTGGAAACTGGGGAAGCAAAAGCAGGTGTGGGAACTAAAAGGTAGAGGGGAAAGGCAAGTTCATGGAAATCCCACAGAGACCACAGCGTGAAGGAAGCAATGGAGCAGAACTTGCATGAATGAGGGTTTTGAGTAGGTGCATGGAGAACGATAACAGGATTCAAGATGGCGGCAGGGATGGAAGATTCTTCACCCATCCAAAATGGGGGAAGTCACTGTATATCAGCTGATGTGCATGCACATCACCACATGTACACCACATGTACAAAAGGGAGAGAGAGACAGAGACAGAGACAGAGAGAGACAGAGATCTAGCAAATGGCAGAGCTAACACCATTGAAGTATCCTGCTTCTGGTCAAAATACTGTAGTCTAATTAGCTTGACATTCTAATTTGTTTTTAATTTTACATATTTCAGATACGCCTATAATTTTAAATTGTGCAAATAAAGAAAAGAAAGATCAACTAGTAATGGAAGATATTATGGGGCGCTCATGAACTGACTTGCTTTTTGAACTTCCCCACCCATGACAATCATTTTATGGGGATGTTGAAGGCCCGAGGGATATCAGAAAAAGATAATAATAACTCAGTGGCCTCAAAATGATAGTTCACCAAAGAGATATATAAGGAAAGGTTAAATTCTTGGGGCTCGGTGACATGAGAAAGGAGACCCAGCCAAAGATGAGGTAATCTGAAGGATTTACACTCAGAAAACCACACGCACGCACACAACTCTCAGTTTTAATTGGATTATCTCATGGTAAACCCAAAATTAATCAAAAAGGAGTTTGTAGAGGAAGATTTTTCCCCTCAAAGACTGGAATCAAATACAAAATCATAGTAGAGAGAAATGTCTATGGTTTTTATTTTGAAAGAGTTAATATTGCTCCCTAGAAACACAGTGGGAAGAGGAAAATCTTAACAAATCTGTCATGTGCAGGTTAAGCCATTATTTCTTTGTGTAGAAGCATTTCATGGGGATGAAGCTTCTCCTTGCCATGGCTGAAGAGCAGAAGTGAGAAGAGGTCTGAGGGAAAACTAGAAATATATACAGTACATCGTTTTTTTAGAGATTTTGAAGGGGCATTATTGGGACCCACCAGAGGCAGCCTTCCTACCAAAACAAGATGCCTCTTTGCAAGTTCAGTCCCAGTTCTGGGAAATGTGGGGATGATTGGTTTTAAAGGGGCTCCTTCAAGGGCTGAAAAAATTAAAATGGTGGGTAAATTTGAATGGGGAGACATCCTTTTTAGTGGGGTTTTAGTGGCCCTTTTCAGTGACCCTGAAGACGGAGGGTTTGTGGCTGCTTATTGAAAGGACTGACCTGTGAGGTCTGGGTCTGTAGGAGCCCAAAAAAAGTATGTGTTTTTGCAAACTTTTAGAAAAATACTGAAAAGGGGTACAGGTTTCTGTGCAAGGAAGTGCAGGGGAAGCAATTTTAAAAAAATAACTTTTGTGCTCTGAGGGATGGGTCGCTCAGAAGAGGAAAGCATCTGTTGGCTGTTTCATTTTTGTGTGGTAACTTTTCTTAACATTTCATGAGGTAACAGAGGTCATATAACGAATAAATAAGAGGGGAGAGGAAGGTGTATAAAAGAATAAAATACCAGGAAGAATAAAACGGGAATACTTTGTGGGCTTCGTACTTTTCTTTAGAAAGGAGAGAGGTCAATGCTGAGGAGAACTTGAACCTCCCCAATATACTGATACTAAATATTAAAACATCAAAAAAGATTTTTTGTCCCCTCAGAGTCGCTTTTGCTCAAGCGCCATATAATGAAACGCGCGCGCCCGCGGAATTCAGGACCGCGCCAGCGAGGCGGCCGCGAGAAGTTAATAAGGAGTAGGCGTGGCCTTGAGGTCCTGTGGGCGTGGACCTTGGAAGGACAGGGCGAAACGATTGGTTGGTCACCTCGACGGGAGAAGAAGCGGGGCGGAGTCAAGGAGAGGCCTCGCCGAAAACTGCCGTCTTTTAGTTGTCGACAATGAGCATGCGTAGATTTCCAGCGCATGATCAGAAGCTGCCGGTGAAGCTCGAAAGGAACGCTTTGCTGGTCCTCATTTGCCATCAGTTGCATCATGGAATACATGGGGAAAGGCGTTGCTGATTCTCCTCGCTTTCTTTATGTGTCCTTATCAAAAGGCACGATGAAATGGAGATGAAAAGCAATTAAGCTTGTTTCTCCCTTTCCATCCATGCCAGGAAAAATTGCACATGCTGATCTGACGTGAAAAAAAAAAGCTGCTAAAGACACAGGCGCAAGACCAGCAAAAAGACGTTGGCAACCTTGAAAAATAAATCAGCCCGCTGCCGTTTTGGAGGAAATAGTGAGAGAAGAGGGTGGCAATACGTAAAAGGATTAACATCTCATGATTAGGTGGGGGAAAGAGTAATGGAGGACAATTAAAATTGAATTTCGAACAAGGAGGGACAGAAATTATATCATAATTCTCATGCCTGTCTGATTGGCTTATAAAGGGATCGTCACAGTGTGGAGTTTGGGTTTACCCTGAGAAGCAACACCGTTCTCTTGAGATTTCTCTGAAATTCTGCCAACCTAAACAGGAATGAATTATTATTATTATTATTATTATTATTATTATTATTATTATTATTATTATTATTATTATTATTATTATTATTATTATTATTATTAAAGCTCTGGTTTGAACTTAGACAAAAGCAGCCAGAACGAGGAGGCTGATCTCAGTGGAGGACAGAAAGAATAACCACGGGTAAAAAGAACAAACAGAAAACTGGAAGAGGCGAGAAGATCAAAACAGAGAGAGCGATTAGATGAGGAGTGGGGGGAACTCATCAAGGGAGGGTTTGGGAGAAAATATAAATGCAGGAGAATGAGTAACTGGGTGGCCAGAGGAGGGAGATCAGAGAGATCATAATGTTTCAGAGCCCTTGACATAAAAAAATAGGGTGTAAGGGTTAAGAGAGAAAATTGTCAAGTCTTTTGACACACGTCTGCCCCTGAACCTCAGCCCTCACACCTGTGGGGATGAATCCCTGACACTGCATCCTTCAGCTCCTTAAATGGATCACTAACCAATGCTTAGAAGAGATTTTAATCAGAATTATCTTAAAGATGTGGTTTTTTTTCTTGTCTTGTTTTCTGCAAAGATGGGCGTAGTTCTGGCTTGCCAGTTGCCCGTATCCTACAAGGTGAGAAAGGCATGAGAAGATGCATCACGGGTCTTATTTAGAGGGGGTTGAGCCACTTTGTTAAGCTAGACCAAGACAGTAGGAATAAAATGTTCCTAAACCAGACGACCGATCTCAGGCCCCTGCTATTTTCTGCTCCCTAGGTTTGCAGAGGCACCCTCCAGGTTCAGAGTCGGTGGAGCAAGTGAGATGGCACCTCCAGACTAGAGGTAGGGCATGTTCCTGTTGGTAACTACAGCTTCGAGCATCTACCAGTGACAGTCTACCAGAATTGGGGGGTAATGGGAGTTGTGATCTGCAAAACCAGGCTCTGATTGGTCACACCAACTGGTTTTAAAATCACAGAAACTCACTTAGGAGCTCTGCTTCTCTTTCATCTTTCTCCTCCTTTCTCTTTCCTGGATAACTCAACCATTTGAGTATCAGTTTGGAAGTTCGATTCCCCACTGGGGCTGGACTGGATGACCCCTGGGATCCCTTCCAGCTCTGCAGTTCTGAGTATTACAACATTTATTTCCTTTATTTACACATTTGCATTCCACATTTTTTTAAATAAATCACTGCTGAGCTTGTAAATGGTTCTAAAAGCAAGAACAAAACACAGCGAAAAAGATGGAAACGTAAAAAATAAAGAGTGTAGCAAAGAAACAGCACCAAACAAGCGAGTCAACAGGCACAGAAATTAATCTGGAATTAGAAATAAATAGATCTCTTCCACCTTTATTTGAAGTAAAAAGGGGAGTTGAAGTATATAAAATAAACAATCGGACAGAAAAGAAAAGCAGCTAGGTGAAAGGCTGTGCCTTCCGCCTTCGTAAACTGTTTTTGAAACCATTATAGGTAAAAGCAAAATAGAAATAAAAAGGGGAAAAAAAGAGACAAAAACTTTTCTATTTTGCTTTTACCTATAATACTTTGGAAACCACTCTTTGCTTCCCTTTGACCGTCTGATGTTAAATAGGATGTTATTTAATCAGTACTTCTTTAGCTCTCCAAGGGAACATCAGTTTTCACAGAATTTAACTCCATTTATGAACATTTTTTGCACAATACTAAATACCAGTTAGTGACCTGCTTTTGTGGGTTTGAAGACAGGTGGCACCTTCTCAGCCCAATTCATTTTTTCTTTGGTTCTGCTCCTGTTCCCTTGCTGAGAAAGTCTATTTATCCAGTGTGTATCCACACAACTGCACTGAGTTCCTGTCCCCATTTTTAGCAGCTTAACAGGTTTAATGAGCCGTTGGGCTGATAAATGCTTGTCTCAATAGTTTTGATACTTCCCTCCGCCCCCCCCCCATCAGGCAAATCTCCAGATAAGAGATTTATAAGCTTTTCTGATGTAAAAGTAAACAATGTTTTTGAATAAACAAAAATATATAAACAATTACAACATTCAGTGACGTTTGCTTGCTGACCTTCCCTATGTAATGAGCTAATACGTTCTTCCCATTGAGGGTTGCCAACTTTTCTTCTGCCTGCGGTCCTGTGCCTTTAAAGCACAGGAAACCCAGAGAGAGCAAAAACACTGTGAGATGCTGGAGAAAATTATAAATATATGAGAGCATAAGATCTCCTATAATATACCATCCACCCCTCTGTTGCAAATTCCAAGTCCAGAGTTGGGGAAAAATTGTGTGTGTGTGTGTGATTTACAAGTCTCAGAACCCTCCAGCTTCCTGGTCAGGGTGTTTCTGGAAGCTGTCATTTTAAAGAAGTAACTTTTCCAAGTTTCTTGCCCAGATCTCTTAAACACTTTATGTAGTTCTTGCTGCCGCGAGGCCATCCTAGTTGGCGTTGAGAAATCTCTCACTGGCTTTCCTGGATCTCTTGCCATGAGCAATCTGAAATAAACCTCTATGGGGTGCTTCGCCCTCCACCCTGCCTGCCTGCTTCCTCTGCTGGAGCCAGGCAACAATTTTCTCTCTCTCTCCCTCTCAGCTGCCCCGGCCTTTTGTCTACCTCTTTCCACGGAGTATGCAGGTGCTTTTGTATGCACACTGCCGTTTATCAGATCCAATTTTTATAAACATCAGAGGACGGAAGCAGCAAAGAGCGAGCCGGACGGCTCCGCTTGCATGAGATGGATCTTTGGGGACCGACAGATCTGCCTTTTCTGGCCCTCGTCTTTCAGGGCTGCCCTTTGCGTAGGGAGTGATACCTGCAGGTGAGAAAGCAATATTCCTTTTCTTGGCTTCCCTAGTTTAGAAGATTCCCCCTTGCCATTTTTTGTTTCTTTCCAAAACTTTAATTGGCCAGACTCAAAGAAAGGTGGCACCCAGGACTTGGAGAAGTTACTTTTGGGGGGAGTGCAGCGCCCAGAAGTCTCACCCAGAATGGCCAGGAGTTTCTGGGGGTTGTAGATCAGAATGGGGAAAAAAGTCCCCCCCCCCCCCCCAGTTTCCTAAGCTTTGGGTTGCATTTTACCCACTGCCTCTGCTTTGGAGAGCAATATCTGCTGCCAGCTCCCCCTACTCCCCAGCCCTTTGCACCTTTGAGGCTTTTTGGCTCCCCACACGGACAAAAGCAGAAATGAACGGCGCAGAATGGCGTTGGCTGGTCTCGAACACAAGATCATCACTTGTGAAAGCACCTAGGGAGTGGCTAGCAAAATCGTTGACAAAGGAAAGAATGATTGAAATGGAGTAGCGGAGAGTATGACTGAAGGAGAGGGGAGGAGGTGTGAAACAGGCATTTAAGTTTGTTAAAGAAAGCAGGCTTTGGGCATCTGCCAGTCAGACCCACCGTTATAGGGCTAGACAGAGAAACAGAGGTGGTCTAAGGCAGTTTTCTTCCAGATAGGGTTTACTCTGCAGTTCTTTGGAAGCTTGTCTGGGGCAAAAAAACTGCAGTCCAAAGCCCTTTTATCAACAGGCTGTCAGTTTCTGCAGACAAGATTTTCCTAGCATGGATTCAGGATGCTTGAAATGTGGAAATGAGATACAGAAAGCTGACAAAAACTAGGCGAGCTGCCATCCAGGTGAAATACAGCAGCACCTGTTTAGAGATCTTGAGAGAGGTCAGA
The DNA here is from genome assembly GCF_051106095.1 of Pogona vitticeps. Classification (NCBI taxonomy): domain Eukaryota; kingdom Metazoa; phylum Chordata; class Lepidosauria; order Squamata; family Agamidae; genus Pogona; species Pogona vitticeps. Next base: position 25,594,569 of record NC_135791.1, read on the forward strand.
GAATTTCCACCCTTTCCTTTCTTGTTCCACAGATGGATGGCCTTCCTCAGCAGGTAAGGAGGGCTGATGAGCCAGCCACCTGCGGATGCTCACGGGGGACAAGAAGGCCACCCTCCCAGGATGGATGTCCTTGTGAATTCTTCCTCGGACCAGCAGTGCTTCCAGACCCCGAAGGCCACGTACTCCCTGGTTCTGGACGTCCCCTATTTTCTGTGCGAGAGCCTGACCTCATTGCTGTCCATTGTGGGGAATCTCTTCATCTGCGCCGTCATCCTGCAGAGCAGGGAGCTGCGCGTCATCACTGCCAATTACTTCTTGGTCTCCCTGGCCGTAGCGGACTTTTTCGTAGGGGCGGTGGTCATCCCCTGTGCCCAGGTGACCGACGTGGGCTTGCCCCGGTACAGGCCACAGCTGTGCCTCCTAATGCTGTGTACGTTGCTGGTGTTCACTCAAGCCTCGGTCTTCGGCTTGCTGGCTGTCGCCGTGGAGAGGTACGTCTCCATCTTGAAGCCTTTCCAGTACAGAGCCTTGTTGAGCCCTCGCAACGCGCTCTTGGTTATCTTGGCCTGCTGGGTGCTGGCTTTTGTGAGCGGCCTTCTGCCCTTCATGGGGTGGCACGGCCCCTTTCCAGCCAGCGGGGAATGCCTCTTCAAGAGCATCATCCAAAACTCGTACATGGTCTACTTCAATTTCATCGCGTGCATGCTGGTGCCGTTGTCGATCATGATGGTGCTGTACGGGCGGATCTTTCTGGAGGTCAGACGCCAGATTCGCAAGGTGGCCGAAGGGGAGGTAGACCTCAGCGCTCATGAGAGACGCCGGATCATTATCCGGAAGGAGCTGCAGACGGCCACCTCCCTCTTCATCCTCATCTTCTTCTTCACTGTCTGTTGGCTCCCGGTTCACATCCTGAACACCGTCGCCCTCGTTTGTCCCTCCTGCTGCATTCCGAATCTGCTCGGCTTGACGACCGTCATTCTCTCCCACGCCAACTCCGCCATTAACCCCGTGGTGTACGTCTTCCGCATGAGATCCTTCCGGAAGGCCTTTGAAGGAGCCCTCTCTCGCATCTGCTACTCCTCCACCGCGGGCACGTTTCCTGGGTCTGAGGCCATGCCCTCCGCCATATTGGAGGAGCCACCCCTTAGGAACACTGCTCTGCCGGGAAAATAAATTCGGAGTTTGTGGTCAATCAGTGTCTCCGGGGAAAAGATTTCAGACCCAGCAGGACTTACTGAAGCCCTCATGGGGAAGTTCTCCCTGAAGGAGCATCAGCAAATACTGATCAGTATTTGGTTGAAGGAGACCACCACAGAGTATTGGGGTCCCCAAGTGAGGCTGGGAAGGAAGGGTGCCTCAAGACTCTTGAAAGACAACACTGGGATAGATGGAACAATGGCTCAGTAGAAGGCGCCTGCTTGAGTTCCTGAGGCCAACGTCTTGATCAACCATTGTGGTAGGATCCAAACAGGCAGTCCAGTCTTAGCAAAAAGAAAAACAAAAACGGACTCCTTCAGCAAACCTGCACTTTCCCCTATCCTCACATACGTTCTTCTGCTGCTTCGGGTGAGGAACCTATGGCTAAATGGCGCATGGATGCTGCTCCTCACGGTACATCCCTACACGCTGGGGAACCTGGATGTTTCTTTCCCATCTAAGATTACCACAGTCATTGCTTCCACCTTTTCAAGCCTTATCTTTCCACTCTCAGGACTAGAAACTTGCTCCTGTAATGAAAGCAGAAGTTGAGATTCTCGAGGAATGAAACTCTCCATCCGGTGCCACCTCGTTTGGGTCGCCTCCTCCATGTCCCCATGCCTACTGTCTAACGTGCATCATTTGTTTCAACCAGTTTGGGATGTGTATCACTTAATGAAGTCGGCCATCGTCTAACAAGGCGGCCACGACTCTGTGCTATGGAATCCTGGGATCCATAGTTTACTGAGGTACGGAAGGCTCTACTGCTGTCTAGCAAAGAACTGTAAGTCCTCCCCGTAACTACAGATAGTCCATAGCAGTTAAATTGGGATCAAAGTGCAGCAGTTCTGTAGCACAAATGTACTCGAGCTGCTGTAATTTTTGTAAAACAGATTAAGTGTTTGGAAATCTCCAGGACAGGCCCCTATGGACACGTGGAGCATTATTATGATTATCTTTGTCTCTTCTTTTAAGAATCATAGTGTGGCTAAGGAACCATGCTGGAGGATTCTGGGAATTGCAGTCTCAAAAGATTAGGTTTTGATACTTTTTTTCTCTTGTACTACTTTTGGGAACTGCCTTCTCCTGTGATTTGTCCTCAGTAGTTAATGTTGGGAGGTCGAAGCCTGTCCTGGAGGGTTTCGTTTAATGATCAGGATAAGGAGGTTCCAGAAGGCCATAGCTCTAGAAATGCATCTCTCTCTTTCTGTCCCCTCCTCTCTGTTGATAAACTCTTCTTATACTGTATCTTAAATGGTAATGTTTCTATATTTTGGGTTATGGTGAATGTCAGAAGTGGGAGCTGCAACAAAATGTTGGAGGATGGGCTGTTGCCCTTCAGAGCAATTAGGACTTTTTCTAAATATTTCTCTTGTGAAAATCCAGTAAAATAAATCTTGGGATTCTCTCAAGCGCAGAGCGCCTCTCTCTTGTGTCACGGTGATGCCATGTGGGCTACATAAAGATGAGAGCTTAGAAAAGTTGTTTTTCAGACTGCAGCTCCAGAATATCTCAACTGTGCTGGCTGGAGGATTCTGGGCAATGTACATAGAACATTCCCCTGCAAGCTTTAATAAAAAAAAATATTCCACGTGCAAAGAGGGCGTCTGCTAGGAGCTGCTGGATAGCTCAGTGGTTTAAGTCTCAGGCTGTGGAGCCAGAGGTTGGGAGTTCAGTCCCCCCTTGGTGCCTCCTGGACAGGGGCTGCACTCAATGATCCAGAGGGCCTCCCTTCCAGCTCTGCCATTCTAAGGCAATGATGATGATGATCATACAAATTGTGTGAAGGACCGCTTTCCTAGCAGGCTGAAGTCCTTGAGTTCTGGTTTCACGTAGGAGAGGAAACATCCATTTAACTGCCTTCCCAAATTTCCCGATGCTCTAAGCTGACTCCTGCCTAAGAGATTTATCCATACGTTAAGAACAAAAAAGACATAAAAGCAAAAGCAAAACAAAATAAAAGCAAAGCGCCTTTGAGACTGGCAAACGTGTATCAGTGGGAGCGTCAAGGGATGAAGAGGGAGATTGAAATCAATGAAATAAATGGGCTGAGTCTTTAAAAGGGCCAGAATGCTTCGGTTTTGGTTTTCGATTTGTTGAGGTTGAAACAAGCTAAGAGCGGCCTGTCTCTGGAAACCTCTGTCTATGCATTGTCCACAAGAGGGTGCAGTAAGACTGGTCCTTACCTACACCGAGGGTCCCTTCCTTTCGTTCCAGCAGGAACTGAGGGCCATCCAGTCTGGCCCGCAGGTCAGATCGAAGGAGAGATGAACCAAGCCACCTGCCTGTCTGCGTCCCTGAGGTGCTGCTGCAAAATTATTTCCTAGGGGCTGTACTTCTTGGGGGGGGGGGCTAAGAGCATCCCCCATGTCCTGGACAAAGATCACAGGCATTTTACTACTAGAACCCAAGAAATTCAACCTGATGTAGGTGAATAGTGTGAAACAAGCTCTGTTGACATGTTGCCATCGTTGGCATCTATGCTCAGTGACAGGACTCTGTTGTGCAAAGTTTAGAAAAGTTAGTGTGTTCTCATCCAGGCGGCATGGCCAGTGGCCCTAGTGGCTAGATGGGCTCTAGAGTTTATGTTTATTAATTTCTGTTTCTGAAATCTGCAGTCCCAGAGGTTTTGAAGTAAAAGATAAAGACAGCAGGCCCCTAAACATATGCAAAGCGCCCTGATGAGAACAGAGACAAAAGAGTTGCTAGGCAGGGTTTTTTTTTTAGCAGGAAATAGGTCACTTCTGGAGAGGCTGACCGTCTAGGTTGTGAGGCTAGACTGATGTGTAACAGAATGTGCTGGAGGAGAGCTTTGTGGATACCCGGGAAAGACGAACAAGTGGGTCCTAGATCAGATCAAGCCGGATCTAACTCCGGAAGCAAAACTGGCCTGCGTTGGGCACGACATGAGAAGGCCGGATTCCCTGGAAAAGACCATCATGCTGGGAGAAGTGGAAGGCGGTAGGAAAAGAGGAAGAATGAATATGAGAGGGCCTAACCTCCAAAGCCCATGCTTTGCACCCACAGAGTATTGTGCAACCCCCTATGATCTGGCTAACCAGTTTAGCTTCCCATTCCACAGACTGGCAAGAGGGCCGGCTGTCCGGGTTGGAAAATCTCCCAGAAGATCTTTGGCTACCACCTGCTTTGGGCAACCGTGGACCCTCTAATCATCCTGAACGTTCTTCTCTTGCCCTCCTCCCCCTGCCTTCTTGAATTAAACATCAGGAGTCTGCTGTCTGCCCATTTCCTGAGCAGGAGCCGAAGCCTCTGCAAAAACCTCTGACTTGATGAAATCTGAGCCCCAGCTTGCATTCAACCTGAGCTGCAATATTGAGCTGCATTTTCTTTGTCAGAGATGCGATGCCTGGCAGGAGGAGTGGGAGGGTGATGGAGAAATCGACGTGGGCCCCCCGAGAGCCATTAGGAGCTGCGTCTCTGAGGTTTTCGCCTTCTCCCTGTCCCTGCTGAACAGAGAACTCCGAGAAGCGTCGCTAAAGGCCACAGCACACTTTATAGAACAGAGGAATGAACATACCAGTTAAAAGGGATCAATTGTCAAGACAGCCAAGAACTGCCACACAGGTCAGTAAGCGTCAAGGTCTCCGGCTAACCGTCATTGACCTTAGCTTTCCAGGCCATGAGCAACAAACACAAGCACGGCCTCCTGTATTAATAGGAGGGGTGGGTAACCTCCAGGGTCATTTTGACCCCACCAGGAGCTGCGGCTTCCAGCACTTTCCCAACCCAAGACGATAAAAAAAGCCTTTTTAGGCAAACAAATTGCAAAGGAGTGTGCATGCTGCATTTACTTTTAAAGGAAGTGTGCTGCTCTTAGCTTTTATCTAGGAAGATCCAGCAGAGTATGGGCCAAAAAGCTGCAAGGTGAGGAACAGGTTGACAGCCTAGAGCCCGTAGGTTGTCCAGCCTTGGTCTGTAGGCTGAGAATGCAGCTAGATTTTCTCAAGAGCTCCTTTGAATGTGAAAGGCCCAAACACTCTTTATCGCCCAGTTAAAGTCCGAAAGGCACCATAGAAGATGTTTGCGTTAAACCGGCCTTGGTTTACCTTCCCTGCCCCCCCATCCTACCATGCTGAAAATGTCATGAGCCACCTCGGGAAGTGTGTTCCCTGCCGCCGCCCCCCCTTTCTATGAATCTTTTGCCAACTCCATCTGTCCCTGTATAAAATTTCCCCTGGCGTAGCAGCTGGATTCTTATGCACACAGTCAATTGATCATCCCCTTGAGGACAATGGATACTTTAAGTAAATTTGTTTTTAAGCAAAGCTGCAGCGCCAGAAAAACATGCTACGAGCACGCACAAGGCGGTAAAAGGTTTGTCCTGTATCCAAGCGGCACAAAGTCACTTGCACTGGCTGTGGAGGATTAGGGTTTCAAGATGGGGCGGGGTGGATTGGAGAAGAGAAAGCCAGCGGGTTCTTAGGAATGAGCTCATGCTGATATGGAGCAAGGAAGAGACTAACAGATAGCACAGAGGAATAGATACCAGGCACAGCATGGAAAACAGGCAGGAAAGTGCTTTTGGGTTTAGGGACTACAGTATAAATTACCCCCAAGTAGTTTATATTTTATGCACAGTTGTATCACTGTATTTGGCCAGATGAACTTGGGGAAAATGCTTCTCATTCAAACTTTCCACTTGGATTGGTTTCACAGCACTCTTACCAGGGATGCATCCAGTTTTTAAACCTATAAGGCAAACCCCCGACTCTGGGAAATATGGTGCTTAAATATCACTACCCTACAGACGATGAATGCATTTCTCTCCTTTCCTGAAAGTTGAGTTTTCAGATCTGAATTTGGGAAACCTTGAAGGGTTCATGTTCAGCTTTGATTCAGGCAAACATACATTTGGTTCATTTTCTCCATAGGTAAGTTTTATTCTGAACTGGAGAGCTAAAGGTCATCTGGAGATCCTTTTAAGAAGTTGGGAGCGGGAGGGAGACTTCTAAAATCAAAGCAACCCTGTTGCTGTTCTTGAGCTTAAAGCCTGCAACACCACACAGATCACCAACCTCTATGTCCCATGCATGCAGGATTCCAAGGGCCCCCAAATGTGTCAGGGAGCCCGTTCAGCCTCAAAACACGACGTCAGCTCCGGTACCCTTTGCTAAGTGGATCCACACAAGGGAGACAGCTCTGCTGCCATTTAAAGGGAAACTGCAGAGCAGAGGCAATAGAGATGGTGGTGGGGAATGGCAAGAGGACCGTGACTCATTCCAGTGAAAAGGGCAAAGGAAATAAAAACCTCCAGGTCCTGGAGTGAGTTTTCTCCTGCTATGCGAGGTCTCCAAACGAACAAAAAGGGCTTCAAGGGACAAACATATAATTCAGAATTTGGGCACACTGCTTGGCCCCCTTTAGCCTCAAATTTCCCGCCTTTCCAGTATCCATCCAAAATTCAGAATTCTCCAGGGATAAGAGTGAGTCAGAAACAAGCACACCTAGAAATGTAACAAAATGTTTATTGCCCCCCCCCCGAAAAAAAACAACACAGCAAGGATTTGGAGAAGTAGAATTATCTGCCAGCTGGTAATTATCCTTACCAGACAAGTAGCAGATTATGAGCTTCTTTTATCTGGCCCCTGAATATCGAGAAACAAGAACCATTCAAATAACTAATCCCTTAAGTGGCTAGGGCTACATGAGTCTCTTGATCGTGGCCCTGGGTCATGTTCCCGTGCTGGCACGACTCTGGGCCATTCACAACCATCTGACGGCTAATCACTTGCCAGCGATAAGGGGGTTCCTGAGCACCACAATGACCGAGTCTCCACGCAGGAACATCTTAGAGATGTAGCGATCCTTGTTGACTGGCTTTGATTTCTTCTTGCCCTTCCCGCTCTTGGGCACCTCCGTCCACATCTCCTTGACATTCTCCAACACCATGTTGCAATGCCTGGTGGGGGAGAAAAAGAGGTCACGTTGCACGGACACGAGAGGCAAGATCCTATCTCCAACACACTCTGCTGCCAAGTGACACATCTTCTCCGGTCTTTAAGCCAGGTTGCCGCTCCCCTCACCAACCCACTCTCTTGTCCTTCTGTCATCAGGCAAAGACTGAATCTTTAAAGCTAAGCTATTGCTGTTTATTTCACAGCTGGTGACTCAAAGTGCTATAAATCTACAGAAGCTCTTACGAACCAGAGGAAGGCACACAGGTGAGATCCTACCTGTCAAAGGCCTTGACACGCCCCAGAAGCTTCTTGTTGTTGCGGCAGTTAATCAGCACTTGAGTGTTGTTTTTCACGGACTGTGTGAGGACAGAAAGGGGGCCCGTGTTGAACTCTTCCTCCTCTCGCTTCTGCAGCTCCTCTGGCGTCATTTCACTCTTGGGCTTGTTTAGAAGGCTCCTGAGAAGCAGGAAAGGAAATGGGCCTTTGAAAACTCCATGCTTATGACGCAGGGACCTGATGAACAGGGTAACTGGCACCACCTAAATGCAATTCACCCTCTAGAACATTTCCTAGTATTTATACAGCCCAGCTCCTGCTCGCAGCACCACGGATGTACCAACTAGGGTGGAGAACTATCCTGTGGCTTGATTCCGTCTCTGATTATTTTTTTCAGAGGAAGGAGAGTTAATATATATGATGTTGCCATTCTACAGAAGGCTATTATCAAGCTGTTACTCAAATTGGAGAGGAATGAGATTCAGAGAGTTTAACTAGTGTCTCCCACACCCTGAAATGCAAAATCACAGCCTTACATTCTGTAACCATTTACGGACAACAAACCTCACCTTGTCACTCAGCATGCACCGAAAGTAAGGGTTTAGTCTTTCTGTGTGTGGATACAAGAAGAATGTAAGGACATATGACTTATCACAACAAAGTAGGTTGCTACCTATATTAGGCTAGACTTAGTTGTGCTTTGAGTAAAGCCACTGAAATGAACGGGGAAGATTATAGATTAAATATCACCCATTTAAGGGATACTATTCTCATCAGGATGTAATCCATTCTTTAATCATCATAACGCCCATGGCTGCAGAGTGAAAGGCCAGGGAACCCCAGCAGGCACAAGGCTTGGCATAATCTTGGACGATTCGTTTCCCAGAAAGCACAGTGGGATCCAAACTCTCAGCGCCTGGCGCTCTCCAGGCCAGGCACTCCCACAGATCTAGTGAGACCAGCTCTTCTAACGAGCCCATTCCTCTCCACAAATTATACAAAGGGGGGGGGGCACCGATGCATTATTGCTATGGTGCACAGGCAGCCTTCTGGGCCAGAAAACACCGTCGGCGTGTGAAGGAAAACAGAAAGGGAGGCTTAAGCGCTTCCTGGGAAGAAGAGGAGCATGGAACCCAGGCCTCGGAAGAAGCCGCTTAATCTACATCCTAACCCCAGAATGGCAGGATCCGTCCCAGTCCGGAGAGAGGATGGTGCCTGCAGACACTGAAGGCGCAGATGGATATGGATGGTGGTGGGGTTATTAGGGAAGAGGAAGTCAGGGAGCGTCTCCCATCCATTGGAGGAGCAATTACAGGGGGACCCTCCTATCCGCGGGATCAGTATCCGCTGACTCACTTATCTACCACTGCCTAACTACTAAATAACTGCCCCCCAACCCAAAATGCGTGCTTGTTTCTCCAGAATGTATTTACCAGAACTGGCCATTAGAATGAGCCAGACAAACCCGCGTTTTTCGGCCTCCGCGGGGGGGGGCGCTTGGAAACCATCCCCCACGGATACCACGGGCCTACAGTATTTTAAAAAAAGGAGCCCACGCTTTTCGGATACTTACGGTACCCCCCCTCGCCGCCCCCACCACGTAGCAACAGCTCCCCATTTTCCGAAACCCGCTTCCTTACATGATGCCGCCGTTCTCCCGCCGACCAGCGTGAGCTACACCTCGGCCCGTCCTCGCAACGACGGACTGCTTCCGTTTCCGGGGGAGGAGCGCCCGGGGTCGCGCATGCGTGGTGGCGGCCGTGCGAGCGGCTCTTCGCCTCCCGCGCCACGGTCTCGATGGCTACAGCTACGGCCCGCAGGAGGGGCCAAAAGACGTCGGGGCGCTCCCTTGGGGCTTCGCGAAGCTATGGCCCCGTGTTTGTAGCCCTTTTAAAGAGACGCAAGAGCCAGCTGCCACTATTATTATTATTAGTAGTAGTATTATTAGTATTATTAGTATTAGTATTAGTATTAGTATTAGTATTAGTATTAGTATTATTACTTTTTGAAAATGTTTCATTTTTTTTCTTGGAAAAAAATGGAAATTTTTGGAAATTTTACATCTCTCCTCCCAGGTAACGCCAGATTTCCCTGCAAACACCGGAATGGAAGCTAAAAGCTTATACTTTAGCAAACAATTTATTTTATTTATTTATATTTTAAACTTCTAAGCCAACAGTCTCTCTGGGTGGTGTGTACAACATAGGCGGTATAAACAGGAGGAACATAGAATTCAATGAAAGAGCAATTAAACTTTAAAAGTATTCAGGTTTTGGATAATTTATTATATGTAGTAATATGGTTTATTGCCTTTTCCTCTCTTAAAGAGAATATCTCTGCGTAATGCAGGGGAGAAGACGATGGAGATGATAAGAGATGTTGGAACTGCCCATAAATAGATACAGTAAATATATTGTAAATAAGTAAATAAATGCATTTACAGAATGGTTGTCCGGCGGTCTGTAAGTTAGAAAATCCAAAACTGACACGCATGTACAGTAGAAGCTTTATCAGGCCAAAACATCATCCTAACTCAAGGCTTCAAAATGCACTGTCGGAAATTGCTCTAGTTTATTACAGTACCTGCAGTTTCTCCAAGGAATTCAAGTTGGGACGTGTGGTTGTCTCCTCCTAGGCGTCTTTTAACCTTAGAACAATTCTGTGAAATAGGTTTTATTCTGCTTAATTTACTAAAACATGCTCTGTCCTATGGCTGAAGAGGATCCCAAGGGACTTGTACACTCAATAACACAATTTAGAACAACATAGATTTGTAAAAACAGAACCTGTACTCCAGTGGACTGATTTCCAGACCCAAAGGTTTGAATGCCCGCTTCTGCTCTAACTACGAAACACAAAGACTTTTAATGGCCTTCCTCTTCATAAAGGACTGCACACAATGTGTGTGTGTGTGTGTGTCAACTGATGGGGTGCGTGTGTTGTGTTGTGTGTTACTCTCGCATCTACGTAAGGTTGGGTCAGGTGAGAATCTGTGATGCACCTCACAAGTGGAACGCAAGTTGTGTCCTCTTCCAGATTTCAGGGAGAGCTGTCTCCCCGCTTTCATAAAAGGCCACAAGAAATTCATATTTTGTGCCCCTCTTCAGGTGTATTGGTTAATGGTCCTTCAGAGAATTAAAATCCCAAAGCTTTTCGGGACAGTTGGAGGAGAGGCGCTGCAGGGAAACTAAGTAATGATGTTCATGACAACTTTCTTGAATGCCTTTTTGAGAACAGTGGGGCCACTGTGCCAGAGAGGAGTAGAAGAGAACTTTGCTTTGTGGGTGTGTTGAATACCGTAAAAGTCAAGATGCTAGCCTAGGAGAGGGCAAGGAAGAGAGACAAAAACATGGGGCTTGTATTTAATTAATAGCAGTTTCTGGCTACTTCCCACCTTTCATGACTGCCTCCTTAGACAGCTTTTTCTTGAATTACCGGTGCCCACTTTTTTCATGTCAGGATAACAAAAATTCACTCTTTCTCTGTTCCCGTGGCCTCCCATCTCTTCTTATCAATCCTTGCTGCCACGGATTCTCTGTGATCGTTAGGCATGTTATGAATAACTTTGAACACACGCTGCTGCTTCTGATCCTATGTTCTTTCTGTGCACCAGCTTACCATAAATGACAATAAGGATAATTACAGAAATGTCTGTAAACATACAGATATCTTGGGGGAAGTTAGCTGGTTTATCATGAGCGGACTCAGACTCTTAGACAGAGTCATAGGAGGGGGAGATCTAAACGTATGAAAAATGGATAACCCCTGATCTAAAAGGTTTTCTATAAAATTGTTGCTTTGGGTTTTTTAAGGTGAAGGTGTCTGGGTTTTTGGAAATGCGAATAAATAGAGATTGTTGTTCGACTGTGTTTTATGTGGCCTCAAAATTCCAAACTGTTAGGACATTTATGCATAAAACCAGACATGAATAAATACTTTGCCCAATTCTGCGAGTCACCAAAATTAAAAAAAACCAAAACACATTAATCACCATTATATCTTAACCCCAATACTTCTCAGCCATTATAATGACAGAATGATGAAAATTCAGAATAAAATACAATCAATGATAAGTATTTTTATTGGTTTCTATAGGATCAATGCATCAAGGCAACATTTAATTTGTAGTTTGTAGTATCAGAAGCTTAAGGTACATTCCGTCTTCCACACAAACATATCTCATTTAAATTACGTTTGCAAGACAGCGTGTCTGCTAATTCCCCATACTGTTCACAACACACATTCATGTTTATGGGGCTTATGTGCTGGGTATATTCTTGATTATTTTCTTATTGTTCAGTTTGAAACAGCAGTTCAGAAGTAATACAGTTAAGCAAACAATGCAAGCTAAAAATTAGTCCGACTGTTTGAACTTCTCTATTAAACGTATTCAAAATTGAGCAGGAAGATATCATTAAATTGTTTTTAATTTCTCCCCCCTCTCCGTCATTCCTTATTTCCAAGTCTCGCCAACTCTTAACACAGAAATGCACATTAAAATAGAATTCAGAGTTGTTGTTATTACGTGTCATCCGGTCGCCTCTGACTTAAGGTGACACCATGAATGAGCGTTTTCCAATATGTATCTGTTGCAATTTGTTTGTTTAAGTTGTGATTTCTGCAAGCAAATGTTTGGGCTGGAAGGGATGGGGGTTGTTTTACCCCCCCCCCAGGAAGGAGAATTCAACACACACACACACAAATTGTAGCAGTTCATTAACAACAACACAGTCACATTCACTGCAACAAGTTAGTAACAAATAGAACAAAAACGGATTCTGAATTGATTCTGAACCCTCTTTTTTAAAATACTGATTCTAAACATGCAGTGCTTAAGTCAATGGAGCTGGACTGAGTGTATAAATGTGTTCAGGGCTGGGCTATCAAATTGCAGTTTCTGCTCTACTTCCTTAATATTATCAGATTCAACAGAAATGTATAGACTAGAGAGTGAACCTGATTCACAAACTGACTGATCCACTGGTGTTTTATTTGGTCATTTTGGACACATTTTTGGGTCCAGACCCAATGAGCTGGGTTGATGAATGTTTCCTTCAATTAAATTGCAACCCTCATGCCTTGCTAGTTCTAGAGGCTGTATCTGTTGCTTGAGGATCGCTGAATAGGGAATTGATCTCCCCTCTGTCAAAACCTCAGTGCGCTCCTTCCACAGTGGTGCGACGGGCTGCCCACCCCGATGGCCCGGACCACGGACCAGCAGAGGCCAAGGCTCAATACCGTATTTAGAATTTGCAAATGAAATGGATTGACAGGCTCTAGGAATATAAAATATGTCATGCATTTCACTTGATGTCAGACTCATTGAGGGCAGGTGTACAAAAGGGCCATTAGTAATTAGTAATTAATTACATGTCCACATTTAGCATCCTTGGGATGTTGTGGACGAAGAACAGGGTGGCTATCCTGGTCGTACCTGAAAACTGTGAGTTACCTTGTGGCATTTGACGCTAGACAGTGAAGGAAGGAAATGCTCGGTCATACCTTGTTTCGGAAAGAGCATCTCTGATATGCATAGCTGATTGCTCCCATCCAGAAATGTCCAGAATATTCCCTTTTTCTGCAGAGAATGTACCTATGTTTTTTCTCCAAGATTCTTCCTTTTGCTGTAAGGCGGAGGGTTTCCAATAGATCAACCAAATTCAGGAACGGTTATTCTAAATACGTACATGGGCTCCAAACTTGGAGAAGTCACTTCTTTAGCTCCCAGAATCTCCTTTTGCCCATGGAATTTTGGGAAATGGTGACTCTTATAAGTAACTTTTAGAATTCTGTTTAGGATCACAGGGGTGTCGATCTTATTGCAAAGAAACACTTTTAATCACTCAAATCCATCTAAATTAAAATGTTACGTCTGGTTCAGACATTTTATACTCTGTTCTGCCTGGATCCCAATTGAGAAAATGATAGTGATGCTTAATAAAAAGAAATACCGCCCACAAAGCCTGTGGGTGTTGAGGTTACTGTGTGTGTATTGAGGCAATGATCCTTTGCTTCAGTTTGTTGATTCGGATTGCTAGAAAAGCAGAACTGGAAAGCGTGTCGGTGTGTGCGCAATGGATGGAAATAATTTTGATTTGCACCCACTGGGGCACAGTGGTCTCACCTTGGCTTCAGAGTGCTGGCCTTGATTCCACATGCATCGGCAAAATACAGCCTGGATTCAGGTGGGGAAATCACTAGCTCGCAATGACCCTTAAAGATGCCTTTTCTCCTAATTCAAAATATTAGCAAGAGGCGCTGGAAGAAGTAAATTCCTGGTTGGTTCAGTCCAAACACTGTGCATGGAGGTTTTTTCCAGTTTCCCCACAATGGACGGAAATCAGTACGGCACGGTCCCGATGTGTCCAATTATTGTCTTCTTTTTGTGAAGAGGCTGGACATGAAGATACGCCATTAAGGCTGGCTGGGATTAAATGGAGATCCCTGGTTCGGAAAAGCGAAATAGCTTGAGAACTCCGGAGAAAGTTGTCCAGGGAAAACCAGAGGTACTCCGCCGAGGAGATTTCCAGTGCATTTGGACAGAAGGCCAGGTTGAGGGTGAAAGGGCGAAGCGTGGTGATGTCTCTGAGACAAGATGTAGTTTGCTCGGCTTGCCATTAAGTTGACAGAACAGGAGTCTAAGCGGTCAAGGGCGGAGAGGCCGCAAGGCACGGCTGAAGCCAACATCGTGGTCGTGATGTGTTGGTGGCGGCTGCACGGAGCGACTTCTTCTGACTGTCTGTGGATCTCTGGAGACATCATAGCCTGATGGGAGGAGAACCAAGAGAAGGCCCCGGGGTGATGATGGCCCAAGAAAGCTGAGGAGGACCCACAGAGAGGCGGCAACGGCCAGCAAAGCGACCCGGAAAACGTCACCTCAGCAGAAGCCAGCCCACCTCCTCTTCTGAAAGCCAACTTGGCCCGGGATCCGGGGGACCTCCTCCTAAGTTTGCCGGTGACCCCTACGATGAAGACATCCTCGCTGGAAGGACCCAACATCCAGTAGTTGCCCTTCCCAGGGTCGTCGTAGTGCCGGGGCACCTTCACGAAGCATTTGTTCAGGCTGAGGTTATGGCGGATGGAATTCTGCCAGCCTTGCTTGTTTTCCTTGTAGTAAGGAAAGTTCCCCATGATGAATTCGTAGATCCCGTTGAGCGTGAGGCGCTTCTCGGGACTCTGGCGGATGGCCATCATGATCAAGGCGTTGTAGCTGAAGGGGGGCTTCTCGAGTTTCCCTCTCCTTTCCCCCATAAGCTCCTCTTTCCTCAACTTCTGGCGTTCTTCTTCATCGCTGGCGGCCACTGAGAGGGTCTCGTCTTCCCTAAGTGGCGATGACAGAGAGCCCCGGGGAGCTTTGTTTGACGCCCCGTCTTGAAGGAGGTTTGTGATGCTGAAGGGAGATTGCAGGGCCCAGCTGTTGGTCTTTAACCCTTCCATGCCTGCTGAGGGACGATACGGAATGGGGTCTTCTTGGGTCCGGTCAACCGTCAACGATAATGCCAGCCAACCCTGTCTGGCAAACCAACTGGGTCTCTCTCTCTGAACCCTGAAGCAAAGTGACCGCTCCTGTGCTGGGCATTGCCCACACCACCCACCCACCCCCATCGGGTTCCCTCTCTTTTTAGCCACTCAAGGCTAGCTTTCTTGCATGTGTAGCCAATCTGGTCTTGATACCGTCACTCTCCACACCCTCCCCTTCTGTATCATGAGCAGGGGGGACGGCATGCTTTGCAACCCACGGGGAGCATTACCCTTCCGTGAGATTAGCACTTCTGCATCTCCAGAAGAAAAGTCCCAGAAATAATCTACAGTCTAGATCTTAGTATGGTTGGAAATCCAAGCACGAACACATTGTTGTTGTTGTTGTTGTTGTTGTTGTTGTTGTTGTTGTTGTTGTTGTTGTTGTTGTTGTTGTTGTTGTTGTTGTTGTTGTTGTTGTTGTTGTACTGTATTTCAATTTTAAGAGCCATCTTGAGGATTCTGGGAAGCGTAGTTTAAAAATGGACTTTTCCCAAACTCTGGTGGAAATTGTAATCTAATTAATTTGATGTAAGCCACTTTGGGTTCTTTTTAAGGAGAAAGGCAAGATAAAAAAATATATTTTAAATACATAAACTGATTTGTACTCTAAAATATTTATTTATTTATTGAATTTATATGCCGCTCCATTAGTTCAGCACGCTCTCCTGGGTGGCTTATCATCATAAAATCACAGCACTTAACAGAATTAAAATAAAAACACACGGAAAATAACAAAATAATCTATATTATGGTTATTTGCCACCTGCGCTGCGCTGTTGATGAGGTATAACTATGCAAGGTTTCCTTTTCTATGCTCCTCAAAATGTCATCTTGACCAGATATAAAGTATCTGTGATTATGGTTTTCTAAGAGTTCTGAATGGTTTATGTCTTGCCTTTTTATTCTGGCAAAAAGCTTATCGAGTAGATGACGTCCAGAGATCCTAACCGCTCTCCATTCTAGGCTGAAAATGGATTAGAATCCAAATTTCTTTTGTGTAATATGATACCCATCAGTTTTAAAGGGTTATTAATGGTGGCAGTAACTTCTTCTTGACTACTCCTTTCATTTGCCATGCCTAATTATTCACTGAATTAAGTTCTTGAATCCCTTGTGTTGGCAGGGGAGTGGAGGACTCAATGAGCGCTTGGCGCTTACTTCCAGCTCTGCATATCTATGCTTCTATTAATTATTTACAATATATCACCAAAATATATAAGAAAACTGCTGGACAGGTCCCTGGCTCCAGAGGGTCTCTTCCAGCCCTGCAGGTCTAAGATTATGATGATTAAAAGGCTGTCCCCATGCTTCTGCCTGTATTAAGCCCATGTTCATGCTGAATGCATAACTAGATATAAAATCCAGCAAACAGATCACAGCTATTCTGTAAAACACAGTGTGGGTGACTGGGCAGGACGGGGGGGCGGGGATGGTGAGAGATAACATTTTATTTTAAAAAAATCTATAGAAGCAAAATTGTCTCTGTTACAGTTTTCGGCTTTCCAAACCCCAAGGGATGGGCTGAATTAGTTTTGCCAAATAATCCTCCTGGCTTTAAAATGTGGCGAATAATTTACCCAACCACTTATACTTCCCCAAGACATATTAAATGTATATTTTAAAGCATGGGTTTAAAAATATAGTAAGATACATTTTTTAAATTTTTTTTTTTACTTGTCTCTCACACTTCCATTGGGAAATAAACTCCAGTGCCCAACCCGAAAGGAGCGAACAAGAGAAGAAACAGACTACAGATTTAAAAACACAAGGACGGGGAGAAAAGGGACCCTTGTAAGAAAATAACGCCTTAAAAATGCAATGCTGGCTCAAAATGTAGAGTAATTCATCTCCTACAGCTACCTCTGCAAAAGCATGTTTTGCTAAAGGTTGGATAAAGTCAGAATTTGATAAAAATTGACCGAGCGGCTTCTTCAGTAGGTGCTCCCTAGGCACCCTCGTGTCACAGAATTGTATGTGACGAAGAGATACCAAAGTTCATCTAGACTGACCCATTGCTGGGGCTGAATATCCACAACTGAAGCACGTTTGATAGAGAGCTGTCCAACTTCTGTCTGAAAGCCTCAGACAAAAGGGAGCCTGCCACCTTCTGAGCCAGTCAGGCGGCTCTATCCATCATTGACATCATCACAACAGTAGGCCTTTATAAGTGTGAAGGACAAGTCAGTGTCTTCTTGACTATTCATCAGGTAGAAATTTTCATCACCTTATCAGACATTTAAAATAAACATTTTCTTTTTTTAAAAGTCCCCAAGGCTATGTGCAGGGATTATAATTTATGCTTTTTCTCCACGATTTTTACAAAGCAGATTTTATTCTACATCATCCTCTCGGTGTCCTTCAAATGATGCAGACTGGAGTTAGTGTTGTTTCTGTGAAAAGTATGAAACCGTGGACTACTTGAATGAACGTTTTAAATCACTGCTGCTCTTTAGAGTAATGTCTTTTAATATGATTCTTTCCGGGATTTATTTGCAATGAGAACATTAGACATGGAAGACAAATTATGATTAGTTGGAAATATGAATGGCATGTATTCGAAACGAAGGTCCTGCCGTCCATGTCATGAAGCTCGGTGGAAAGAGTTGGTTGTTTTTTAAAAAATCATTTTTACATCCCCAAAGGAACCATAGATTCTAATCTGCCTCTCAGTCGGTTCTTCACCCTCCAACTGACGTATGTATTTTTAAATCTCTACAATATATTGTTGGTTGTTTAACATGAACATTTTCCTCTGCCTTCATCAAACGTAACAGATACTTGGGTTTAAGAGCAATTTAGATCTTAAAATAGCAACAGGATAACAGGAAACTTTCATCATTACCAAAATCTTGTGGCAACCATTTGAAATGAATAATTATAGAAATAATCCTCATAGAACTGCAGAGCTGAATTGAATCCAGCCCCTGTTAAGGAGGCGCCAAGGGGGAATTGAACTCCCAACCCTTAAGCCATTGAGCTATCTAGCAGTTCTCTACATGTGGTTAATTTCACAGCTGTTTTCTAAATAATTCGGTGAAACTGGCCAAATTATCTCTAGGTAATTCTGAAATAGAGGGGGGGAAGACGTTTTAATCGAGTAAATAGTCATTCCTTCATATGTTGCACATAGTAAGCCACCAACCAGCTGCTTGAGAAACCGAGGTGAGTTTTAATAACTAATTATTTCGCTTGATTCAATTGCCACAGGATCGGGTGGAAGCCCCCGTCTCGTTTGAGTCAACTGGGCTTAAATCTTGGGTGTGAGATCATAGTTACGAAAAGTAGATATTCCCTCCGAAATCTTCTAAATGGTTTGTTTTGGTTTGGGCTGAATATTTAATATTGAAACTATCTATCAGCATTGGAACAAAATACAAAGCTATGCATTTGTGATTTTCTACTTTTTAACAGCAGGCTTTAACTGAGACTTTTAAAATAAATTAATAGATGTGTTTTCGAAGAGGATCTGAGAGGGGAAAAATCGTATTAACATTGTCACGTCCAAAAAAAAAATCCAAACATCTCGAATAGTTATTTTAAAAATTATTACTTACATCTTCAGTCAGAAGACAAAACTGTACAAACTGTTTTTTTTAAACAATTTAAAATCCTATTCCATGGTTTCCTAATTTGCTTTTCAGTCAGTGTTTAAGAGGTACAAAAGTGCATCATTTGCATCAAAAATTATTTGTAATGTGAAATTCTTGTTTGTCCAAGAATGGACAGTTTAGGAAGAAAATTAATGAGAATAAAATGTTGAAACAGAAATCCATGAAGCCTATTTATTCACGTGAGATTTTAAAAAAGCATAGGACTCTTGTGAAAGAAAGAAAGAAAGAAAGAAAGAAAGAAAGAAAGAAAGAAAGAAAGAAAGAAAGAAAGAAAGAAAGAAAGAAAGAAAGAAACTAACTTTGTATACCTGGCTACATATTTTATGGAGCCTTAGTATCATTAGATTTAAAAAGCAAAATTCTTGCTAAGAGAAGCACAGTAAAAGAATAGCTGAGAGACAAATTAAAAATAGCAAGAGGTATTGTTTTCTCATGGTCCACATTCATAATCCGGTACAATCACTTTAAAAATGTTGTTCCCATATTGTTTCAACTTTTGATTTGGGATTTTTAAAACTGTTTATTTTATTGTATTAATTTTATTTGTTTATTTAACAATTTTAACACATCCACCCTCTTTGTGGACTGGCGTCTGTTTCCTGTGCCCCTTCCTGATGGGTTTGTTTTAACACTGGGGTCCTTTTCTGTTGACATGTAAGCGCAGCTAGTTGGTTTTACATACATCTGTAGAAGTCTGCCTTTCTGCACAGCCTGATTTGTTTCGCCAACAACATGGAAAACTCTCTAACGAAATTAAGTTGCTGAAGAAATATCTGTTAACCCAAGCATTTTTCTGATTCCTCCCCCCCCCCCATGATTTTTAGTGATTTATCAGCCAACCTTTAAAGTATTTTTAATGAATTATTTTTAATGGATTTTATTGTCTCATCTTTTTATTTACCTACACTTTCTCTTCTATTTGTTTTTATCATTAAACCGCTTTCAGATTTTTTTTTTCAAGGAATGAAAAGCTCTGTGAAATGAATGAGTAAAGGAAATAAGTGATGTCTGCCTGATGGTGCCATTTTGTTTTTTGTTTTTTCACCACTGGACCTCCCAAATGACTTTCATCATCATCATCATCGTCGTCGTCGTCGTCATGGGCCGACAAGTCCATTCTGACTTCTGCCAGTCTTTTTTCAGGGTCTTCCAGGAAGAGAATACTGTACTCAGAAGTGGTTTACCTTTTCTTTCCTCTAGGGGGAGCCCTGGGACCATGTGCAGCTGGCCCAAGGCTACCCAGGCTGGCTTTCCCCCCAGGAGATCCAGTGGGGGAATCGAACTCACAACTTCTGGCTCTGCAACCTGGTGCCTAAGCCACTGAGCTACCCAGCCAACTCCAAAACGACTTTAGCTGACTCTTAATTCCAATTAAAGACGCTTGAAATTGTTCCCCTGTAGTGGGCAAGTGATTTTTAATCTTTTTTAATTTGGCTTGATTCCTCGTTTTGTCGTTTCGCCGCAGGCTTCCATTTTGTCAAAGCCGTAATGGCGCCCGTGGCCTGGCCCTTGCAGATCGTCCATTTTTTTCAGCCCCACCCGACGCGGCTCGGCCGGCCGCCAGACCCTCGGCGTCTCTCCACACTCCGCCACCCGCTTTCCCGGCCCCCGTCGTTCCTGTCTCTCAGCATCTGGGCAGGTGGAACGGCCCAGCCCAGCTCGCCTTTGGCTTGGGGGATCAGTTTCCCGATAGAATTTGCGAAGGGTGCGAGAAGACTCTGCTCACAGACACCTTCTATTTGCTCAGTTTATTTAAAAATATCTATATATTCCCCACCCACCCGAAAGCTTAGAAAAATTATTTTTCAGACGCCAGCTCTCGGAAGGTCTCCACGGAATGGCCCCTGGCTGGGCTCGTTCGAAAGGAACTTTTCCAAGATTCTGTCCTCCATTAACAAATTCCGTACGGGTGTACCCAATTCATGAACACGACTGTGACATGGAAATACAAATTCACAACAAATGCATGGCCAAGTGAATGTATTTTTAACAGGCTCTGGAAAATATTGGTGCCTGTCACAGCGCAGCAGCCGTGTGTGTAGGGGGGGAGACATCTAAATTTGGGGTGCTGGAATGGAGGTACCCCTCCTCACGGTTCCTCCTAACATATGTGTTACAAGTCACACAAAGACCCGCAGCCCTGCCTCCAGAGTTCAACAATCAGGTTATGGGAGAAGGCGCTTCTTCACGGAAACTTTTCCCAAATTTAGGGCATGATATATATCAATAACATTCCTTTCTGTTTGGACAGGTATCGGCAGCCTGTGGAGTTATTTTAGCAAAGAGTGTAACATTCCTTATGCTCTGCCCGGGGACTTAACTACCGACATGTCATGAGCTGTGTGTTCTGTGCCAGTCTCCAAGGGACGCCCCAGAGCGGGCGCATTGTGGTCTTGGATCCCAGTGAGCAGTGTAGGATGTAGGCGGCGGATGCTCAAGCGAGTCCATCCCAGTCAGACGGACAAGGTCTCAGGCTGCTGATGGAGATCTCAGGGAATCACTCTGTCTTTGTGGGTCTCCAGGTGGAGAGACACATCTCAAGGCCGGCAGGAGCAGAAGAGCAGTGCTTATTGTGTGTGAAGTGTCTTTAAAGCCTGGGTACCTGTCTCTTCCCAATCCCCTGCGAAAGCGTGCGCAGGAATGTTGTGCTTCCACAGCATAGATACCAGAGATGGGCATGTGCCGGTTCGACAGTTCGTGCCGGTTCGTTTAGTGGCCTAACATTGGATTGGCACTTCAAAGCCCCGCCTCCTCCGGTGGGTGCCCACTCTGAGGCGGAGCGTAGAGGAGGCAGGGCAGGGAGGCCGGGCTGCTGCCTCCAAGTGGGTGCCTGCTGGAGGAGGCGGGGCTTTGAAGCACTGAACACAGTTCAGCCAATAAAAGAACCAGTGGGACGTGCCCATCTCTAACTGGTACACCAAAAAGCCAGGCGCATGGGAAAGGTGGGAGAGAGAGAGAGAGAGAGAGAGAGAGAGAGAGAGAGAATGAACTCAAGTGGGCTGGTTATGTCATTTAGAAGAAGGTAGGGAGTGGATACCAAGTGTCTGATTTCCCCATCTTTATCCCCTTCCAGCCCCCCATTCCTCTGCTGCTCAGCACCTCCTGCTTCTCCATTTTGGGTCACTTTCACTTCACCCTTCCTCATACATTGGCACTGCAGCGTTAGAACTCCCCCACCCATGCGAGAATAGTGGCATAGCGGTAATCTGACATAGCGCTAATCTAATTTAGACTGTCCACAGACATCACTGCATATGGGAATTGTCTTAGCGCTAAACTCCTCCCCCGTAGTGCAAGGCAGGACAAAAAGATACGCCTTGGTTTTCAGAAGGCAAACGGGTGCGGGGATGCACGAGGGAGGCAGAGAAGACGAGAAAAGAAATTTAAAAACCCAAATGCCTGGATATTAAGGAAATTCCAACACGATTAATCCACAACACGCTCCGTAGAGCAGCACGTATGCCTAGATGTTGGTGCTAATCAGCTTTTGGGAAACATTAATGACCAGTATTAAATTTGTAATGGTTGTTCCCGTCATCTCCTTGCCTTTCAGAAAAGAATGAAGCTCGGTAAAAATATACTGTATATCAAAAGTGATTCTAGGGTAAGGCTGGAATGGGGAACAAGATCTCTCTCTCTTTCTCTCTCTTTTAATCTACACTAGAGGAGACCTGCTGAATCCAAGGGATTTACATCAGCATTGCCTGTGCCAGCGATTAACACGGTGCAGCCTCCTGTACCTGGCGCTGGGTTGGATTTTGGCCATGGTATTCTTAGATCAAGTATTTGATCTAAGACTGAACGGGGCACAGTTGCCAAGGGAGCTCTTGCGACGACAAAGGCACCTACGCATTCATTCAAGCTTTTTCTTTTTTTTAAATAAAGGATTCTGGTCGCTGTTCCCACTTGTAGAAGGATCCTCATTCTTCACGTACGAGAAGAAAGGGCAGCCGAATGAGGTCTCGAGCGCTCCCAGACACAAACAATCCCACCCTAATCCTGGGAGACGTTTCCTGCTGACTCACTGCCAGCTCGGTGCTGTTTCTAAGCAAAGTTAAGCAGACGTTGCCAGTGACAAAGCGTGTGTGGCTTTTGGGTTAGGGAACTCCCGGACTCGGAAAAACTTGTACTTCTTTGGCCTGCGAGGCCCAGGATACCTCAGTCCAGTGCGGCCAGTGGCCACCCTAGCTAAGCTCCGGGGAGAGGACTCCAATGGAAAAACAGAGCCGTTCAGGCAGAATGAGAAACAAGGGCTTCCTCTCCAACATCGGCCATTATTCCTCTATTAAAACACTTTATGTCCTGCCCTCTATCAAAAAATTCCAGGCGAAGAATTAGCTTAAGACAGGCAAATGATTTAAAGAAATGTCCTGAAATCTGTTGGGGAGATATGCCAGTGTTAAGGGCAGTTGCATAAATCATAGCTGTGAATGGCTCCTAGCGAAATAGTTGCCGTTCGCATTCCTAGTCACATGCCATGTTGTGTGACCAGCACATGGCCAGGAATGTGGACGGCAACACATTGACTAGCAACGATTCTGATTCTGCCCAGTATAAAGCAGCGTTAGACAATTTAAAGCAAGGTCGAGCCAGTGAAGACTTTGTACATTGTGTCAGAATTCCAACCATGATCTCTAGTCCTAAAAAGCTTTAATTAACAGCCGGGTTTTATCTTGGCACTGAAATGAAGCCAGTGTCAGCACCAGTCGGGCCTCTATAGGGAGGGCATTCCTCAGCCAAAGTGTCAGCTGAGAAGCCCTTCCTTCATAACTCTACAAAACCCAGTTGCTCCCACCGATGTGACATCCCCCAAAGCCTGGGTAGTTGTATACAGAAGAGACACAATTTTTGAGAAACTGGGTGCATATTTTACCCAACATCTTTGCTTGTATTGCAACCTTCCCGATGCTTGCTACTGCATCTGCTTATTTTTTTTATTGCATTCTTGCACTTCCTTTGGAAATATATTGCATTTTATAACCGATTATAATTGTTTATGCTCCCTTGCTTGTCTCCTACCCTCAGCTTCAAAGTGCCCAACCCTCCTGGACGGCCAAGAGCTTCCAAAAGTTACTTATTTGGTCCACATCCTATAGGTAAGTAAAGGAAATGTGGTAAAAGACAGCTTAGCTCTCTCTCCAGTGTACGTTCAGTCAATGAAAATTAAAACAGGCAGCACTGCCGGCGGAACTCCCCAACACTTGGAGGAGTGGTGAGCAGATAACAGCGCTCCTCTTTATTGGGTAACATGGGCTATTAAGTAATCTCTAGCTCCCAAATTCACTTTTCCTTTGTGAAAAACACACACAACTGAAACAGAATTGTCCTCCTATGCCATTTATGCCCCAAGGACCAATCATTTCACCTCATCAGCCTTGTTGTGTCTGGTTACTGATTTCTGCTAACGGGCTTTCAGCAACCTCATTAATAAAGCACAAAGCCCAGAGAGGATTCGTTTGCTTCGTTGCTGCCTGTAGGGAAACAGACAGGATCTGTCCATCAGCAAGATACTCCCATAAATGCGGCATTTGAATTATGCAAACAATGAAAACACAGAGAGGCTGTGGGGAAGATCAAAATCGGCAGCGCTGTTCCAAAACAGCGCTGCTGCGATTCTCTCACTTGCACCAATATCATTCTCTGTTCATTTTTTTTTTTTTACTTTTGGTTCAAGGTAGCAAAATTTGAGAATTCGTTGTTTGTTGCTTGATTCGGCTTTTCTTGAATGACAGCCCTTCGAAGCCATCTGTTAGCAGTTGCAAACTGAACCCTTTTATTTCCCCAGAGGTGGTAAAAAGCATATACCCAGTGTAGTGCAGTGGAGAGAACGATGGATTAGGACTCAGGAGACCTGTGTTCGAATCCTCCCTGAGCCATGGGAACATACGTTGGGGAGAGGGAGCAGCACGAGTCAAACCGCCCTTTAAATATCTCACTTCCCTTGAAAGCCCAGTTAGAATAGCTGGAAGTCAGATGCAATATGATGGCATACGGCACACATAGAGACTGAGTAGGCAACTCTGGACAGCCTGGTTGCTTTGAATCTTCCTTAAAGAAAGGCAGACCATTATAAAGGCTAGCAAAGGTAATGATGCAATGGGGGAAGGAGGAGAGATGCATCTTATTTATTAATTAATTTATTAAAAGATATTTGTATCCCGCCTTTGTCCTTTAAAACAGGACGGAGAGATCAGAGACCAGCCCTAGCTTCTCCCCAGTTGATGGCATTTTGACATGAGGCTCCCATCTGTGGATTTTCTCCCTACCCTGCCCTGGATGATGATGGACCTTCAGATATTTCTGGAGGGCATCTGTGGGGAAGGCTGATGGGTGAACCAGCAGTGCCCTCTGCTGGACAAAGAAAGCCTGATCTTCCTTTGAGGAGTAGGGTCTACTCCGTCCATCCATTCTTTAAAGTTGGAAGACTAAATAAATTTGTCAGGTTAAAGTCATCCTTACCCACCGGCATTTTACAAGCCCAGATGTGATCCGTATGACAAAGATGTTTCAAAAGGTAGCTCACACATGGAACAGCTGAAAAGGTGAAGTCATGGCTCAAAACTCCACTTAGAATTGGGACCAACAGATTTGGGTCTGAATGGATGCAGTGGCTTCCTGGCCCACTCTGATATCCATTGACCCATTCCCAAAGATTAATATCTACTGGGGTGGATGATTCACCCTGCTTAACACTGGGTGCATTTCATCGTTGACTGAATTGTCACCGGTGCACTTTTGCCATTTTCTTTAGTCTAGCTCCACATTTTACTGTTCTTCGCTCTACGGATGAACCTGCTTCGGATCTTGGTCTGAACGTTTACAAAAGCTATTCGTGATGCTGCCGTTCTCCTTCTGAAACACATCCCACACATTCTGACTATAATCCAGAGTGGATTTGCTGCCACTGCTAACGTGGAGTCACCAGCGAACCCCAAAGTGGAGTTGATGACTCATGTTCTAGTTTACATTACAGAACCCAATCTTCCAAGAAGCTAAGACCCAAATCCGACTGTGATTCGTCCTCTTCCACGCACTACCACATCCTTGGAACCCAACC
The DNA here is from genome assembly GCF_051106095.1 of Pogona vitticeps. Taxonomy (NCBI): domain Eukaryota; kingdom Metazoa; phylum Chordata; class Lepidosauria; order Squamata; family Agamidae; genus Pogona; species Pogona vitticeps. The sequence continues at coordinate 25,620,149 of NC_135791.1, forward strand.
TGAATCTGCAATTTTAAAATTATTTTTATCAGTGCCTGGACAAGAAGATTAGAAAGGTTTGCAACTGTTTGCTCCTCCTGGATAGGTGCATAAAATACTTCCGTGTGTCACTGTGGCTTTTATACCGACACTTTATTTTTTTTATATTTATGCTACTCCACTTCTTAGAGAGGCGTTTTATTTTAGGAAATGTCTTGTTTGGCTTTACTGTGAGAACAACGGCTGGAGAGTGGCTAATCAGGGCTTGAGTTTTGCCTAGGATAAAAATAAATGAAATAACGTACAACATAATGTTGCCTACGGTATTATCCGGGGGATAGAATTGCAGAGACACGGATTGCAGGGAGCTCCTTTTGCCGCAAGGGGGCGCCTCTCAACCACCATTGTAACCCCCCGGGGAGAAATTTTAGGTCCGCTTCGGCCACTTAACGTGTGGACGAGCAGACTTTAGGGAGGAGATTTAAAACGGGGGAACCTACAGCCGCCTTCTAGGGGCGCTTGAGTCGGTGGGCTTGGAGGGAGCCGGCTGGACGGCCGATCGTGTGCCGAGAAGCTAGGCGTGGCGGTGAGGGATGGTTGCAGGCTGACCTCCCCCCCCCCGGTCTGTTCCTACCTGTTAACCCCTTCCCCGCCCCCGCCCCCGCCCTCCAACCTGCCTGGAGATCCGAAGTAGGCGCCCAGCTGGTTTCAGCCGGCGTCGACACGGCCGAGCCACGGAGCTGCAAAAAAAGCCAAACCAAAAAAAAAAAAAAACACCAAAAACCCGGATCCACCCAGCTTGCGGCAAGCCCACTAGCTCACCAAACAGGTGTGAGTCCAGATTCACTCCGGATTGGGAGAGCTCTGCTTTTACTCTCTCCCCCCGCCCTCGACCCCACCCCCGGGCCGTGCCAGAGCGCCCACCGGCCGCCGCAGAGGGGCACCCTCGCCTTAGCCAGCTGCCAGCAGAAGGCGGGGGTGGGGTGGGGGGGTGGGGGGGTGCGGGAGAAGGAGCGAGAGGGAGGGAGGGAGGGAGGGCGAAGGCGACCCCCCCCAAGTCTCGGAGTGACACCCCAGCGCCCAATCACCGCGCGCATCCACCCGAGGAGGCGTGCCAAAAAAAGTGGCTTGGATCTGCAGGGCTTGGAGAGGAGAGGGGGGGGACACCAACCTTGGGGGGTGGGAGGGGGAGCCAATGGCACGGATGGGGGAGGGGCGGTGGGAGTAGCCTGGAGGGGAGTGGGCTTCGGGAGGGGGGAGGGGGAAAAAGAGCGCAGGCAGAGAGAGAGAGAGAGAGAGAGAGAGAGAGAAGCGCAGGAAGGACAGAGGAGGGAGCGCAGAGCGCAAAGCCGACCAAGGGAGCCGGACCGGGGGAGCCGGGAGATCTGCCTCGCGATGGAGAATGGGTTGCAATGCCCAAGGTAAACCCGAAAAGTCCGGGGGCGGGGAGGCCGGTTTGCGGGCGCAGCCTCCTTTTCTCCCCCCCCACCCCCGCGGGAAATATTTTCGGGGCGTGCGCCGCGGTGAGCTCTGCGCCGGCGGGATGCGCGAGAAATGCGCACTCCCCGTTTTGGATAGCGGGGGGGGGGGGCGCGCTTTATTTTTCTTGCGATCCTTTTTTTTCCTGCAGGGGTCTCTTCCAGCCGGCGGTGGCTCTCACCCCGAAAATTAGGGCGATTTCTTATTTTATTTTTTTTAAGAAAAACACACACACCTTAAGGGAGGGACGATGCCATGCACAGTCAGCAGATTTGGCTCCCCCTTCCCCCGTCGGGTGTCTGGATTTCTGGGGTTCCACACAGGACGCCCCCCCTCCTCGGGAAAATTTAATAAACCGAAAAAACCCAGCCGCCTTCCTTGCAAAATTCCCGGGGTCTTTTTAACACCTTGGGGCGCTTTTGCTGGGGGCGGGACGTGCCTGCGGGGTCCCTGCGGCGGCGTGGGAGGTGAGCTTGGATCGGTGTTTGGAAAAAAAATGCTCAATGAATTCAGGGGACCGGGTTTTACCTCCGGCTGGCCAAAGAGTCACCCCGTGGCGACATGTTGCCGTGGTGGGTGCATGGAATTTGCTCCCCCCCCCGACTTTCTTTCGAGCTAGGAGGAAGAAAGAGTTGTATTTTTTTTTTTAAATTATGTCCTCTCGGCTGCAAGGGAATCCAGTCGCTTACAGTGGAGCGCGGTGCCAAGGGCAAAAGAAGAAGAAAAAAAAAATCCATCAGCAATTAGAATTCTTGGGGGAGAGGAAAAGGTGGCCGCGTAGTTGTTCCGGATTCGCTCGCCAGCGCAGGCTGCTTGCCAGCCCAAACAGTGGGAGGCTCTGATCCTGAAATAGCCTCGCGCCCCCCCCCCAAAAAAGAGGCACCGGCTTGCGACAGTTTTCCCTTCCCGGGAGTCGTGTGGATGCAGCTTGGTCGCCCGCATGCCTTGTTTACAACGGCTGTAATCTCTTATCATGGCCTCTCTCTCTGCGGACTGCCTTTAGACCCGGCTGGGTAATCTAATCATATGGATTAGATGTAGGGATGGGGGGTGGGCGGAAAGGAGGAACTCTGCAAAGAAGGAACAAAATAGGAAGGGTGTTCAAAAAGAGGTGCCTTTTCAGAAACACCTGCACCAGGGAGCTTTTAACATTCTTTGATATGCCCGGGCATAGACATGCACACCTAGATCTGTGCAGGTCTGTTTAGATGTACTGTATATATACAGTACAGTATATTGATTTAAAGGATGTCTGCAGGGGAAAGGAAAACCAGCAAGTGCACGGGGCAGAGCTCTTTCCAAATCTGTGCGCCTTTGGCAGGCAGAGCGTTGGCAGGCATCTTCGTACAGTAGCGCCAGGGGAGTAAAAAAAAAAGCCCGAAAACCTCTGACGGGAAAAGGCTGGGGCAATGGAATGGTCTGGCCGCTTTCTGAGGAGGATGATGATGGTTGTGATGAAGAATGTTTGCAGTCAGGGGACCCTGGCTTCTTTAGATAGAGCCCCCCTTTCATGAATTTGGCAGTGGAGGGGGCTATTTTAGCGACTGGGAGGCTGACCCGGTTTGTCCCGTGCGGGAATTTAAATGGCCAGCAAAAGCGAGGGCATGGGAAGATGGGCAGGAAAAGGGGGCTTATGGGGTCAGGATGTTGTTGGGAAGGAGGTGTATGCTTTTTTTTTTTTTTTGAGGTGCAAAAAGGTTTTTAAGAACCAGACTGGAGACCTGGAAGAAGTCCCCGAGTAGAACTCAGCACATTTCCTCCCCGTGGAATGTGGGCAGACTTGGGGTGGTGGAAATATGTGGGGTCGAAGGGGTGCAGACTGTTCCAGAAGTGGGTCACAGCAAGTCGGATAGAGGGTGGCCGAGCTGTTTTGCGGGATGGGGGCCAGGTACGGCTCACGGGAGGTTGGCACAGCGTCCCGTTTGCGGTGTGCTTTTTGGCTGTGGGCGCAGCAAGCTTTTTGGTGTGTGATGCCATGAGACAAGGGCGTGGAGCCGTGGCAATGCCCCAGTGCCCAGGTGGGCGTGTTGCTCTCTGTTGCTCCTCTCCGTCCTTTGGGCTGGATGATGACAAACCCACCTCGCTTCATGTCCCGTTGCAGAACTTGGCCTCTGTCCCTGGCATCGGTCGGAAGGGCACAAGTCCAGTGTGGACCTCATGGGGTGGTTCGGTGTTTTCCTTTTCCCCCGCTTTACTCCATTTCCCTTAATGAGGGATTAAGCCAAGAACCAAGAGCAGGCAGAAGTGGAGAGGTGTCCAATGAACACTCAAAAAGGAGAGTCCGTATAATTCAGCCAGTGGTGGAGTGTGCGGGTGGGTGTGATTTGCTGTTTTGGCTAAAATGGCATCTGTCAGGTCGCTCTGGACCGGCTTATTGTGGACTAAAGAGATCACCTTTTTAAAAGGATCAGCTGCCTCTGGCAGTTCTGCTAAAATCCCTCTGCACTCCCCCCCTCTGCTCTAACCATTAGTCAGTGCTGCCTTTTAGATGGCTGGAGAAAGCACCTAAACGTCGCAACGCCCAGACACAGCCTCTTGATTACCAGATCCTGCATTTTCTCCGTTAAGGCAATCACTGTGATCTACTAAATCACTGTGGTCTCAAATGCAGGCAGGGGTTTCCGACCGCAGATCTTGCCTCTTTTCCCTCTCCACCGTGACATCACCGCCCCCTCCTGGCTGGGGCAAAAATTGCCTCTGTCAGTTCTTTTCCTTACGAGGACTGGCCCGCTTAAGGCAAAGATCTGCATGCTATATTCCGATAAACCACGGGTGAATGGGGACCATAGCCCATAGTTGACCCCCCCACCTCGCACCCTGGTACAATCCATGCATTCATGGTGCAATGTCCGCATCCATATTTGAGGTGCCCCGACAGGACCCCCCATGTGGGCTAATTGTGGCTCCGAAAGGTTTTGCAGACAGATGTCTGTCTGAAGGACCCAGAACCCCGATCCTGTTTTGGACCCTAGAGACAAATGCACTGGGCCCGAGGCCAGCCGTTTGCGATGCCTGCAGCCTGTGCCCTCCCTTAAAGCTTGCTTTGTAGGAAGACGGTTTGTGTTTTAATCCGGCCTGCCCCCCCTCCAGCTGGCAAGGCGTTGCTTCCTCGTAAGAAGCCTGGCAGTTCCTGTTGAGCCGGGTACCCTTGGCTTCTCTCCTGCCTCCGCTGTGTAGCTTCCCTGGCACGGGCCAGCGTTTGCCCCCTTGCCTGCGGCCAGCGCCCCCTCGTGGCGTGCCCAGGAGCTGCTGCTGCTGACTGTACCTCCTTGCCTCAGCGTTTTCTCTGTCCGCAGGCGGATTGACTGGCATGTGGCCCAGCCCTGCCTCCTGCTTCTCAACACATGTCCTTCCTCCGCAGCCTTTTTTTTTTTTTTTGCTGTGGACGGTTTCCCTCCACCCGGGGAAGCCCGTGGCCCTCGCATGCCGGAGGACGGACACATGACCAGTCTTGTCGGCATCACGTGTTCCCTGCCCTGTGCCAGGCCGTGACGCGGTGGGCGGAGGTAGGGGGCAGTTCCTATATGGAGAGGAGCCCTCTTCTCGGCTGGAGGTTGGCAGCGAGACGGCGGATGGTGGCCGCTGCGGGCCGGCTGGGCGATGGGGACGCAGCAGGCCCTGTGGGCATTTGGCCCCCTTTGATGGTGAGTGTGGGCACTGGAGGGCACCGGGCACAACTGCCGGCTCGCCTTGGCTCCCCTCCTGGTGGTCTTCTCCTTTCATTCCTTCCCCCCCCCCACTTCTGTCTCCCCACATTCCTTGTTCGCCTCTTGGCTCTGTTCTCTTTTTGGATATGCTCTCACCCATCTCTCATCAGATCTTGGGTTCCTCCTGTGTGGGCTTTTCGGCTTTCTGCTCTGTTCCTTCTCACGCGTGTGGGTTTTCTCCGGCTCTTCCCTTTCCCTTCCCTGGATTTTTTTTCCTCATCCGCGTGTTACCTGCTCCTCGTCTAGCGGTGTGTCTTGCCTTCCCCTCGTCTGGTGCCCGCTTTGATCTCTTTTGTTACTTCCCTAGGCACACGCTGTGCTTATTCCATCCTCTTGGCACAGGCTGGCGTTTGAAACTTATCATCATCCATGCCTTCCGTATCTCTTTCTAGCACCCTTTCGTTGCCTGTACTCTGTCTTTCGTGTGTCCCTTTCTACTCATCTTGTTCCCAGCTTTTTAAAATGTCTCCTGTTCTCTTCTCTCTGTCTTCTTCTTCTTCTTGATGGACCTGTTGCTCCTTGGTCTCTCCTTCCCCCCCAGCTGCCAGCTTCTCCCAGTCTGTGCTTAGGGGAGATCCGTGCTTCGTTTCCCCGAAGCCGACCTTGCTCCTTAAGGCTTACGGAAGTGGCCGGAGATCTCCAGCCGCACAGAACCCGTGGAAAAATACGGTTTGGCTTGACTCACGGCGCTGCGTCGGGCTGATGCTTGCGAACCCAGAACTCGGCAGGAGTGGGTCTGTTCTTTCTCCGCTTTGGCTCACGCTTTGATCCACCGCGTCCAGACGACGTTGTGTTTCTGTTGGTGGTGCTTTTTACAATGTTTAGTTTGTTTGTTTGTTTTGCTTTTCCTTCTGAAACTGGGAACAGTGACATGGGACTCTTGGCGAAAGAGGACCGAAACTGGGAGGAAGATATTAAAGATTTGTGAGGGTGATGGTGTTCTCCTGAGATAGGAAGCCGGAACATGCATTTAGACCTTCTGGCCCCAGGAAAGGAGCTGTTTGAGGGATTGGCAGCAGGAGTTTTCTCAGGATGCCTGGATTCTTTTTCCGGGACCTCCGTGCAAATGAATCGGGGTCTAGTTTTGAGGCTGGGCCTCCGTTTCCACCTCCTGTAAACTGGACAGTAGATGAGAACAGAACACCATTTCTTATTGCTTATGTTTTTTTTTATCTTCCTGGATGAGCTATGGAATGTCAAGAATTGGTATTTTGGACTCTTGGATCTGAATGGCCGGCAGGAGGAGCCGGCGGGGGGGGGGGGGTGGAAGGAGATTTTTGGTGCTTTATGCTGATCAGATCCTTCTCTCCCTCCCTGCCTCCCTCTCTGTCAATAAGCCAGCTAAGGTTACTGATGGTATTTTGAAAGAGTTGAGTGAACAGTTCTATCTCCGTGTAAAGAGGCCTCTTGCCTGCTTGTAAGGTCTCTCCGTGGTTGTGTCTGTTGAATTGTCACTGATTTGTTTTCTAAAATAAGCGCCTGGACTCACACTGGCCTGAAAACAGTCTTGTCTCCTGCTGGCCTCTTATATCGTCTAGGAGCTGGCCATGTTATTTGCTGGGGGGAGTAAAAGATCTCTGTGCATGCTCAGAAATCCTCTTTTTATTAGAGGATAAAACCAGAGCCCCATCTAAGACTGAGGCCGAGATCAGATGATGCTCCTATGAGCGTCAAAGCACAAAGTAGTCCAAAGACGTGATGTTGGTTGGCATTGTATCCTAGGAGAGGGTTCAGACGTGCTCTGTGGGGTAGGCCCATCCTTCCACACAGGGTAGAGGATGGTCATTGACTTTGCAGGGTGGGCAACGTTAAAGCACTGTCTACATTTGCTATTCTGTGCACTACTGATAATCTTTGGGAAGAACTCGCCTTGAGATCCCTACGTGAGGCTCCATTCATAGAGAGTTCCCAACCTTGCCGTTTGGAGGAGGTTTGCCTCGTTTTATTTTCACAGCGTAAGAGAACTGATTTGCCCAGGGTCACTGTCACTCCCAGCAGGCAGAGTTGAGGTTGCATTTTGCATTTGAGGGTTTGATCCTTGCCACCCCAAACGCGGCCTGCGGTCCTCTTCGCCTGCTGCCGGAGAGAATCTTGGATGCCGTCGGCAAGCATTGTTTTCATGAATGAAAGGGAACGACAGAAGCAACGCTAGGCGACTCGCGCTTTCCTTGGTATCCCTTCCGCGTGATCTCTAATAAGAGGATGTGTAAAGCCAATACGAGAAAATGCGTTGCGTGTCTCAAGGGCTTTGCTTTCTCAAATATATATCCATTTTTTGCACGCTTAAGAGCAAAGTGGGGTGTGTGTGAGAGACCACAGCTGGTCCCCCCCCCCAAAAAAATCTGAAGCCATTTTGAACCCCTAGTGTGGGAGGTGGCTGGAAAGGGGAAGGTCTTTAAGGTCACGTTATAGACCTACATTGACCCTCAGCTCTTTAATCCCCCTTTTGTACTGTAAGGCAGGGTGGTAAAAAGTGTCACTTTGCATTTCTCCTCTTGCTGGTTATTAGCATGGAGCAAAACATGACTAATGATTCTAGTCCACATGGTTATATCCATTTTCCTTTAGTTTTGTGGAAAGTTTCTGCCCTGTCCTTCTGTAGCTTAGGATTGCTTAGCAACATTGAGTGATTGGTCAGTATGAGGGGATGATGACCAGTGTTCGGTGTTAATTCATATGGAACACGAACGATGTATTTTGTTGCTGTTCGCTTTCCTCGATTCAGATGTGCGCTTGTTTTCCAGCCCTCAGTGGTCTCTGCTTTTTTTTCTCCGACTACAAGAATCTGGGCTTGCAGGTCAGTCAGATGAAACTCATCTCTGTTGCAGTTCTTCATTATTGAAGATTAGCTGGCTGTCTCTCACCACCTCTTCCCCATTTGTTGTTGTTTAGTCCTTAAATTGTGTCCGACTCTTCGTAACCCCATGGACCAGAGCACGCCAGGCCCTCCTGTCTTCCACTGCCTCCCGGAGTTGTGTCAAATTCATATTGGTTGCTTCGCAGACACTGTCCAGCCATCTCATCCTCTGTCGTCCCCTTCTCCTCTTGCCTTCACACTTTCCTAACATCAGGGTCTTTTCTGGGGAGTCTTCTCTTCTCGTGAAATGGCCAAAGTATTGGAGCCTCAGCTTCAGGATCTGTCCTTCCAGGGAGCACTCAGGGTTGATTTTCTTCAGAACGGATAGGTTTGTTCTCCTTGCAGTCCAGGGGACTCTCAAGAGTCTCCTCCAGCACCACTATTCAAAAGCATCAATTCTTTGGCCGTCAGCCTTCTTTATGGTCCAGCTCTCACTTCTGTACATCACTACTGGAAAAACCATAACTTTGACTATGCGGACCTTTGTCGGCAAGGTGATGTCTCTGCTTTTTAAGATGCTGTCTAGGTTTGTCATCACTTTCCTCCCAAGAAGCAGGCGTCTTTTGATTTTGTGGCTGCTGTCCCCATCTGCAGTGATCACGGAGCCCAAGAAAGTAAAATCTGCCCCATTACAGATCACTGAACTCGCCAGGAAATGGTTATCTGTGTCTGCACAGCATTAAGTTGTCTTCTGATGGGGGGTGGGGGTGGTCAGGGGCCTTCCAGATGCTCATCTGTGTTTTGATCACAGATTTCGATTGAACGGTGCAACCAGAGTGTGCAAAAATTAAAAGTATTTGTTGTCCCAATTGTCTTTCTGGAAAATGGCGTGCATGTGTGTGTGTGTGTCTGGTGGTACATTTCCTGTCCAGATCGGTCAGCGGTTAGAAGGCATAATGAGCATTTTTCTTCAGTCATGCTTTTTGTTTCCCTTCCGCCTGAATGCTGTGTCTGTTTGTGAAGCGGTTTTTCTCCGATGCCAACGGGGCGCCGAGCTTTCTCCCCTCCCCTCCGGCCCACCCTTTAAATCCTGGTTTGAAACAAACCGTCTCCTGCTCTCGAGTCCAAACTGAACAACAAAGCCTTGCGCTGGCCCCATAAACCATGGTTTGATCCTGGTTTGTGGCGAAGGCACAGCCCCTTAGTAAAAAGGCAAGTTATGTTTTTTTCCCCCTCAAACCAGGATTATTGGAAGGAGGAAATCATGTGTACCTGTGGACAGAGAAGTTGGACGTTCGGAGCGTTCCAAGTCATGCTTTGGGGCTCACTCTGAACTGCGTTTACGTGTTTTTAAAACAGTAAGAACGTAAGATGAGGAAGCAGGACCTAGTTGTCAGTGGGTGGCATCCTCTCACCTCGAATGCTCTCTGTTCTCCTCGTTCCGTAAGGTATCCTGAATTCTCATTTGGGAAATAAACCAAAGGTAGAAAGGATTAGGAACCCCGGCAACCCTCCGCTTTTTCTGGGGAGAGAAGCTTGTTTGTAATAGGGACTCCGGACTCGGTAACAAAGACTCAGATTTCCTTCCAGGACACACACAAGAACAGACGCATAACATTTTCTGGTCCTGTTGTTGATCCTGGTTCAACATGTTTTGGAAAAACCGACCGAGTCTGTTCACAGGAGATTAAAAAAAAAGAGTTGGGGACGGGTTGAACAGCCGTCCGTGGGCAACGATCCCTCTCTCTCTCTACCTGCCTTCAGCGCTCTTGGGAGGGGTGTGTCATCCGTCTTTAGCCACAAACCTCCTTGTTCCACTTTTGGCTGTGTGAAAAGCGTGCGGCTCCCATAATTAGGGGGTCGTGCCCCTATAGGTGCCAGCTGGGCAGGTTTTGCCCGGCTTTCCTTGACTGCGGGCACCGTGATGGGCTGTTTTGTGTGTCAGCGGATCTTGACGATGTGCAAACGGATCTTGACGATGCGTCTTGCTGGAACGGAAGACTTTTGGAGAAGATGTTCTGAGGAGTTAGATTAAAAGGCCAACAGAAGCTGCAATACCCCTCCATCTTCTCATATGAAAAGAAAGAGGAGAGTTGTTCTTATCCGCCCACCCTGCAGTGTAGGGCAAGGAGGTCATAGATGAAGCCTCACAGATATGAGGTGAACACCCAAAGGGCTGTCGAATCAGTAGGAGAGAGAGGGAAAAAAAAATCCTAACCTTTCCGCTAAGCCTCTGGTTGATTTAAAATGAGACAAAAATATGGAGCAGGCAGGAGAAACACATTAGGAGAGATAACCTCTCTTACTTACCAATTACCACAGGCTTAACTATTTCTTGGTGAGCTGTACTTGGTAGGCAAACATTAAAGCACACTAGATGGGTAGCTCCCTTCCCTCTTTGATTGCATTTTCATTGACAAAATGGCAGTGTTGAGTCTATGGCCGCATATAGAGAAGGGTGGTAGTTATTCCGGATTCCTTCTTGCAGAATATCTGGGTGCAAACTTGAAGCAGGTGGCCAGAGGGGTTGGGAGCAGATCTTCGAAGGGAGGGGAAGCGTGGAGGATTGTAAGGTTATCAAAAATGGTTAGGCGTGGGTGGATGAGTGGACGGACATTTGTATATACGGTAAAGTGATAAAAGAGTGGGTTTCTCTGTTCTGTCACGTCTCTTTTATGGGAACCCCTTTCTGTCTTGTGTGTGTGTGTGTCTGAGACAGACGGATCCTCTGTTGATTCCCTCAGATGAATGCATTTCCAAATGATCTTTTGAAGGGACGGAGGGACATTTTACGGTCAGCACTGTGGGGCTGAGGCTGCATCAGAGCCCCCAAATCAGGAAGAAGTGGCCATCGGAGCGTGTCCTGTTTTCCTGCTATGCTGTCAAGGAAGTTGCCTCCAACTCCTTCTGTGTTTGACAACCGTGAGGAGAATTTGAACGGTTTTGTTGCTGAGGAAAGGGCGGTCGTCTTGCAAGGTTGATCTTTAAAATGCAACCCACTTCCTCTGTATATAAATATGTGTGTTTGTGTGCACGAATTTATGTGCCTTCTCTTTATCCTACTTGGCTGTTCTTCGGTTTGGGGCTGTCCTCGCTCACTTCCACACCCCCTGGCCGGTTTTCTCAATCTCTCCCCCCCCCCCCCCGAAAAAAAACAACCCACAACCCTAGTACAGTGTCGAATCCTGCCAGCTGATGCTGCCAAGGCCGGCCCACCTGGCCGAGGGCCCCAGCGTTGCGCATGGGAGCCGGGCGCCCAATGGCAGCGCCGTGTTCCCAGCTGAAATTAGCAAGCAAACAGGAAAAAAGGCCGGGCGCTGGTTGGCTGCTCCGGGCCTACCCCGGGCCCCCTCCCGTCGCTCGGCTCACGTAGCCCCGGCCTGAGCGAGAGGCCTCTGGGCCGCTTTCCAAGCGATGGTGGGGGCCGGCGGGCTCCAGGGGTGGGTGGGTTGGGGAAAGGCAGCTTTTTGCTGCTGCTGCGGCTGCTGCTGAAGAGGACTGGGGTGGTTAAGGCTGCCTCAAGCCCCACATGCCTGCCCCCCCTCCAGCCCGGTGCTTTAAAGGGGTCAGGCCAGATGCTGGCGTGGGGGTGCCACTCCCAGGGAGGAATCGGCGCCCAGCCCACTTCTGCAACTCCCAAGGCCTTGTCATGGGTGGGCATCGCTGGCAACATTAGCCAAGGGGGTCGGGCGCCGTAGATTTCCCGGCCGAAAAAGCCTAGAAAAGATGGTTCAGAGCTGGGTCAAGTGCTTGGCCAGCGGTGACGAGTGGGTTCCGAGGTACGGTGGCCTCGTGAATGAATGGCCTCCGAAAGGTCCTCTCGCTAACAGCGCCTGCTCAGGTCTTGCAAAGCGGTGGCTTCCTTGATTGAATCAATCCATCTCACCTGCAGCCTTCCTCTTTTCCCAAGAGTCATGTCGAATGTCCGTTGTCATTTGGTCTCGTATATCCTTTTAGGTTTAGGCAACCCCTTTCTTTCCCAGGGGAACCCCAAAGTCTCTTTTACACCCCATTCCCTACCCCCTTGTTACCTTCCAGAATAGTGGGTATAAACTGTCCATCCTAAAAACCACTGCACATTCGGTTTTTACTCTCTTGGAAATTGTACATATCTATAAAAAGAGTCTAAGTTTGGAAGGAAGAAAAAAAAATCTATTGCCTGGTATGTTTTTATTATCTCCTTCCCGTGGAGGGCTTCGGGTTAGGACGGCATGCGAGCTGTCTCCCATCCCCTTCTCTGAGGGCTTGGGAAAGTTACTTTATTAGTCCTGAAATCCTTTTTGTCTATGCTAGCTGGGGGGGTGGGCGGCGGAGTAGGGGTGGTATGTGGATAATGGGACTTGTAGTCTAAAGGAGTAGCTTTTTGCAGACTTTGTAGTCTTCCCATTGCACGTTCCTTGCCTTCACCTGAAATGAAGAGTCAGCCTCAGAATCACGCTCGCTACAAAAAAGGAGAACTTTTTTCTTCAAAACAAACACGGGAACCCAAAACAAAACACGGAAATTGATACTGTGGAACCACGAAAGGACAACAAATTCATTTCAGCGAGGGGTGTGCTTTTGTAGATTTGTGACCCACTTCTTCACATGTGGAGCTTTTTACGTAGGGGAAGGAGGCAGGATTGGACCCGAGCGTGTGAAGGAGTGTGTGTTTGAGAGAGAGAGATTTACTGCCAGGAGGACTTGAATGGGGTCATCTGCTCATCTCTGCTGTGTCTCTTCTCTCCCCCCCCCCCCCAAGATTTGGGATGCCATTGAAGCCTAGTGGTGAAACCTGGTGGGGGAGCATGAGGTTGCAAGGGTAGTCATTGAGAACTGCAGAGTGTGCATGGGGGGGTCAAGGGTGCAATGAGAGAATCAAGCCACCGGGGTTCCCCCCCCCTGCACTTGAGGCAGTGCGGTGCAGGAGTCACACCAAACCACCAGGATTCCTGGATTCTTTTTGAAGTCGCTCCCCTTTTGTAGGGCACTGGGTGAATCTGCCGGCGTGGGTGTCCCGGCCTTGACGCTTGCGAGGAACCTCTCTGGCTTCCTGGCCGGCACCAGGGAGGGGGGGCAGTTTGTTCCGTCTCTCTGCCCTTATTCACACGCTATGTATGTTCTTGGCTTCTTCTGCTGGCTCGGCCAGAGAACAGGTCGTGGATGGGAGCCAAGCCCCGGCGGCCTCGTCAGCTTTTAGCTCTCCGGCTCAACCCTCAGGAATGCCACCACTGCCGTCCCCGGCCTTTCTCAGCCGGCCTTGGAAGGCTGGGGCTCTTTGCTCCGGGAGGTGGAAGAGGGTGGGCCGTGGCCGTTCGGTGGCACAGAAGTGGGTGCTGTGCTGCTCCCCAGGCCCCGTTGGCTTGTCGCTGGTGGCGGCAGGCAGCACTTTGCCCACCTCTTAAGGAGCAGGCGCCTCCTTCCCCTCCATCACACACTGACCCCCTGGTCTTGTTGCCTCTGTCCCTGGCAACGACAAAAGGCACATTTTATTGGGGAAGAATACATCCGTGCTCCACACGATGAGTGGCAGCTGTCAGCCTGGAATCCCAGGATCTATGCATGCGCATGGGGGCGGGAGTATACACACAGATGTGCACACACACCGTTATTGTGTCGGCCTCAGGAGTCAGCTGCACCGAGAATGCCTCAAAAGGCTTGCCCCTATACGTTGATGTAACTCAAGTGTGCACGTTTCCATCACGCGGCTGTTGGTGGTGCAAGAAAGGGAGGTGCAGAATTTTTGAGGGTGCCATTAAAGAGGGCTCTTCCCTTTCGTACCTTGGAGCCCATTAGGCATCAAGGAGACTGGTGTCGTCGTTGTAACAAACGTTGGAATGGAGACCATCACCCACCGACGGGCTGGAAAGCACAGTGTCTAATGGGAGTTGATGTTGTTGTTATGGGCCGTCCGTGGTGACCCTAATTGGCTTTTCCAGGTGCGTGAGATGCTCACAGAATGATCTCCCTTAGCCACCTCTCGCTCAGCTGCTGTGGCTGGACTGGGATTTGAATCCAGCTCTCCGGAGTCCTAGATCACCGCTCTGTCCACTGAACTGCCCCAGCTTTCGAGAATGACCACCCTTTAACCAGCCTGATTGTCGCTCTGTTACACCTGTACAGGTGTGTCAGTGTGTTGTGTGGGTTTCTATATAGTCCCAAACCCCACAAATCTACACAATTGTGCACGCCAACCAAGGATGGCAGCCCGGTCAGGGCTGTCTTCAGGTTTTCTGGTTGCTACCCTGTGGAGCTGGCCTCGTTGCTTGTAAATAAATATAGAGCCTTAAGCTGTCCTTAATCCGTTGCGGGTTTGCTCCTTCTAAGCGCGGGGAAATCTTCCTTGCACGTTTCTTGCTTTGGGGTCCCCGAGCGCCGGAGTTTTATTTTTGCTTGTTCACCGGCTTTGGGCAAGCTCTCGTGCTGTTGACTTTGGTTCTCAACCTGAGAAATGGAAACCATTGTGACGAGGAGGGTGGAGATTCTTTTGCAAATTTAAGCCGCGTTTTTTTTTTTTTTGCATGTTAGAATCGTGAGGTGCCGTCCAGTCATTTCTACCTTATGATGACCTTAAGAACGAGCCACCTCCGTAATGCCCGGTGCTCAGCTCTGGCAAACTCAAAGCGGTGGCTTCTGTTAGGGGGTCGACCCTCTGCGCATTCGGCGGTCCTCTTTCCCCGTTGCTTTCCGGATAAAGAAGGTTTCAGAATCTCAACAGAGGGATCTGAAAGTGCCATTCCTTCCCCCCTAAACCCAGCGCCGCCTTCCCTGAGCCGGTTCAGGTGAAAGGTAGCTCGCTCCTCCTTTATGTACACAAATAACATTCTCTCCAGATGTAAAGCTAGCTATAGGGTGGGGAGGCCGGTTCTTTGCCAGGAACATCGCGTTCCCACCCAACCCAGAGGGAAGAGGCCCTCGTGTGGGTGTGAAGAGCGGGGAACCATCGGAGTTGGCTTTGTACACACTCCTGGTTCACGGCCGCAGCGGGGTGCAGAGGGAAGTAAAATTTCATTCCGAAATATTCCTGGACCCACACTCCCTCCTTTCCCCGGTGGAAAAACAAGTTAGCTGCCGCTGGCTCTCTTGCCCCGTTGGCCCCCGTCTCGTTCCCCCTTAAAAATAAAAGGAGACCCCGTGGAATCCCTAAACATCACTCTTTCTGGAGGAGTAGATTTTAAAGAGGTAGATTCACCCTCTGCCTCTGGAGGCTAGTACAGTAAGGTTACTTAAGAGCAGGGAGAAGCAGAGGTGGGGATACAGGAGTGTTCCCCAAAAAGACGGGGTGTGTGCCTCTCCCCTCCTCTCTCTTTTTTTAGGGGTGACGCAAAAGGTTGTAAGAGGTGAGGGTGAAGGATCGGCGTTCTCCCGTCCTCTTCTCAACCGCCGAACCTTTCCTCCCGCCCCCCCTTTCCTTCCCTCCCTCCTCCAGGGATGAGTTCTTGGCACCTGGCCCTGTCTACAGTACACAGTGTCCTGGACCGATGTGGACAGAACAGCCAGAGGCACTGCCAAGAGCACGTGCGGCAGGAAAAGGAAGGCGGGCCCCTCTACACACGCACATGCACACACACACACACACACACATGCGCACACAGCTGTGATTAAGGCGCTTGGATCTGTGATGGGGCCGGGCGGCGAGAGCGCTTAAGGGGCAAGGCTTGGAGAAGAGAAGGAAGCGGTCGGTGCAAGGCCCAAATATTCCGTGTTATGCCGGCTAAAGGAAAGAGTAGAAAAAGAAGGGGGGAAAATATTGTAACATTTCAAAGACAAACAGGGGAAGGATAACTCCAGGGGTTTAGGCATCTGGCTATGGAGCCAGAGGTTGGGAGTTCAATCCTCCACTTGGGCCTCCTTGGCAAGGGGCTGGACTTGATGATCCCACAGGGTCCCTTCCAGCTCCGCATGCCTAAGATTATATTTTTAACAGGAGTGTCTGTGGATCAAAATCCACTTCTCCGGACCTCGTGGGGTCCAAACACACGCTCCTTGTGGTTTATTCCCATGCTGGTGAGAGAAAATGCCTAGGGGACCATGACAGATAAAGAGTCACAGTGCAGATTACCGAGGAAGGGACAGTGGTGTGATGTAGCTGCGTAAGCCGGTCTCAGTTTGTTGGAGAAAGACAAGGGGAAAAAAAAGCAGAGGAAATGGAAATGCTGGAGCATTTTTAAAGACAAACCATTGTATTGTATGACCACTGAGTACAGCTATGGCCTTGCTCAGGAACAGATCCATAAAGCTCTTGCACTAAAATAAAAAAATGTGTAAAGGAGGACTACCAGGCTGTGAATGAGCAGATCTTAGCCAGGGGATCCTCACCCAGTGTGATGGAGTGATGGACTTGAACTCTGGAGAAGAAGGTTCGATTCCCTGCCCAGCCACGGGAAGTCACTGGGGGAGCAGAACTGGTAAAACCACTCCTTAAATATCTCACTGACCTTAAAAGCCCTTTTAGGGTTGCTCTCCCTTGGTTCTGACTTTAATGACACACAACTAAGTAGCAAAGGGTGATAAAGTGTTTGCCAGTGAAGCTTGCTGTCGTGTTTCTTTTCCCCCTTGCAGTTTGAAATTGGGTCCCTGGTGTGGAGATGTAGGGAGTGTGTTTTAAGACCTGGTGGGGTTAGGAGGGAGGCAGGCACGCCCTGCTAGCGTTTGCTTGGTTTTCAAATGGCACTTTGATTTCAGCTGGGTGGCTTCCCAGTTCTGGGGCCAAGGGTTTTCTGCCAGCACCCATCTTTGGAATGTAGGAAGTCTGAAAGGGTGCCTTTGATGGTGTGTTGAGTAACTTTCTCTTGGCAGAGTTCCCTGGGATTAGCCTGGGGTAATCTAGAATGGAAGATGTAGGCCAGCCGGGTAGAAGACATGACCAGCGTCCTGCAGGATGGAGCCCTGCCAGCTCTAATATTTGAAATTAAGGGACAGCATTGGAGCCAGACGTATTCGCTAGAATGCAACCATAGCATTCCTCTGCATATCGGAGGCTGCTGATATTTCTTCCGGCAATCTTAATTCCGCCTTGGGATTCCAGCCTTTCGCATGATGTATTCCGCATATAAGATAAGTAAGCGGGAGACAATATACAGCCTTGTCATACACCTTTCCCAATTTTGAACCAATCAGTTGTTCCATATCCAGTTCTAACTGTTGCTTCCTGTCCCACGTATAGATTTCTCAGGAGATATATAAGGTGGTCAGGCACTCCCATTTCTTTAAGGACCTCCCATAGTTTGCTGTGGTCCACACAGTCAAAGGCTTTTGCGTAGTCAATTTCTCCATAATCCAGCACATGTTAGCAATTTGGTTTCTAGTTCCTCTGCCCCTTCGAAATCCAGTCTGTACTTCTGGGAGTTCTTAATCCACATACTGCTGAAGCCTATCTTGTCGGATTTTGAGCATAACCTTGCTAGCGTGTGAAATGAGTGCAATTGTACGGTAGCTGGAGCATTCTTTGGCACTGCCCTTCTTTGGGATTGGGATGTAGACTGATCATTTCCAATCCTCTGGTGACTGCTGAGTTTTCCAAACTTGCTATCATATTGAATGTAGAACCTTAACAGCATAATCTTTTAAGATTTTTAATAGTTCCACTAGAATGCCATCACCTCCACTGGCCTTGTTGTTAGCCATGCTTTCTAAGGCCCACTTGACATCACTCTCCAGGATGTCTGAATCAAGGTCAGCATCCACATTATTTGGGGCATCCAAATCTTTCTGGTATAATTAATCTTTATATTTTTGCCAGTTTTTCTTGATGTCTTCTGCTTCTGTGAGGTCTCTCCCATTTTTGTCATTTATCATGTCCATCTTTGCACAAAATGTTCCTTTAATATCTCTGATTTTCTTGAACAGATCTCTGGTTTTTCCCTTTCTATTCTTTTCCTCTATTTTTTTTTGCACTGTTCATTTAAGAAGGCCCTCTTGTCTCTCCTTGCTATCCTTTGGAAGTCTGCATTCAATTTTCTGTAACTTTCCCTATCTCCCTTGCATTTTGTTTCCCTTCTCTGCTATTTGTAAGGCCTCGTTGGATAGCCACTTTTTCTACAGGATTCTTGCCCACAATAGTAGATATGATAATTGCCTGAATTGAATTTGCCCATTCCCGTCCATTTTAGTTCACTGACGCCCAGGATGTCAATGTTGATTCTTGCCATCTCCTGTTTGACCACATCCAGCTTCCCAAGGTTCATAGATCTTACATTCCAGGTTCGTATGCAGTATTTTTCTTTGCAGCATCGGACTTTCCTTTCACTTCCAGGCGCGTCCACAGCTGAATGTCCTTTCGGCTTTGGCCCAACCACTTCATTAGCTCTGGAGCTACTTGTACTTGTCCTCCGCTCTTCCTCATTAGCATGTTGGACGCCTTCCGACCTGAGGAGGTCATCTTCCAGCGTCATATCTTTTAGCCTTTTGTTTCTGTCCATGGGGTTTTCTTGGCAAAGATACTGGAGTGGCTTGTCAGTTCCTGCTCCAGGTGGATCGCATTTAGTCTGAACTCTCCACTACAACCTGTCCATCCTGGGTGTCCCTGCATGGCATAGCCCATAGCTTCTCTTAATAACTCAAGCCCCTTCGCCATGACAGGGCAGTAATCTGTGAAGGGGATCTCTCTAGTTTTGTGCTATTAAGGCGGGGGGAAAGGGCCAGTTGGTAAGAAGGCTGCATGTGGAGAGCAGAGATATGCTCTCGGGGGAGGAAGGAAACTGACGTCAGAGATGCTTGATCGGAGCAGAAGGTTTCAGCGATGCCCACGTGCGCTCTTGCGTCGTCTGCCGTTATCAGGCAGCGCAGTGGTGCTGCAGAATGAACTCCCGCTGGGGCCACGCTCCAGTTTTAGAGGGCCACCATCACTACAAACATGCTCCAAGACCGGAGAGCTGCGCTAGTTCTGGTGAGGGTGAAAGCCGCTCTCTGCAGCATGCTTTTCTCTTGATCTCCTTCTCCTCTAGAGCCACCCCAAACAAGAGAAACACCATCCGGTAATCAAGCCCTAAGAGGAAACCCTTTGTAGTCTAACTTAATACAAACATCCCAGAATTACTCTGTTTTCTTAAGGTACTTTCTCAGTCAAACAATATGAATATTAACCTGATTTCAGTCAGTCCCCAAATTCATTCATTAGAACCAACAGATCCACAAGGAAGCCGAAAAGTTTTCCAAAGAAATGCTCTCTTCATATTGTCCATTTCATTTATGTGCAAGATTTCAAGGAAGGTTTGAAATCTCTCTTTCACAAATTCCTTTGAAGTCCATTTTTTTCTTTAGTAATGGTTGTCCCAGCGGACCGGAATGCTCCCATAAATCCTTGGCTTCGGGTCCTTTGTCAAAGCTTCGGACCACAGCGTGATCAGTAAAGAATAATTCCAGTTGAAGCAGACTTCCTGGGAGAGAAAGCTCTCGCCTTCTAATGGAGTCAATTTTATTATTGTTTCAGGGATAGTAAAGCATAGTGGGTGATCCTCACAAATACATCTTTTTTAAAAAAATCATAATTAAAATAAGGATAGACACAGAAAAAAACACCCCTACTGGGAAGTGACATTGCTCAACGGGAAAAGCTGGCATGAGGTTTCTAATACCTGTGTGTACAGATGACAGATGACTGGCCACTGAGGAATACATACCTGGGGAAAACAGCAGGATCCTCCAAGATGCAGGAAACAATAAGCCCCAGAACTGTTATTTCGGCTTCTTTGCAACTCTTCCTTTAAAATGCCTGGGAAAATTTTATATTCTTCCCTCCCTCCCTCCCTCCCTCCCTTCCTTCCTCCCTCCCTCCCTCCCTCCCTCCCTCCCTCCCTTCCTTCCTTCCTTCCTTCCTTCCTTCCTTCCTTCCTTCCTTCCTTCCTTCCCTCCCTCCCTCCCTCCCTCCCATCCATCCTTCCTTCCTTCCTTCCTTCCTTCCTTCCTTCCTTCCTTCCTTCCTTCCTTCCTTCCTTCCTTCCTTCCTTCCTTCCTTCCTTCCTTCCTTCCCTCCCTCCCTCCCTCCCTCCCTCCCTTCCTTCCTTCCTTCCTTCTTTCCTTCCTCCCTCCCTCCCTCCCTCCCTCTCTCCCTCCCTTCCTTCCTTCCTTCCTTCCTTCCTTCCTTCCTTCCTTCCTTCCTTCCTTCCTTCCTTCCTTCCTTCCTTCCTTCCTTCCTTCCTTCCTTCCTTCCTTCCTTCTCTCCCTCCCTTTTTTCCTTCCTTCCCTCCCTCCTTCCTTCCTTCTTTCCTTCCTCCCTTCCTTCCAGAGCCTATGTATGTGTACGCCCTGGGCTCATGCACATGACTACTCACGAGGATCCCCTGGCTTGCTGCCAGCCACGTCTGCTGACTCCGTGGTCCACCTGGCTGGCGCCCATGCCTTCTTGATGAACCCTCTGCCCGGGAGCAAACCGAGAGCGAGATAAGAGGGCCGTTACACCTTGTGAGAAAACGCAGCCCGTCTCCTGCAACCTGGGGCCCTGGAGTGATGGGCACCCGGCCAGAGGACGGAAATGGAACAGCCTGTACCCTTGATGGGACCTCGGAAGGGAGGGTCAGAAGGTGGAAATAAGCTGTGGGGAGGACCGGGGAGCGCGCAGTCCAGCTTGGTCAACGCGGGGAGTGAAGAGAGAGCCCGTCCGTTGTCTATGTGTCGGCGACGGAAGCGGCGGAGGAGCAGAAGATGGTACATGCGTGGTCTCTTGTGCATCCGGACGGGTCGAGGAGAGAGAAATGCATGCCTGCAGCCGGGTGGACGTTGGCATTTTTGGATGAAACCTCTGGGAACGGACTTCCAGAATTTGCCGTCTGCCTATATGATGTTCCTTTTTTTTGCTTAGAAGTTGCCTACTTCTAGTTTTCAGATTCCCTAAATGTGTGGGACCCTTCCGTGAATTGTATGGCTCTCAGTATTTGGAGGTTTCCCGGGATTCATACCATATCTGCTTCCTCCAGTAGTATAAGGAGAATATTTGGGGTGGTGGTGTTTCCCCCCCCCCCCCGAGCTATGGTAAGTTTCAGCGTATTTCCTGGAACGCAGACACTGTCCTCCCGCCTCTCTTGGGTGAAATCCGTACAAAAAGGTAGGGTTGTATATCCTCCTGTCTTTCACGAAGCGTCCTGTCTTTCCTCTAGCATTTCTTGGGACGCAGAAGTTTCTTGACCGTTCCTTCGGTTTTCTTCAGGGGGTTGTGGCCAGGATGATGGGATTCTGAGGAGCTGTGGAGAAACGTCATCTCTGCAGAGTGTCTGTTTTTCATCCCTGGGGTTGCTTCCAAGTTACACGAACGGGGTTTGGAAATGCTGTGTTCAGGAGGGACAAAAAAGAAGCCTGGATGTGCATCCGATGGAGTTATTCTGTGTTAGAGTGGCGCTGAGGACGTGGCCGGGATCTGGATTCCGTAAAGGATGGGGTTGGAGGCGGGCAAGGATTTAGGAGGGCTGGTTACTGGAACTCTGGATCGGTTTGTCTTGAGTGAGTCGTGTAGGATCAGGGAAACTAAACGGGGTGTTTAGTAGGGGGAGAAGGAATGGTAGAATTCAGAGGTGCATAGAATTTGGTCTTGATTTCAACAGAATAGTGAAGCATCAGCTAGTGTATAGCGTTGAGAGGCGGACACTCATAGATGGATTTCATTCCATTTTCAGCGGCCTCCTGCCATCTCTCACTCTTGCAACCGTCCCCACTCCAGGGCGTGTGTTTCTTGCCCACACTTTCCTCGTTTGTCTGTTTGGCTGGAAAGCCAGAGCAAGAACCTCATAGCTTTATCTCTCTCCTTTCTGGACGACAGGCAGCTTTGGATGAACTGAAATTTAAATGCTAAGAAAGGTGTTCCTTTCCAGCCCCGGTGGCGATTCCTGGTTCTGGGATGCGCGTTGTGTGTGAGTTGTGGTCCGAGCTTAGAAACTTGCCTGGTTTTCAGAGGGAAGACAAAGAATCCCCTCACCCTCGGTGTGGTTGTGAGGAAGATCTGTGGCAGTGCCGCGTCTTGACCGTATGTGCTGACAGCACAGGGTGGAGGTGGACGTGCAAGACAGAAGAATTTCCAAGGGGGCCTTTCCTCCTCATTTTCATTTCAGAAACTGTCCATCAGGAGATCATTTTGAGACAAGAGGCTGTGTGTGAGTGAGAATAACTTGTTGTATTTGCGTGCCGTGGATTTGCACTTCCTGTAAGGGGGCAGCACCCCGAGGCCATGGGGCTGTTGGGTGGGAGAATTTCTAAGATAAGAAGAAAGGTGAGGTAAAAATCTTTCAAATGAAAAAATATATATATATTAAATAAACAGTCTCACAGGTTAGGGCCGCTTGAGGGAAGCTGATCCATTAGCAAGCTTTGTGCCACAGGGGAGATTTGAACCCAGGTTTTTCCTGATCCTCATGGTAATGGCCATGCCTACCGCCTTTCAAGGATGCACTGGACCATGCTCGGACTTTGTTTGATGCTTCTTTGCTTTCCTGCAGGTCTACCACAGAGATCCGGAAGGAGAAATCGCGGGACGCGGCACGATGCCGGCGCAGCAAAGAGACGGAGGTGTTCTACCAGCTGGCACACACCTTACCCTTTGCCCGGGGGGTCAGTGCTCACTTAGACAAAGCTTCTATCATGCGCTTGACCATCAGCTACCTGAGGATGCACAAACTCTTAAACTCTGGTGAGAATAGCTGGCTTCTCTCCGGAGTGGCCCTCTTTCCTTCCTGAGGGGGCTGTGGATGAGGGGGACCTGCCACAAAGCACTGATTCTGCATTGCTGGTGGCGCTGAGCTTCTCAAGGGGTGATGGTGGTGGTCCCTAATCGTCCCCTGGTCCATTTTCATGGCCTGTGTCCCCTCACGGAAGCACTGATGGGACTCAGTGTCAAGACTTGAGCTATGGCGACAGATGTTGGCCTTGTGATAACCCCCAAAATAATGGTATGGAATGACTTGGAAATAATGGCTCACAAAACATATAGTTATCTACCACCGTAGATGTTGGTTGTAGATACTGAGGATGTCATAAAGATGTATTTCAAAAATAGGGTAAGAAATTAGGATCACAGTTACTTTATTGTTGAAACAGCCCATGTTTTCTCCAGCGTGGGCACCTCCCGTTTTGTACGACAGCTTCCAGAACCTTCTGGAGAGCAGGGCTGTGGAATGCCACCAACCCACTTTCGTTGGGGCACAAATGTTCGGTCCTGTGATGTCTATATAGTTGAACGAACCTGAGGCAACTCTGTTCTGTTTCTCTGCCAACCGACCGACACAGGCGAATGGAGGAATGAGATGGAATCGGAGGAGCAGGTGGACGCTTATTACCTGAAGGCTTTGGATGGCTTCCTCATGGTCTTGACCGAAGAAGGGGACATGATCTACCTCTCTGAGAACGTCAACAAACACCTGGGCCTCAGTCAGGTGAGACCCTGGGGTGAGGCCAGGATGCAGAGACCAGGTGTGGGGCTCCTGATGGAAGAGGCACCAAGGCTATAGAGCGGTTGAGCTTGAGTTCCTTTAGAGCAGTGATGGCGAACCTTTGGCCCATGAGCCACAGCTGGCGCGCGGAGCCCTTTCTGTGGGCACGCCAGCCATAAGTTGCCACGGAGAAATACTTACCCATCCTCCGATCCCGGATTTTGGCACTCCCCTCTGCCGATGCAGTGGTCCAGCGAAGGGGTGCCATGGCAGCCATGACCGGTCTAACCCGATGGGGGATTGAAGGATTGCTAAATATTTCTCTGTTAATACCGCCCCTATTCAGGTTTTAATTGCAGTGTTGGCCCTGTGAGATAAATAAGTCGGTTTTGTGTTGCCGTTTGGGCACTCGGGCTCAAAAAGGTTCACTATCGCTGCTTTAGAGGGACCACAGCTGACGAAGGGAGAAGCAGCTTCCAGAATTCTTGTCCTCTTCTACTCCAGACCTTGGAGGCCTGTCGTGCCCCACATTGTCTAAGGATTTTTTTTTAAAAAAGAGACATTTATTTATTTATACCTCACCTAAAAGGGACTCAGGGCGACTTATATCATGGAATGGCTAGGCTGACGCCCACAGGAGGCTCGGCTAGACCCATCTTTCCTGTCCTTCTGCAAGCAGGCAAAGACCTTTCTCTGCAGGCAAGCTTTCCCTCAAGGATGGGCTTCCAGAATGGGGTTTTTTTAAACTGCTTCTCCCTTCGTCAATTATGGTTCACTTAAAACAAAAGCAGAGCTTTGCACTCCTCGCGGTCGGTCGCACTTATGGAGGAGCAGAAAACTTGGAAGAGAGCGAATTTTCCTGCAGCTGAATTTCATGATTGCAAAGCTGTAGCCTCAATGCTGTTCCTCTCTCGCCACCCATACGACTTGCAGTCCATAAAAACAAAGGCGTCACATTGTCTTCATTTTTGTGGGCTGGAAAATGTTCACCGTGTAAGACAACGCCTCCTTTTCAGCCTCGCTGGACGACGCGCAGGGGTAGCAAGCCTTCCTCTTGGCCTTTCGAAGAGTTTGGCAGAGCAGGGGAGGGGGAAGATGGATTTCTGAATGGACCATTTTGTTCTGTTTAAAATGTCTTTCATGTGACATGTTTAAAATAGGGTGGTATCTTCAACATCATGTTTCCTTGTGATGAATTTTTTTAGGGGGGAACGAAGAGCTCAAGAAAAGCACTACAGCAATAGAAATATTCTCATTTATGCTCATGAAAGGTGTAGAATTTGTCGTTGTCCCCCTGCAAAACCTGACTGAATGAGAACTATCCTATTTGGTCCAAATCTAGGACTTTAAATTATTCGACATCCTTGTAGATAACTAAAGCACGTTCCTATTGCTGAAGGTTGGTTTGAATAAAGCCGTTTATTTATGAGCAGACAACCGGCTTGAAAACCACCCATTTTGCTTTGCAGCTCTGCAGCCTGCTAATTGGGCCAGTTGCTCCAAAGTCTGTAATTTCCCAAGCTGCTCCTTGGGGAGGCCTGGGGTGGGTGGGTGGGTGGTGGAAGCAACGCCTCTTCGTCGATGCTGCTAGAAACTGGAGCTGACGACACAAGGGAGACATCTCAAACATGCAGGTCAAATGCTTTCAGACAAAGTCTCCTTTCCGATGTGCGGATCTGGCTTCGGAGTTCTTAATGGCATACGTGGGAGACTGCAAGGGAACACAGGCGGGGGTGGGCTCCCTGATTGGCTGGCTCTTGGGCAGCCTAGCCAATCAGGGAGCTCTCGACAGATCCTCGTTCCCGGTCTCGTGTTCTAGCATATGGTGGTGTTCTTCTGGGGGGGTGCGGAGAGAGTGCCGTGCCGCCAGCTGTCCCTCCTCCCTCCTCCCGCCTTGCTGATCTTCCTGATGCTCTGTCCCCCTTTCTTTCCTCTAGTTGGAGCTCATTGGCCACAGCGTCTTTGACTTCATTCATCCCTGCGACCAGGAGGAGCTTCAAGATGTACTGAGCCCCAGACAAGGTCAGCCCGTACTCGAGAAGCAAAATCCTCTCTTGCCTCGGTATTGTGCACGCAGAAGAGCAGGAAGCTGGGAATTATTTTTTTCCCCCTCCCCGCCTGCAAGAGAGCTAGACATTTCCCGTGGGCTTGAACAAACACTTTCACAGAACGGCTTTTGCACGAAGAACTCAATTCGCCCAAAACTGCAGTGGCTGTTTCATGGGTGTATACGAATTAAAAAGCATTGGACGGTTGTGTGTTCTTGAACAATCACACAGCCCTTCTGTCTCTCTCTGTGTGTGCATACATGTATGTGCTTTGTTCCCCAAAAGAAAAGATGCTAATTTGGGACAGAAAAATTGGCTTTTGGTGGGATATCTTTGTTATACTTGTTTCCCCCGGTGTGTTACAACTTGCTTTCCATTTGTTTTGAACAGCATCATTTTATTTTAAGTTTGTTTAACGGTATTTTAGCATTATAACACGGCTGAATCCTGTTTGATTATCCAATTGCATAACAGCATCTGTGGCCGTGTCCTCCCTGCCCCAAACAAGACCCCCCCTCGCACGTTCAAGCACACAAACTAAGACTCTGCAGAAGGGCAGAAAACGGTATAAGGAATGGCTTTCCTTATACCGTTTTCGTTCTAATTACATTTTGGCCACAGTGCCTTTAATACAGTAGGACTCCCCTATCTGCAACATCAATATCCGCTGATTCATTTATCCACTGCCTGAAAATACTAAATTAAAAAAACCAGAACTGCCCACTGGAGAGAACAAGATGCTATGCAATGTATCACGTTCAATACTTCTGTTTTTTGGCATCTGCAGGGTGTCCTACTGTATTACATTTCCACTCCCATCACATTCTGAATCTCATCAGGTCCTGTATTGAGAGGAAGGAAGGGTATAAATAAAATAAATGGGGGTGGGAAGTTTTCCCAAGGCTCATCGTTGTCGGAGTAAAAAATAAATAAAAGAGAAGTTGCATGATTGGGCCAGCTTCTCTGCCTGCTCCCGAGCAAGCCAGGGAGAGCCCTGCAAGCGTGGAAGGAGGGTTAGCAGCCCAAGGACAACGGGCCTCACCAGATTCTTAACCTCTCCCCAGGTTTCTCCAAGAAGAAGGAGGTGAAGACCGAACGCAACTTCTCGCTGCGGATGAAGAGCACCCTGACCACCAGGGGGCGCACCGTCAACCTCAAGTCTGCCACCTGGAAAGTGAGTGCCTTGGAACAGCCCACAGTCTGGCTCCGCCCACCAGGGGGGGCCGGTGGGGGATTCGAACTCGCAACCTCTGGTTGGGTAGCTCAGCCAGACGCCTAAAACCGCTGAGCTACCCTGCCAGCAGTTCTACAGGGAGAGCTTGCATGTCAAGGCCTCGTTTCAGCAGGATTTTCTTTTTTAAAAGTCACAAATCCTCCCGCGCTCACAGGTGCTGCATTGCTCCGGACACATGCGGTGTTATGCGCCGGCCAAGCCTGCGGAGGGGAAGGAAGCCGAGGGGGCCTTCGTAGAGCCCCCTTTGCGCTGCCTGGTGCTGATCTGCGAAGCCATCCCACACCCTGCCAACATCGAGACCCCCCTGGCCAGCGGCACCTTCCTCAGCCGCCACACCATGGACATGAAGTTTAGCTACTGTGACGACAGGTGAGCAGACGGCCGTGCGGGTGGAGACGCTCTTGGGTTCCGGGGGGAGACGAGGATGACGACGGAGGGGAGGGCAAAAGCCAGCCCTCCCGTTCTTCACCCAGCCCCGTGGCTGCTGAGGCTGCAGCTGGAAGCATGCGCGACATCCCGTAGAGGTGGGTAGATTTGTACTTTTTTGGACCACTGCACCCAGAATGTGGATGCTGGAGGACTCTGGGGTTTCTCTGGCTGCAGAGCCAGAGGTTGACGGTTCGATTCCGTGGTGGGCCTCCTCGATGGGGGCTGGACTGGATGATCCCTGGGGGTCCCTTCCAGCTCTGCCGTTCTAAGAGGATGATGATAATTCTGGGAGTTGGAAGTCCAAAAAGCACAAATCTGAACACTTCTAATGGTCAGGGGAAAGGCCAAAATTATCCTCCCAGTTTCCTTTCGAGAATCTTCTTCTTCTTCTTGATGGTTGTCCCTTTATGTTGCGCTTTTTGGCACCTAATTGTGGTTTTGTGCTGCTAATTTTTTTTTGTTTTGTAGCCCCCTTTGTGTGTGCTGAAAAAAAGAGAACAGTCTTCACAGACTGCAGACTGGGACCCGTGGGGATGGCTGAAGCCAGTCGACTTCAGCACCCCGGAGAGCGCCTGTAAAGTTTAGGTTAAAATCTTGCTCGTCATGCAACTTTCTCTTACGGGCCATTTTCCAGAGGCGTTGCCCTTCTCAGAGTGACCGAGCCAGTTCGGCTGAGAATTTTCATCAGAACCATTCAGAGAGCACTAAGTTAAGGGTTATTGATTTCCTTCCTGGCATTTTTGCCACAGAGCCTCGTGGCGCAGAGGTTAAAGTGCCGTACTACAGTCGAGACTCTACTCAGGACCTTAGGTTGAATCCCAACAGACTCAGGTAGCCAGCTCAAGGTTCACTCAGCCTTCCATCCTTCCAAGATTGGTAAATTGGGTATCCCTCTTGCTCCAGGGGAGGAGGCAGTGTGTGGCCTATATAATGACATTGTATGTAGCCCAAAGAGTGGTTTAAGCGTTATGTGTTGGTCTATAAGCAGCACACTTTGCTTTGGCTTTGCTTTGATCTCTCCCCACCTTACCCTCTACCCTTGCAAAATCTTGGTTCCACAGAAGACCCCAGTTAGGAAGGGATGGGTAGACAAAAAGAGTAATCTGGGTGGTGGCAGGTAGCTGTCATCATCATGGAAACAGTTTTGGGATGCTCGGCCTGGGAGTGTGTGTGTGTGTGTGTGGGGGGGTCTTGCTGGAGCACCAGGCCATCCGGAATAATAGCTGGGGCTATGGGACATCAGAGCAGCAATTCATTCTTGCGTGTCCTGCACTGTCTGTCTCCCTGGGCAGGATTGCTGAGGTGGCCGGCTACACGCCTGAAGATTTGCTTGGCTGCTCCATGTATGAATATATCCACGCCCTGGACTCCGATTCTGTCATCAAGAGCATCAACACCCGTAAGTTGGACCCGCCCTGAGCCTTGCCTGTTTTCCTTGCCCTGGTTTTTCTGATCCTGCTTTTGGGATAAATTCTCCCTGCAGCAAAAGAAAAAGGATCAATTGAAAAGAGAGAAAGATTGAAGAGAACTTCCTTGCTTGATAGCCAGCGCAAGTCCAGTAAAGGGTGTAGTTATTGCGGACAGCGGTCATTACAGTACTGTGATAGCCTTGGCTGTCCATCCTTAGAAATCAAGGGTGCTAGCCCTCATGGTGGTTACGACGTAGAGGCTATCTGTTGAAATTTTAGAAAGCCAGAAAACAGCTGGGGGTTGCTGGCTCTACCTTTTTCTTAGTTCTCTAGCCCGCAGCTGGTTCAAGCAGAGCAAACGATGCAGAATGTACGCCACGTTCATCTTCATCCTGCATCGTGAGTAGGAGGCTTCAGCAGAACCTAGCTGTGTGTACACCTACACACACAGTACGTTGCCCAGAACGAAGAGGAGATTAATGAACTGATGGCTAGGCTTTCAATTGTGGGATCTACTTTTTTTAGAAATAACCTGGAATCAGGACCCCAGAGGACCTTTGCACCCTCTAGTTTCACATTCACTCCCATGACCTGTTTTACAGCGCATGGTGGGGGTCTTCTCTTTTTTTCCCCTGAAGCTGGAAGTAATTTCTGATCAGCGTGTACTGTATCTGCAGGTAGTAGCTCTGCCATGTTCTTCTGGCCCAGCTTCTTTTAATTCAATCCAAACATAATGTGTTCATTTGTGTGTGAACAGAACCAGTCCCTATCATTTTGGAGACCAAGAAAAGCAGGGAAAGTCATACGCTGTTTTATGTGGTCCCGGTTTCTCTTGCATCCCCACCTAGCCTGTGATCTGTAATTTCAGTTGGTATGCATATTTTCCCTGTAATTTCCTCTTGTATTCTTGCTTCCTGTCCTTCCCTCCCTTGCTAGAGGCAGAAAACAGGCTGAATTATAAAGTGGCTGGCGGGAAAATGAACCTCCCGGTTTCTCTGCGATGTTATCAGACCCGTCTAAAAGTCTCAAATTCCTGACCACCTTTCCAGTGAAGATTCTCGTGGTGCCTTTCAAGACATCATGAACAATAACATCCTTAATTTACATAAAGCAAATTAAACCAGGACCCTTTGCAGGAACCCGGCTGTTGTGTGAACTGAGATAACGTTTTGCAACGGCCAGCGATGGTGAACGAGCCAGCTAGGCCGTTAACGGGGCACAGCAGACATTGCTCAATATCTAGAACAAAGCGAATTTGTGGTTTTTGCATTTTCACCCTCAACACCCTTCAA
The DNA here is from genome assembly GCF_051106095.1 of Pogona vitticeps. Taxonomy (NCBI): domain Eukaryota; kingdom Metazoa; phylum Chordata; class Lepidosauria; order Squamata; family Agamidae; genus Pogona; species Pogona vitticeps. The sequence continues at coordinate 25,649,855 of NC_135791.1, forward strand.
GTTCAGAAAAAGTTCAAACGACACAGGGTTTTGGGGTTTTTTTAAAATTCTGTCTGCACTACAAACTTATATTTGTTTTGCATGTGTCTTTATTTATCACGGCTTTTCCCAAAGAATATTGAAAGCTGTAATTTAGGGAGATAGGGGTCAGGCTCTCTGTTGTATTCTTGGTTTTTAACATCTGCGTCCATACATGATAGTTCCAAAGCTTGTCAGGGTAGAGAGGATGACTTATAAACTAGCGTTAAATCACACAGATGTTCCCCTAGAGGTGTGATTTCTAAAAATGAGCCTGGTGCAGTGATAGGAAGCCTTCAGCTTTCCAGATGTTTTGGCCTTCAGGTCTAGAAACCTGAGCCGTCATGGCCACATGTGAAGGGTGGGGCAAGTTGTATTCTAAAACATCTGGAGGGCCAAAGGTCCCAGAACCATCTGGAGGGTGGCAAGCTGGTTAAAGGACAGGTAATTCTGTGTCAGCTGGCTAGATAGATCACTGGTTTAGGCGTCTGAATGTGGAGCCAGAGGTTGGGAGTTTGATTCCCCTACGGTGCCTCCTGCAAGTAGAGCCAGCCTGGGTGGCTTTGGGCCAGCTGCACACAGTCCCAGGAAGCCCCCCCCCCCCCAGAAGAAGGGAAAGGTAAACCACTTCTGAGTTTTAACCTACCTGGAAAATCCTAGAAAAGGTTGCCATAAGTCAGCATTGATTCAATGACATAAGATTATTATTTAATAAAGGTTTTGCCTGCTCCTGCATCTGTGTCTTGTAAGGACCTGTACAGAGCCTTTTTCTAATTTTTTTTTCTGAACAGTTGGAAATAAGTTCATCCAAATGACTTCCAAGAGTTAGGGTGCTTTTGTCAACAGTTGAAACCCAAGGCGGTTTGTTGTCTCTACTTGGAACACTCTGAAAAAGTCAGAATTCACATCAGGAGGAGGAAGAGGAGGATTATGATGATGATGAATACTGTGTCAGGTAGTGCAGTCGTCGTTTCTGAGTCTGAAAACAAGGAACTTCTGGAAAAAAAAACATTGCGAGAGCAAGCGAGCATCCTGTTCCACCTTCCGGTCCCTCCCTCTCTCCCAGCTTATCCGTTTGTCTGTCTGTTCTAGACTGTCTGTGTTTCACTTCCTATTGGTAGTGCTGAGCAAGGGGCAGGCAGTGACAGGCCAGTACCGCTTCTTGGCCAGGAACGGCGGCTACCTGTGGACCCAGACGCAAGCCACGGTCATCTCCAGCAGCAAAAACTCACAGCCAGAGAGCATCGTCTGTATGCACTCAATTTTAAGGTGAGATTCCAGGGAAATAGGGTTGGCGAGCGGTCTTTCCCTACAGCAGAGGAAGAATCCTGGAAATTGGGGTGATGTTTATAAGAAAGGTGACAAGACAGTCAATTGATTGGTGGGTTTTAGTGGGTCATCATGCCCCACAAGAGTGGAGTTTTATTCTTCATTAGATCTCCTCTCATCTTTCCATTAAAAAATGCTCATCGTAAGTGATGAACGGACATCACTAAAACAATTTTTTTAAAGCTTTTAATTGTAAAAGACGTTGCAAATGATCTCAATCATAAAACCAGTTTCAGAGCCTAGAATGAAAAATTGGTGCCTTCATTGAAGATCTGAGTTTTTGGACTGCACTCCTTAGAATTTTTGCATAGAGGATTCTAAGTGTTGTGGTCCAAACAACAACAACATTAATCTGCAAGCAGGTTGTCTTCATACACACCCTGAAAGCAGCAGTAGTGGAAACTGTGGTCATGACTCCTTAGAGTAGGGTGTTCTTCAATCTAAGGGCAGCACAGAAGTCCTTGGGAAAGATACGTTTCTGAATCAATGCTCCCGGTACGCCCAGCCCCCCTGCTGGGCCTCTGGCTCAGTGGGGAGTGGAATGGAGGATGATGCCAACTCAATGCTCAAGGTAATGTTTGCCTTGACACCTTTTTATAGCCAGGTGGAGGAGAAGGGCTTGGTTCTTTCCTTGGAGCAGACCGACCGGCAAGGAGAACATCGCCGGCTGCCTCCGCCTTGCCTCGAAGGACTGGACTCGGATGGAGCCCTGGATGAGTTGGATCCCAACGGAGGAGACACGATTATCAATCTCAGCTTTGGTATGTGACGGGTGGCGCTGGCAGGATTTGGCCAGTCAAGGGAGGGTTGGGCAGGTGATCCCCGGAAGGTCCACGACATGACACCTTGGCTCAGATTTTGCAAACTAAGGGTTGCGGCATCTTTCATTGAGTAAGTCCATTTGCAGTCTCCCTCTTTTCCTTCTGCCTTCAACTTTTCCTACCATTATTGTCTTTTCCGACGAGTCTTTTCTTCTTATGATAATGCCCAAGTACAACAGCCTGAGTTTCACGTTTTTAATTCTAGAGACAGCTCAAGACAGATTCAATCGAGCACTCACTCCTTTGTCTGGCATAATTTTCCCTATCTCATAACTCCAGAATCTAAAGAGGTTCTCCACTGAAGCTGAATGATGGGAGATTCAGGGCAGGTAAAAAGATGCCCCCTTCTCCGCTGGGCATACAGTTCTACTGTGGAACTCCCAGCCACAAGGGGAGACTGCCAATAGAGCGGGCTTTAGAAGGAGATGGGATGAGATTCGTGAAGTTAGGGCCATCCGCAGTTACTAGTCAAGACATGTGTACATCTCGAGATCAAAGGCTTCGGTAGATCAGCTACCCAGAACATGAGAAAGAGGGTGCAATTGGAGTCACCTCTTGCTGGTGAGCAGGTCGACATCTGTGTGAACAGGATGCTGGACAAAAGGAACCTTTCATCTCTTTTGCTATTTCTGGCCCTCTTCAGTATTGCTGCTCTCCCTCTTTCCCCAGAGCTGCGTGGCCCCAAGATTCTGGCCTTTCTGCGTCCTGCAAACATCAGCGAAGAAGAGTTACAAATGGACCCCAAGCGGTTTTGCAGCCCTGACCTTCAGAAACTCCTGGGCCCCATCTTTGACCCTCCGGGGACCCAGAACTCTCAAGCAGGGGGGACTTCCCGGGCAAAGCCGCCGGCCCCACCTCCCAAGTTGGCTTCCGTGGCCAAGAAAGCTTCTGGAAACAACAGCTCAGTAAGGAGACGGTAGAGTTAATCCCCAGGAGGATGTGTGTGTGTGTGTGTGTGTGTGTGTGAGAGAGAGAGAGAGGGGGGGGGGGGGAGTCTTGCAAGGCACAGTGATTCAACTGCAGTACTGCAGCCAAAACTCTGCTCGCGGCCTGGGTTCAATCCGAGGTAGGCGGCTTGAGGTTCACTCAGCCTTCCATCCTTCCGAGGTCAGTAAAATGAGTTTACAGATTGGGGGGGGCAGCAATGTGTAACCTGCATCATTAAATTTAACCTGCATCATTAAATTGTAAACCGCCCAGGGAGTGCTTTAAGTACTCTGTGGGGTGGAATATAAGCACCACACTCTGCTTTGCCTGTTTCTGTTACGGGAGATGTCAATCCAGCTGGAATGTGGGATTATCTTATTGGGAGGGAATATGGCCTTGCTCTATTATGGGATATATGATGTGGGACAGCAGGACTGTGCCCAGACTGTATTTCTCACCTTGTAATGAGCTGGCCCTGTAAGAAGTTGGCTTTCTTTGAATTCCGGGAAACTGGGGGGGGGGGGGAATACTTGATTCTATCTTGTTGTGGTAGAAACAAGACACAAAGCAGGAATATCTACACCAAACTTCTCCTTCTTCCCCCCCCACCCCCAGGCTGATCTGCCAGAGGAACTGCTTTTTGACATGGGGAATGTCCAGAAGCTTTTTGCTTCTAACAAGGAGGCGCAAGCGATGGAGACAGAACTTCAGGTACGGCTGGTGGTTGTTGGGAAGGGGTTTGCCTTGACCTGTGTGGATATATTTGGCTTAGGACTGCATTCCATATTTTACAATAGCTCTCTTTTTCATTTATTTATTTATTTATTTATTAAAAAATCATATTTCTAGTCCTTAAGATTGTCAAGATTTCCCAAGCCTGAAAGGGAGCCTTTTGGGATGGCTGGGTTGGTCTAAATAGGGTTGCTAGAGGTCACAGGAGAGGTCTGTTATGCCTTTTGGTACGATCCTTCGAGCGACCCTGCAGTAGGGCCCGCCCGTCCATAGTATCGGGATCTGCGGTTTCACTTATCCTGGGATTGCTACTGCTCTGTATGTGGCAAGCCAGGACCTCACGACAACTGTGAGGCAGAATGTATGAGATGCCTAAAAACAATCCTTTAGGATCTTTAGATCCATTAAATCTTTGTTGTGCCTAGATCAATGTATCTCAACCTGGCGGCTGTCGCCCCTGAGGGCCGTCACGAAGTGGTTTCTGAGGGCGAGTCATAGGTTGTAGCCCTTGTTTAATGATTTCTGACTTTTAAGTTAGCATGCATGTGGATGTATGAGGAACTGGCACTTGGGGAGAAAAAGAAGCCTCTGCTTTCTGAGAAGGGATGACTTTACCTCATTAAAAATGACTTTCTCTGCAAACATGGCTGTGGGGGGGTGTCACAGGTTAGTTGGCTATGATAAAAGGGGGCCACGACTTGAAAAAAGGTTGGGAACCACCGGCCTAGACTAGTACAACGTTTTGCAAAAGTACAGTAGGACCCCCTTATCCACTGATTCACTGATCTGCGGTTGAAAATATTAAAAGGAAAAAAAATACAGAAAATGCTATTTCTACATGTATTACCAGAACGGGCTACTAGAGGGAGCCAGAGACTGTGCTAGGAATACTTGTTAGTGTAGAATACATGGCATTGTCTCTGGTGCCATCTTGTCACCTGTTCTGGTAAAGCATATGAAAAAATATTTTTCTGGGTTCCCCCCCCCATGCTATATATGTAGTGTTTGCTATTATCCCCGGTTTTCAGTATCTGCAAGGGGAGCTTGGAACCAACAGATACGGGGGTCCTACTGTATTCTACGGGAGACATATCCGTTTGAGAAATCTCTCCAGCCCTTGAAGTATACCTTTCGGTGGCTGCCAATAATTCGGTGCTGCTCCTTCCAGGATTACGAGGGCCTCGACCTGGAAATGCTGGCCCCCTACATCTCTATGGACGATGACTTCCAGCTTAGCAGCACCGACCACCATCCGCCTTGGCTGGCAGAGAAGCGGGGAGACCCCGGAGCCGCCACCCGGCCAGCCTCGCCACCCCCGCGGCCTCGTTCCAGGAGCTTCCACGGGGTGTCGCCGCGCCCGCCAGAGCCAGCCACCCTCCCTCGCTGGGGCAGCGACACCAGCCTGAGTCAGACCCGTCCCGTCCAGCTACCAGGGGGTAACGAGTGCGCTGCTGAGCAGGTGGTGGAGATGGTGGCATCAGTCAAGATTCAGTCGGTGCAGGAAGGGACGAACGCCAACGGGCAGGGCGCCTCGGCTGGGGGCAGAAAGAGGTGAGGAGGTGGACGTCTCTAAAGATTTTTTCTTTAAACCATGCAATAAAATGAAAGATTTCTGAGCTGCAGGAATGGTACACAGGGACAATGGGGAATTACTCTTTTCTTTGTGATGGTCGTTATTTTCCAAATATCTGTACTGCCCGGAAAATCTGCAAAGAATTTTGTGCCCGTTTAGGGACAGAAAGCAAAGAGCATCCTCAGCAATCAATCTTTGGAAAGCACAGAACTCCTCCAGAACAAGGGGTCAGCCCTCAGCACGCTTTTGGCATCTGGCAATCAATTTGTGCCTGCAGCGTTGCTTATTTTTCGGACTAAATTGCTTTCCCACTTACTATATGGAGCTCCTATTTGGATTGAGGCCATAGATCACGATGTTGACACTTTGGCAGCCGCCTTCTTCAGGAAAATCTTAGGAGTCCCCAACATGATTCGTCTTTCAACTTTAGTTTTGGAATTGGGTACCCATCTCCCTTCTACCCTTGCTTGGTCCACCACATTTAAATATTGGCTTCGTTTACATTTAAACTCTAAGCCCAATTCCTTACTATACGATCTACTCAGAGACAATTTCCTTTCCAAGTGGCTGAAGTTGATTGAGATTAAACTTCAATCCCTTGATTTGAATCTAGAATCCCTAAATGATTTAGGAATTCAACAGGCCCATGCTCTTATTAAATCTAAACTCTGGCAGCATGAGTTTGAGGTTCTTGCAGCCAAACTGAATCCTACCTGTTCCCCGCTTTCTTTTGGTCTTTTCCCTTCACTTGGTTATCATCCAAATTATTTTTCCTCACTTATCAACCCCAGGTTAAGAAGAGCATTTATGTTAGCCCGATTTAACATTTTTCCCTCAGCGAACCATACCGGTCGATTTGCAAATATTCCTAAAGAGGATCGATTATGCCTGTTTTGCCATTTGGTTCCGGATACACTTGACCATATATTGTTTTTCTGCTCAGTTCATTTTTCCATTCGTAAGGCACTACTAGAACCCTGGTTATCTTCCCTGCCGAACACCCCTGAGATTTTTCTGAATGATTCTTCCTCCCGTATCACTGAAGCTGTCGCTATTTTTCTGCTTGAGATTCTTAAATTAACTTCCAAATTATAACCCGTTGTGTTTATTGTTAGTAATCCCAGCTGTATTTATGCCAATAAAGGTTTGGAGAAAGATTATAAAGATGTCGAGAGTATTGCTCTCTTGTCTGGACTGAGTCTCTGTCTCCTGGCCCACACCCTGTCCATTCCTGGGCTCAAATGGGGATTCGGAGCATCTGTGGTGCTTCCGGTTTTTAACCGAAATATCAAGGAGAGGTGGGTGTCCCTCCAGATCTCCAGATCAGGTCTGCCAGAACTTTCATTATCATTATTAATGTTCATTTTAATTTCTTCACTCTGGCTCACAGAATTTTGCGGCTAGCCTCTTAAGCCCTGTTTTGGCTTGCTTGCCTCCCCTCTTAAAAACCGCTTTTGCTGTGTCCCTTCACAGGGCCCGGGAGCTGAGTTTGGAAGAGGAAAGGGACCTCTTCCTGGAGGCTGGGCCCCCGAAGCGTGCCCATGGCCACCACGAGCCTGACGGCTTTCTGATGCCCTCCTTGAGCCTGGTATGTGCCGAGAGGGAACCGCCGGTGGGGTTCAAAAGGGTCTCTGTGATCAGCTTGGCCACGGAGGATGGATCCGGCGCATACGCCTGGGCCGTGGGAGGTTGCCAGGATCAGGAGCGTTCTTCCTCTGTCCTTCCAGGGTTTCCTGTTGAGTGTGGAAGAGTGTCTGGATGCCAGGTCCGAACGGGGCTGCGGAAGCACCCTGGCTTTGAGCAGGAAGCTTCTTTCTCTAGAGGAACCCATGGGTGAGTACCGCAAAAGGCCCAGAAGGAATTTACACACTGCCGAGCGAGTGGATTGAAAAACTGGTCACCTGTCTTCAAGTGGGAATCCTGTACGATGGAGGGCAGAAAGATCCAAAAATTTCAGCTCTGGTGAAATCCTTGAGCCGCGTCAGTTCTCTTGGTTTTGCCTGATGAGTTTTTGTCTTTATTTTTCTTTTCAAACTGCCTGGATTTCTGTTGCTTTGTCTGTGTGTGAATAACAACACATTTGCACTGTAGAAGCTCCATGTTGGGTGTGTGGAACGCATAGGGCTGCTCGGTGGCCGGAACCGTCCTCCGCCTTTGTTTCAAGGAGAGCAGACGCCCGGGTCTCGGCAGCTTCTCTCTCGTTTAACTCCCGCCTGCTTCTTCCCCCCCCCCCTCTTTCTCTCTCTTTCTGCCCTCTGCCTTCCAGGCCTCCTCGGGGATGTCCTGCCGTTCGTGGTGGACGGGCCCGCGCTCTCCCAGCTGGCGCTGTACGATGGGGAGGACGAGGGCTCCGTGCGGGGGGGAGAGCACTTCCAGCTCGGAGAGGAACTCCTGGTGGAACTGGACCAAGCCACCTGAGAGGGGAGCCACCTGAGAGGACCACCGCCGCACCTTTCATCCGACACTCCTGCTGCGCAGCCGGGACAGACGGAACCAAATCCAAGCCCCAATCATCCATGAGAGGCCGAGGGAGACAGGGCTCCTTTGCCTTCCTCCTCCTCCTCCTCCTCCTCTTCCTCCCGGGCCTCCCCAGCTCCCAGCCTCTGCCGGCCCCCCTTGGATCTCTTCCTACCTCAGTCCTGTTCCCCTCCCCGGGCAAGCCTCTCCTCTCTGGAGGTGGCGAGGAAGGAGGTCCCTGCCAAACGCCGGAGCCTGCGTCCTTAAGACCTGAATGCCTGCTACCCAGCTCCATCCCCATTTTGGTGCTTGCATGTCCTCTTTAACATGTTCCGGAGGCGGGGGTAGCGGCATAAAAAAGGGTTCCTTGATGCCACTCCGTCCAGCATCAGTGGGGAAGAGACCATTATCGAAAACTCCCCAAGTGGAGAAGGGAACGCCATCGTGTGATTTCATAAAATATTCCTCCTTCCCCCCGTGGAGTGATCAGGGCATCCTACAGAGGTACTGCGGGCTCCCTCAAAAGACAAGGCGTAGCTTCCGTTACGCTCTCCCCTTTCGGCTGCCCTTGGCTTTGACCAACACACCTCAAAGGGGGTCTAATTTAGGGGTCTAATCAATGGGGCAAACCGCCAGCACCACGCCCGTTTTCCCAACTTCTCGCATGAAGCCACCCGTTCTTGAAGAAACTGGGAGCGCTCAGTCTTGGGTGGTCAATGTTTGGCTTGGCCCCTAGAGATGACAATGACAGCTAGATATCCTAGAATCCTTCAGGTGTCTCTTTGGCAGTAGCACCTTGTTAATTTACCTCAGCGATGCTCTTAACTTTTAGGGCAGGCGCCCAGTGCCTATTACAGGCACTTTTGAGTCACCCGAGGGGGAAAGTTATGGCCTGGGTAGAGGAATCGTCACTCCTCTTGCTATCTCGTCCAAATAATTTTTTTCGGAAATGGCCGAAAAATATGTCCCCCCCAAGAGAGGAAGTCACATCAGTGGTTCTAACCTTCTGACCCCGTTTAAGGCCACTTTATAGTGACGTTTACAAAATATGTTTAATTGCTTCTGAGAATCATGGCCACTTACTTTAAAATGTGGAGAAAAATTAATGGAGGGAACTGGAATAGTTTTTCTTAGAAAAGCTATTTTCAAAATGGCATCTTATGTCTAGTTCATCGTGCAGTGAAGATGTTTCCTGCTCCTGAGAAGACCCCTTTGCGCCCCTCTTGCTTTGTTGCCATGTTAGGATTTTAATTTTCAAAATATTTTTTAGTTCCTTGACTCTCGAATAGTGAACAATAGGTGACAAAAGCAAAACACAAGTACTGAGTTCTCACTAAGAAGGAACTAAACAATGGCTGAAATCCTGTTGTGCTGTTAAGCAAATAACGTAACTTTAGGAAGCAGATTGCCATTAAGTTGCAGAGTCTCCCTCGAGATGATCTGTTGTACCTTGAGACGCACAACTTAGGAGGAGATGCCTACGGAGATCTCTTAACTTGACTGCAATCTGCATTTAAAAGTTAACGCTGTTTGCGTAGCTCCGCCACAGGATTTCAGCCACGGAGTTTTCTAAATCCTGAACTGTGATTTTAAAACCCTCTGTGATTTTAACCCTCACTGTGATTTTAAAACCCTAATCTAGAAGGCCACTTTTAGAAGATTTTTTTTTTTTACAATCTTGAAGCTTTTAAGGACAATCTTGAAAAAGCAGGTTTCCTGAATTTGAAGGGAACAGCTAACCTGTTATTTTTGGAAATCTAAAGATGGGCAACCCAGACCTAAGATCTTGGGTTGCTGAACAAACCTCGAGTCCAGTTCAAATTAATATGAACTGGGATCCACCTTATAATACCTTGCTAGGAGGTGGCAGTTTTTGTTTTCCTGCTGAAACAATGTGGGAATTAGATTTTTAAAGAAGAAATCTGGGGTGAGGAGAGGTTGGTGCCCTGATCCTAAATCTTCTCATTCAGAAGTAGGTTTCATCTAAATCAAGAGGACTGACTTCAGAATAACTGTGTATAGGACAGAGTTTGAAAAACAAGTTTTTTTCCAGGCTTTAGTGATTGAAGTTTCTGTCCCCCCCCCAACCATTCCATTGTATTGCCTGATGTTATGCATGTTTGTTCTGAAGTAGGTCTCATTGAGTAAGATGATTTTACTTCTAAGACAGCATGCTTTGGAGTTGAAACTCCAGCTCCATCATGCAACAGCGGCACGGAAAGGTAACTTGTTCTTAGGCCCAGCGAAGAAATATTTTGTGATGGAGCGTCCTAACCCCATCACAGAAAAAAAAGTTACAGAAGTTTGGCTTTGTAACCGACCTTTTGTGCTTGAAAATAAGTTACCTTCCCCTTCTGCTCAGAGAAGAGTTCTGTGTAACTCAAAACCCTGCATACTCCTGCACTAGCAAAAATGGTCGAACAATTGCATTGCCTTAGCTCTTTTGTATCCTTTGATATAAAAGGCCCACAGTAGTATTAGCTGACACTCATGGTAGGGTTGCCCCTGATTTTATGAGGGATGGGCGCCTCTGTCTGTAATTGTTCCCCAGAAGAAAGAATACTGGCAGATTTTGCTTTGCTCCTGGTAGCATTACACTGTGAGGCAAAGCATCATTTGCTCCGATTCTACTAAGCAGGCAACTGTGTTAAAATCATAGGAACCGTTCCACACGAGAAAGCAGGCAACCCTAGTTCTTAAGCCCATTTGGTGGGGGGGGGGGAAATTCCCCAGTAGTCTCGGTTTAAAAACAAAAAGGCAGAATCTCGTTTTCATTCCCCCCCCCCCCCCCGGAGCCGACCTGCTGACATGAATGAGATTCGCTTAGTTGCTAATAATTTCAGTAGGTCTGCTCTTCATGGGAATGGACGTTGGATTCTGCCCACAAAGCTTGCTTTATTATTATTATTATTACTATTATTTTTAAAATCTCAGTTTTTTCACCCTTGCTGTCGTTATACCCCTTTCACCACAAACTTCCACAGAGGAGTTTGTGAGTTAAAGCTTGGATTTGACACCCGTTCCCGAACCGAGCTTACATCAACGCGATCCGCTGCTTTTCCCCCCCCCCCTGCTGTGCAAACGTCTTGGAGGAGAAAACAGAGTGTAGGAGACAGTGTAAGCTAAGCCAGTGTTTCTCACCAGTTCCTCAGTTGTGTGTGTTTGTGTGTGTGAGAACAGGATCACCGGTCTGGCCGTTGGCGGCCGGGCCATTTCACTGTCCCTCGGCTGAACTTGCGAGCTGAGGAGGAGACCCCCCAGAAGGTGTATCTACATTCCCTAAAGAGGGGGGTTTCCGTCCCACTTTAGCCAGCGTGGAATTCTGAGTTTTAATATTTGGCAAGCGACTTAAGATTTTCGGCTAGAATCCAGGGGCGTAGACGAGAACGTACTAACTCAATTCTAAGTAGCTCCCCAAATGTCAAACCTCAGGGTCTCTGAGGATGGAGATCAGGTGGTTAAAACAACATTAGACGATGAGAACTGAGCCGTACAGGTACACCTTGGGGGTTCTCCGGTTGGATAGCAAGCAACAGGGAGATGAAAAAAAAAAGAAGAAAAGAATTAACCCAGACGCTTATCACAAGCCTTCCTTTGCTGGAGCTGTTCTATCTCTCTTCCCGCAAAACCCCCAGTAACGGGGACAGCTTGCTGAGGGACCCATCCAGTGGCTAGACGGGGCTCCCTAGAGGTGAGGGTACCCCCGGGGTGCATCCCGGGACGAAACTCTATGCACATGTCTGGCAGTCCCGCCCTGCGGCGCTTGGGAAGCCGGGACTGCGTTTCAGGTGTTTAGCAAAACGCCCGTCTTTTGAGACCCGTCGGCTCCTGCTTCCAACTCAATCTGGGGCCGCCTGTCTTGCGAAAACCAGAAAACCAAAACCAGGTGCGATCAGGCTCCTTCGTGGGCCAGCAAGGTGGCGAGAGAGCCTGTGGGTTGGGTTTTTTTTTCCTTTCACCTCCCTATTTGGTTTTTCCTGACGAGCTGCTTTGGGAATTGCCGTCTTAAGAGGGGTCGACTGTACCCCCCCCACACACACATACCACTTTTGCCTCGGTCCTCGCCATTCACCTGTGCCTTCGCGTTTGAAAAAGCCAGCACCCAATTTTCAAGCAAGGAAAGGCTTCCCAACCTGACCGTCTCCCGTCTCCTTCGGGTGGGCGAGAGCGGCTGTCGGTGGCACGGGAGAATGGAGAAAATAATAATAGTAAAACCAGGGGCTGCAGATCTTCCTGTTTTCCACAAGCGAGGAAGAAGAGGGACGGGGTGTGTGTGCGCGTGCACAGTACTCTTCTGTGTCTACCTCTCCGTTCCTAACATGCTTCCTCTTCCTACGTTTGTCCTGCCTCCTCTTTGCTTTTCCTTTCCGGGAAAACCAGGAGGTTGGGCGCGAGGGGGCAAAAGAGGCCTGCGGAGGGACCCGATCCTCGTCCGGCACCGAGATCTTGCACCCCCCAAGACGGCTCAATGTCCCAGCGAGCCACACACACACACACACACACACACACAATCCACTGATCCACACAAGCGCACCGGTGCATGCACATGCACACAGAGACACACACACACACATACACAAGCACGACGGGCCGCGTTCGGCTCAGGCAGCTGTTTCTCAAAAAGCCGCACTTGATAAGACGCACAGAACAATAGAAAAAAATCTATCTATCTATCTATCTATCTCTCTCCAAGCCAGGTGAAGAACACGGGATGTTGCGTCTCTTTCTCTCTCTCTCAATTTCTCTCTTTCCTTTTGTTTTGTTTAATTGTGACAATTCTTCTAATTGTTTTTATTCCTCCCCGTTGTGTATGTTTGTGTGCGGAATAGGGGCTGTGCTTTCTTCCCCTTTCCTCACCCGTCCACTGTTGATTTTCCTTCCTTTCTTTTTTTTTTTTTAAAAAAACATGTTTTCATTTCTTTCAGAGACTGTGGTGAAATGATCATGGCACCGTTTTATTCTTGTTGATGTTGCTGATTGTTGTTCCTGTAGGGCTGTAGCTTTTTAATTTCTTGTCCGCCCCCCAGAAGCCTGATGCTGTGACCACTGCCACCACCCTCCTTTGAATTTTAATCAGTCCTGCTACTTTTTAATTTACTTTTTTCCTTCTTTTTTTTAAAGGGGGAAGCATTGTGTCTCTGTCTCCCTCCCTCTCTCATGGCCAGAATTTATTCCACCCGGGACCATCATCTGTTTTTTACATGGCAGCTTCCCCCCCCCCCCCGCTCTGTGATAATCTCTCCTGCCACGCCAACTTCTGGGGACATGTCATGCCAACGGAGCATGAGGTGCTAAACGACACGCCAGTTATGGTGTTGTGTCCCTAGGAGAAGTTTTCAGGCCACACTGTGGCTATGGTGCTCTTGTTGCCCACGTGGCAGTTGCTAGCTTACACAGAGCGAATGGCGGTCCTCGTCTCCTTTCCGCCATCCTTTCCCCCCCCCCCCAATTGGTGATGGCTAGGAGCCTTTGCCAAGTGCAGTGGTGCCCGGGTCACGCCTAAAGGCAGTGGCTAGACCACGCAGAGGCTATGGTGCTAGGCCACGTAGAGCTTTGTGCCCGCTCCCTGCCTGTCCAGATTGCATTCAGATCTGCATGAATGGCAGGATTCGAATAGGCCACCCTGGAGAACCGCTCCTGTGCTGTTTCATGGCGGGATGTTAAAAAAGAGCAAACAAGGAACGGAAGTCTCAGAATGCCACAATATATAAACAGACACCCCAAAGTTCTGTTTGGAACTTAAAAGCATGTTCAGCCGCCCTTTTTGAAAGACTCCGGACTTTCAAATATACGCACATTTCATAGCATTAGACTGGATGTCTTTGCCCACCGTGCAGTCCGGAGTCTTTCAAAAAAGGGCGGCTGAACGCGCTTTTAAGTTCCAAACACAACCTTTGGGTGTTTGTTTTGGAAACTAGGTTAAGAACCCCCTGAGTCCCCTCCATGCCCCAAAGGAAGAATCCAGAATACACGGTGGGATGATATGACTTTAAAATGGCTGGGATCCTGTTGGCCAAAACTTTACATCCCACGGTAGAGGTGCAAGTGGTTCCCCTTCTTTGCCAGATTGAGTTTTTCTTTTCTTTTTTGCTCAACTGGGATGCGTGACTGATTTCGCAAACGGCCGAGAAAACTGCAACTGTACGAGGGGAGCCACTGGCACAGTTCCCGTTGCGCCTGTGGTTTAAGGGTGGCATTCTAAGATTCACCCCCTTGTCGACGTTTGCTACGACTGCTTTTCCAGGGTCGGATCCTAGCCGGGAGCCTGGCGATTGCTCCCGTCGAATTCTCCCACGGGGCCTGGCAAGCAGGTCTTAGAAGGCAGAGGGGCGTCCGTAGGAAGGCACAGGGAAGGTGGCAACCCCTACTTGACTCCGAAAACCCAGTCCTCTGGTCTCTAGCAAGGCAGTCGCTCAGCTGCTAGCGAGGCCCCGGTGCTCCATCCCACCGTGACCGTGGTGGGGATGGCAGGGTCAAATAGAGACCACAGACTTCTTCTATTCCCTCTGACGTGGGTGGCTAGATTCCCGATTTATGGCACTTGGTGAGTCGGCGGAAGCCATTTGGAAGAGATCACGTCGGTCCCGGGACAAAACAGGCGTGTAACAGAGACACAACCCCCCCTCCCCTCCGGCCACGCTTACAAACGCACATGGCTCTCCTCACTCCGAAATATCTGTCATGCCAGCCGGCGCTCAATCCGTGGCTTTCAAACAACCTTCTGGCAAACTTCGAGGGTTGTTCCCTGGCACCAAACCCACAGGGAGGAGCAGATGGCCCGTGGGTGTGCTCTGCAACCGTGGTTCTCCCGTGTTGGCTTGCCACCTGTTTTGGACTTCAGCTGCCCAGAGCCTTGGCCAGTGCGAGCCATGGGCAAGGATTCTGGGAATTGTAGTCCTTCCACACCTGGGGACCCAAGGTGGGGAACCACTGTTCTCAACCCCACACTCAATTGCCTTTAGGTGACTTGTGCAGGCAGAGGCTTTGAAACGTGGTTTGCAGAACCCACGGTAGTCTGGAGAAGGGTCCTCTGAAGGTAGAGAAGCATTTTGGAAGCCACTGGATTGATGCTCTCATGCAAGACGAGACCTTGGCCTTACAGATTCAAAAACAGAGGCCTGCTACACCTTTAAGTGCCTCCTGCTGAATTCCCGGTTGAGGAATGCCAGAAAGCCTCTAATTAACAATACATCTGGTAAAAGTTCAGGGCACCCGTTTGCTACAACTCTGTAGCTCAAGATTGCCTTCACTCTGATTTATCTGACAGGCCGCCTTTCGTTGGCCATCCGAGACTCTAGAAACCCCAGGGGGCAACTTGTGGCCCTCCAGTTGCTAATGTACTACAACACCCATGTTTCCTTACCATGGGCAAACAGATAAGAGTGCTGATGGGAGCTTAAGACCAGTTGTATCCAGGAGGTGACACGTTTTTAAAGCTGCTGTAGTCTGATAGAAGTCGCAAAAAGCACACAACTGTCCTTGAGCTAAAATAAGGTAGAGTGGAAAAATTATTGGAAGGTGGGGAAAACAGAAGGGGCCAGGATCACTCTGGAAGTCTAATAGGCATACTTGTGGATTAAAGTTTCAAAATCCGAAGGTTTTAATTCAAAGCATTGATAGTAGAGGGAATCCAGAGTGGCGTATCAGATTGGTATAAATGAGGAGTACTTTGGCACTTCTGAAGCCAGAGAACTGGATTCATTTAGAAGTAGCTCCCTGGTTCTTTTTAGGGCCCAATTCTGCTAGGAGACAGCACTCAAGCGTTCAGAAGGCGGGGATAGTCTTTTGAGCCGGATACTTCCACCCAGTTACTCACCTACCTTGGACGGTAAGTAGGGTTTCTTGTGAGATGGTTACAGGGGTTTGGAGTGGAACAGCCGCACAACTGCCGTAGAGCAGCAGCCCTCTTGCGCTTCAGACAGGTATTAGCTCTCGGTTTATCTGGCATTCCTTGTCCATAACACTCGGAATTAATCAGCAATTCATTAAGAGGTCTCCTGTCTTCAACCGGCGGTGAAATCAGAGCTTGCTGGCCATGACAAGGAAGGGTGAGGAGGGCTCTTTCAAAGGAGATCTGGTTGCAGGAGGCTTGAGTGTCTCCTTAAAGGCTTTGGGGATCTGTTTATATATAATTTTTTATATATCTTGTTTCTTATTCCCTTGTGTATGGTTAATTTGTGTTTTTTTCTCTGTGGCGGGATCAGGTTTAGCCCCTGCTGCATACAGTATGTATCGCTGTTGTGAAACATAAAGATAAGTCTCATAACATACCCTGGTTGTGTGTGTGTGTCCTTTTTCTTAAACAACAAAAAAAAATCCAGCTTACATTAATTGCCTTTTCAGGTCAACACAGCGTCTCTTGAATTGTAAATTCATTGTTCCTAAACTGGAATACGTGTGAAAAGAAACATGAATGGCCCGCGATAAATCAGGGACATTGTTCCCTAAGTCAGTGGAGACCAGCCCTAAGAAATGTTTGAACTATCTCAAAGCAGCTATTTCACTCACCAACATATCCCCAGTGTGCTTAGTTTTATTTTGGGGAAGATTATGAGCTAAACCCATTTTTTACATCGATATTTACCTTCCAAAAACAGCTATTTTTGACCAGAATTCTACCTTAGGGCAGAAAAATAAACTGCATATATAGTGGTGCAGAAGTTATTGTAGGGCAATCCCAAGTGGGTGTGCATAGTTTTTCAACCTTCCCATCCACCAAATCTGGCAACAACTGCCTAGGGTAATCAAATTTATTTTCTAAACCTTTACCACCATCTACTGGTACAGATGCAAATACACAAGCAATAAGCGTATAGGATTGCAGACAAGCTGACCATAGAAGAAACACAAACAATACAGGACAAGGTGGAGCTTGCTCTCTCGAATCCAAAGTGATGAAACTGAGGCTGTTGTACCTTGGGCACATCAGGAGAAGGCAAGATTCTCTGGAAAAGACAATAATGCGGAGAAAGGTTGAAAGTGGTAGGAAAAAATGAAGACCAGCTGCGAAGTGGTTTAGCTCAATAAAGAAGCCATGGCCTTTGAGTTTGGAAGACACTGAGTAGGGCTGTTCAGGATCGAAGTTTTGGGAGGTTGCTCGTTCATAGGATTGCCATAATTAAGAAGGGAACTGATAGCAACGAACAGACAAAGGCAGGAGAGTGGAGTGACACTGGCAGCTGGACTGAGGCCTTATGTCCACTATGCAGCTGTGAACCAGACATTGAATACAAGCTAGTGAGGTTGCCCTGCTATAAAAAAAAGGCCAGCTTCAATTCAAGTCTACAGTTAGATCAATTCCCGATCCCTCAACCTTGATACATTTGTACAATTCAATATTTGAGTATACACAGCTAAATGTATAGATAACTAATAAACAGATTATAATACAGTTTGAAATATTATAATAACGAAACACAGCAATGAAGCGACACTTTAATAGAAGAAAAAAGTTAAATCCACAGACACAATGCATTGGACAAACGCTTCGGAGGCCAGCAAAAATCAGCCAAGATCATTCTGCTCCAACCCCCCCACTAGCACTATTGTAATTTGTGACAGGAGAGTTTCTCTTTCAGACACACTTGCAGTCTGCTTCAAGTTTTTTCCCACCTTTTGAGATTCTCACTGAGTTTTCAAAATGCCACATTCCAGAGGTCTATCCATCCACACATAACCCTCAGAGAAAAACATTGATGGGATCACCGGCCTTAACCTGCAAAACAAAACCTAGTTTCTCACTTTAATTCTGCACAAATTAACACTGGCGAACATGGCCCCGTTTTCCAGTATATTTACTCAGAACTGCCACCAAGCCTTTATGAGATGTAGGTACAGTATTCTGAGTTCATACCCAGTGTGGTGTACAGTACTGGATAGAGTGATGGACCCAGGAAGCTCAGCCATGGAACCTCACTGGGGCCGTGAAACTGGGAAAACCATTCATCTTCAAAGCCCTAATCAGGTGGCTATGTCAGTTCTGACTTGGGAAAACATAACATTCCAAGTTTATCTATGTAGTGGCTGCATTTCCATCCTCGCTTTCCTCCAGTAGAGCTCCAAACTGTGCAGACAGCTGTCCTTCACTTCTATTTTCACAACAATCCTCCCGGGTTGGTCAGAGCCTCTAACCTCGTGGTGCAGTGGCTAAACGGCAGTACTCGCAGCCAAGACTCTGCTCACACACAACCTGAGATCAAACTCTATGGGTTCAAGGGTCCATCCTTCTGAGGTCGGTAAAAGGAACACCCAGCTCGTTGCGAGGGTGCAATGCCCAGAGAGGTCGACCAGACCAGATGGGCGGGATATAAATCAAATAAATAAATAATAAATGATCTGTAGCCCGCATAACTGAATTATAAACCATCCAGGGCGGCCTATAAGCAGCACACTTCGCTTTAGTCAAGGTTGGTGGCGGGCAGCGACTTTCCTCTGAACTTTACTCGATGAATTTCGTGACTGGTTGTGGAGCCCAAGCTGCGGGTCCCTCACTGCCAAGCCAGGACTTTAACCATTGCACCACACTGCCCATCTCGTGCAAGCTTGCATGTGTTGCCCTAAATTAATTGATATTTATTTCTGAGGAAACATTAACAGGGTAGGTAAGCAGAATTTTCCTGGTTACTCTCTTTTATTTTTAATTAATAAGTAATTAAAAATTAATTAATCTCAATTAATTAAAAAGTAATTAATTAATTAAAAATTAATTACTTCCCACCTCCCCTCATTGCACCTCCGAGCCCTTCATTTCCCCTCGCCCCCCTTTCCATGCCATTGATTCTGTGCAACACATATGGAACGTTTCCTCTACCCCGCCCAGCTAATAAACCGAACCAATCAGATTTCGGACTGGCGCGGCCCAATCCGGTTCCAGTTCGTCATAAAGAAGCGACCAATTATCGCTCCCCCGGCGCTAAGATGGCCAGTCTCGGAAACCAACCCGCAAGGCCCTCTGCCCTGACGTCTATCAACGACGCTACCCCGCCTCCCTCCACCGTGATGACGCTCTATCCCGCCCGCCCTTTCCACTCCGCCCCCGAGGAAGACGTTTTTCCTCTCTATGGTGAGGCTTCCTTTGGGCCCCGCCCCCTCTCGGGGCAGCTTTGCGTCAGGGAAGGAAACCACCAGGATTCCTGCCGGCGTCGCTTCTGCGCGTGCGTGCAGCTCGTGAGGAAGTTTTTTTTTTGACGTCTCCTCTCTGGCTCCGCCCCTCGCAGGTTTCCCCGCGGGGAAGCGTTTTGCGACGGCCGCGCTCGACGGCCGCTGCTGCTGCTGCTTCGCGGGCCCCCCTTGGCTCTTCTCCGGCGGTTGTCAGGGTGGCTGCGCTTTACGGCCCGGCGGCGATGGCGGAGGGAGAGAGGGCGGAGAGCGGCGGCGGGAGCGGCGGCGGCGGCGGCGGCGGAGGAGGAGGAGGAGGAGGGAGCTCCGGGCGGACCCCTCAGGAAGGCGAGCCCGGGGCGATCGAGCGAGCCGAAGCCCTCAAGACGCAGGCGAACGAGTACTTCAAAGGTACCGCCAGGCGGTGGGGGGGGAGGGGGCTCTGAAGGGGGGAGGGTCGCCGGGAGGGGCGGGGCCTGGAGAGGAGGGGCGGGGCCAAAGGCCTGTCTTTGGGGGGGGAGAATTAGTGGAGAGATTGTCCTTCAAGGGGGGGGCTTTGCCCAAATTGGGGAGGGGGAGCCACTTAGGGGGGAGGGGGTGTCCTTGTGTGTGGGGGGGGGGAGAAAGGTCTCCTGAGGAGGAGGAGGGAGCGCCTACGGGAACCTCTGTGGGGCAGAGGGCCTTGGGGTGAAGAAGGTGCCACAACAACCCTGCCAGGTTGGCCAAAGCTTGAGGGGAGCGCCCCTGGCCCAAGGGTGGGATTTGGGTTAGGGTTTGGAATGGGGGGAGATTGACTAAAGGGGGGGGGAGGAAGGAGGCACACACACAGGGGGGTAAAGTTGGGGAGGGGCGGCACAGGAAGGGGTCGCCTCAGAAGCGAGGAAGACGTGGAAGGGGGTGTTGAGAGAGGGGTTTCCTTAATGAGGAAGGAGGGGGAGGGGGAGGACGAGGGGGAAGGGGTCCTTGAAGGTCTTTTGGTGGACAGGTGTCATCAGGATGGGGGGGACGGTTCTCGGACAAGAAGATTTGGGAGTAGACGGGAGTGAAGGGGGGGCTCCCCTTGTGAAGTGTAGTTTATGGGAATGAAACTGTGAAAGTGGGGAGACCAGAGAATATGATGTTAGTAAGTGGGGGGGGGAAGCAAGCAAATGGTAAGGGAATGAGCTTTTCTGAAGGCTCCTCTTTGGGAGAGAGCAAGTGCTGGGTGGAAGGAGGGTAGAATTCAGTTGCTTCGAAAGCATACCGTAGTAAGAAAGGTGAATAGGAAGCAGCCAACCACTGCCCTCTGTTTTAGGGCTTTGTTTTTGGAGGTCACAGAAAAGAGCCAGTGGGGAGAGGATGTTCTTGCAAAAAAGCAGTCAGCCTTCTTTGATGAAGGGGGGCATGTCTCCTGCATTGGACCACTGTTGGAGAAAGGAATGGTGGTGTCAGAGAACATGGGTGGCCATGGAGGGGTGTATGCTTCACAGGTGGAAATGGAGATGAGGACACTGGTTGGCTGGACCAGCACTGCCCCTCGTTCGTTTATATGGGACTGACTTTCCTTTGGTGATTCTTGAAAGTTGAATATACAATACGTGTGGAGCCATGATGACCTGGCTGGCTTCCTGGCCCGTTATGAGATGGTTACTGCTGCCTTCCGTCTCTGGGCACATCTCCTGGGATCCTGCGGTGTCAACGGCACAAACGTTGTGGAGCTCCATCGATAGCCTTAGCATTTCAAGGAATGGTAATCTCTGGAGGCGGCAGCGGAACCACGGCTGTGGAGAGCCGCTTTGGAGAGCCAAACAGTGGGCTGGTCCGATCTGCTGCAGTTCCTGGGAAGTCTGCTGGTTTGGAAGACAGCCTGGCTGATGAGGATTCACTTTCGGACGCTTTTGGGGAAGAGGAAGAGGGCTGGATCCCTTTGAAAGCGGTGTTCCACAAACCACCCACTTGCCTTTTCTAAGATTAATTGTGAAAGACGGATTGCCTTGAATACGCCAAGTGAACCAAGATCCCTATGCCTCATTGTTTCCCCCCCAATTTTGAGATATAGCCAAAAGCAGAGACTGTTGTTTTCCCAAACAGACCCTCCTGAGCCCGAGTTCTCTGGTTTCTACCCTCCTGGAGTTCGGAAGGCGGACTTGAGAAGCTTCCCTGCTTCCCTTACATTTAACCATGGCTTGTGCCTTTGGGCTCTGTTACGGAGCCTGTAATTAAACAGGTCAGGCCTCTTGGCCTCTCTGCCGCACTTGGTGGCAGCCCTGCCAGCTTCCAGAATGAGAGACTCACCTTAATCCTCGGTGCCCTGAAGCAAGATGTTTTAATAGCCTCTTAGGTTGTCTTTAAATTATTACTTTTGCAGCTGCCTGGTAGGCAAGTGTGAGAAATAAATGATAGATAAGAGCGCTGCTCGCTCTTGACTTTTCTCTTCAGTTATTCCTTGTCTTGTTCTCTCTATACCGTTCATGTCTTGTTCACAGAAATAGTTGTTTCAGTATAACGGGCTCTGGGTTTCAGTCCTGACAGGAGTTTATTCAGTCCATCTCGTGTTGTCCCTTGTGTTAAGACCTGTGAGAATCCCTGTATAAACATCCACAAACAGTGTCAGAAAACGCACACATTTTATTTTCTCTTTTATCATTCTGAATCTGGAAGAGTCTAGCATGTCTGGCTAAGGAAGGCAGTTATGTAATAACCGCTTCGGTCATCTTCTAGATGTGACCTTGTGTTGTGTTTGTGTGGAATTTAGTCTCTTTCCCTGAGTGAAGCCGACGTCTTCCCTGAATTAGTTGATGGACTTCTTTACTTGATTTTTCTGTACAACCTTAGAAGGATGGACGGCTGAGTCAGCCTCAGTCCAGCCACCTGTGCCTGGGATTGAACTCGGGTCGTAGAGCAGAGTCTTCACTGCAGTCCTGCAGCTTAACGACTGCACCACAAGACTCTTTTCCCTAGGCGGCATCTGTCTGTCATGTAGAATGGGGTAGGTACTTTCAGTGGGTCTGGAATCCAGGTTTCTCTCCTCTGTTGGCTTCACAGACCACTAAAAATGACAGAAGTGCCTTTCAGATTTTCAAAAATGGGTGTTTGGGGCCTGTTAAACATTGCAGGGCACCCCTGAAGCCTTTTCTGATGGCGCGTTGCTGCTAGCAGGAATGGCAAGTCCACGTCCTCTTGCAGGGGAAAGCCAGGTTTTGTTCTGATTTTGTTTAGTTTGACACAAGGGCGGGAGCGTCTGATGGGACCAAGGTTCTCAAAAGTGTCTGGGGCTGCCCAAGGTGCACACTGTGACCTTCCCTGGTGTCTTCCCATGGGCAGTGCTGAGAAGAGATGTCAGGGATATCCAGATGTGATTTATCTGTGCTCTCCTCCCCCCTTTATATGGGGTGTGTGTGCTCTTGGGCACACAGCTTCCCCTTTGCTTATGTGATTGCAGCCTCTAATTAACAGGTCGGGGCTCTACAACCGGAGAGGAGTTTCAAGTCACTTCTAGCTGTCCTGCCAGTTCCCAGGCAAAGGCTGTTCTTATGGTTTCTTTTTCCCCTTCCTTCTTAGGAAAGGACTATGAGAACGCAGTGAAGTATTACACCCAAGCCATCGAGCTGAACCCCACCAACGCCATCTATTATGGCAACCGCAGCCTGGCCTACCTGCGGACGGAATGCTACGGTTACGCTTTGGCTGATGCCACCAAGTCGATCGAGTTGGACAAAAAATACATCAAAGGTTATTACCGGAGGGCCACCAGCAACATGGCCCTGGGCAAATTCAAAGCGGCCCTGCGGGACTATGAGACGGTGAGTAGAAATGGGGATTGGAAAGATGGGGCGATCGGGAAGTGGTTTCGCCTCTTCTGTTGTTTCGGTTAGGCAGGGGTTCCCAGCCTTGGGTCCTCTCCCCCCCCCGAGAGGTTCTTGGGGCTGCAGCTCCCAGAAATCTTGGCCAGCCTGACTCGCAGAGAAGGTTTCTGGGAGTTTTTATTCAAACAGGAATGGAGAAACTGACATATATATAGGGTGTCACCTGTAAGTGCCCGGCGGCCCATCTGACCTGAGTCTCTTCTTGTGAACGTAACCAGCTCCGTTCCCTCTTTCGGCCAGGTTGTCAAGGTGAAGCCGAACGATAAGGATGCCAAAATGAAGTACCAGGAATGTAACAAGATTGTGAAGCAGAAGGCGTTTGAGCGGGCCATTGCCAGCGACGAGCGCAAGCGGTCGGTGGTTGACTCCCTGGACATAGAGAACATGAGTGAGTGGTGGCGGCCGTGGGAAGAGAAGGGGTGCGTCCAGGGGCATCGTGAGGGGTGGCCTGTGACAGGGTCGCCAACAGATTAGCACCTGCAGCTGAAGCCTTGAGGAGTTGCGGGCTTGGTCCACATGGGAGGGTTTTTGTAGGGCTTAACTGGCACCCCATTGCTGAATTTTTCCATATTAGCCATTTGAACTGGTGTTTTGAGCATGTGAGGAGGCTGTGTCCATGTGGCAGCATTCCAGGGCAATGGAGGAGTGAGCTGGTGAAGGCAGAAATGAGCCTTTCCGGGTTCTTCCCCTAAACTAGGAGCAAAAAAGGGCCCAGATCCCCAGCATATACAGCATCATCATTCCTGATTTCCGGGCATGCAAAGTATTGTTTTCCTGCATTTCCTGGGCTAATGCATCACCTCCAGTATCTGTGAGATCTGTAGACCAAAGATTTTTCAGTTGAAAAACAGTCGTCAGAGATGGGAAAAGTTTTTTTTAAAAAAATTTCATCCTACATTTTGCATTATTTCCACAATTGGTCAGTTTGTGCCCTTTCTGGCTTCCCATTTTTGGTAAAAGACGCAGGAATCTTCTGATAGAACCCAACATAGAATAGAGAAGAAAACTCAGGATGTACAGGAAAAAGTGTTCTATTATAAGCAGTCCAATGCACTCCAGACCGAAAATAGTGTGGTGGCTTTCTTTGGGTGCTGTTAAGAAAGCGCAAGGGATTTGGGTTATTCATGGAGGGCGGGACCATTTTCTTTCACCCAAATAAATTTGTTTTTTCTTGTGCCTTTGCTAGTGGGGAAGGCCATGCTTCCTGCTTCTTGTAGCATCCCTTCTTTCCGAGGCAGCCTGGTCATTCCGCTGGCGGTGACTAATGCCATTTCACACGGGTGGCTGCGCCAAGGTTTCCTGCCAGCACTCAAAATAGATCCAAATCTCAGATCATAAATAGATCTCAGTGCAGAGAGGCTTAATCCGTAAAAATAAACAAGGCCGTTGTTCGCAGCGGGCCAGCTGCTGGCACGAGCGAGGGCTCTTAATCCCAGTGTCTGGGTGAAGCTGCGGCGTAGTCACACCCTGAATTGGCCGGTGAAGCCTGGATTTGACATTTCTGGAATGAATCCCTTCCGTCCCTAGAAGAGTCAAAGAAGGTTGGAGAGAGGCTGCAGGTAAAGGGTAGTTAGGAAGCTGCCCCCTATTGATTCAGGCTCTTGGTCTGCTTAGCCTAGTGCTGCCAACACAAGCCGGCAGCCGCAGTGCTTCCATGGTTGAAGCATGCTTCTTTTTGAACTCTCCCTGGAAATGGCAGGGATTGAACCCAGAAGCATCTGCCTCCAGAACATGGTCTCTGCAGTTGAGTTCATGGCGTCTTAAGGCAGGCACTTCCACCCGATTTAAAGCAAAAGGCAGGCACTTGCTTTCTAATTATGGGAAGGGCATCCCGTCAAGGCAACCAGACTTTGGGGGAATTGCCTTGGCTTGAAGCCAGGCTTAAATCCTGCGCCCAGCAAGTGGCTGCACTTAAAGAGGCCCAGAAGGACCGGATGAGGCTTGAGCGTGGGGAGTGTGTAGTGCATGTGATTTGCTCCATAAATAATTTCTGCCAGTGGATGCTTTAAGCACTTCCCATCCATAGCCCACCAAAAGGAGAGCCGCCTTCGCTTCCTTTCCTTTGAATAAAAAGCAGAGGGAAGTCTCTTTGGGACGGTGACAACGTAGAGTCCAGTTTTCCAAGAATTATATTGGAAGCCCAAATCAGGTGTATGGAACTGGCCCCAGATAACATTCGGTGGGTGAATTGGGCCCCCAATTGGGTGGACTGATGCAGGGTGAGGGCCTTCCATTCACAGAAATAAGGTGCCAGCATTGGTTTCTGTCCCACGCAGAAGTCATTGCAGGGGAGGACATTAAAACGCCGGCATCCCCATAGCGTGGTGTGGTTTGTGGAAGGTTTGCAGACCGCTAAGGTTGAGAAGCGCAAGCAGCTTCTCCGTGAAATGTTGTGCGGCTGCATCTCAGACGAGACTCCTCTCGTGCAAAGCTGGCCGGCGCCGTCTCTGGCCTCTGCGTGCTTCCCCTCTGCCTGTCCCGTCTCAGCCTCTTTGCCCCCTTTATTCCCGCAGCCATTGAGGACGAGTACAGCGGCCCGAAGCTGGACGACGGGAAGGTGACGCACGAGTTCATGAAGGAGTTGATGCAGTGGTACAAGGATCAAAAGAAACTCCACAGGAAATGTGCCTATCAGGTACGTCTCTTCCCGGGCCCCTCAGGAGCTGCCGCAAGCAGGATTCGAAGTCAGGGCACAGGGTCAGGGACAGCTGTCTGTACATCGGTCTAGTGGCCCAAGCGAGGAGGAAGGAGCCACCCTGGCCTGGGCTGTGATCTCGCCAGAACGCCATCAAAGCTGCCTTCAGTGTTTTTAAGTAAAAGAGTCATCTTACACTTGGTCCGTAATCGAAGGCACATTTTACAGAGACCACGTATTCCAACAGACCTCCATCACAGTGGCTTCCCGTTATTGATCACAGGCACGTTGGATTCCAGTGACTGATTTTGTTGAGCGCCTCTTCCCTCATCTTTGTGACTTTTCCACAGCAGATGAGGGGCAAAGAATTCCCCCCCCCACCCCACCCGTGCTGTTCACAGGGCCTGAGCGGCCGCTTTTCTTTCCGGCCATCAGAAGAATGTATGAAGTTGGCAGTCTTGATAACTAGAAGTCCCCAACTGGGGATCTTTGGCTTTTTAGCTCTTGGGCATCATGACTCACATGCTTTCCTCCTCTCCCCACCAGCTTGGCATTTCTAAAAAAAGGAGTGATGTTTATTTTAGCAAATGTAACAAAAGCCGTCACCAGGCGTGCTGTAAGTGTGTGTATGCAACACACAATCGGGTGCACAGGAAGCATTGTAGTGTTATATCGGTGTAGACTTTTCCCTAGGGCCACGGCACGTGGCTTCTCCTCCAGGTTCTACTGATGAGAATGGAGCACAGGGGTACAGCTGCAGCACCCATACTGAGGGCCATTCGCCCTTGGAGGTTCGACTGGCACTAGTGTGGGTTTCCTTTTGGTCTCAAGTTGAAATGTCCCTGTTCTGCAGGGGCTTCGGGTCTTAGAGGGTGTGGTTTGATTGAGAGGTGTAATCATGTGTACGGCTTTAAATTGTTTAGAATTTTAAAAATTCTCTTACCTGCTCTACCTGGCTAGGTCTGAGATAATTTCATACGTGTTCGGTTGTTTAATGTTTTGCCTTGTAACTGTTGTGAGGTCTTATAATAGAGAACAGGATATTCCAAATAAATAAATATGGACGTGTTTATTGAACATTCACCCCCACCAAAACAAAAAAGAGAGAAAGAGAGACACTCCTCTT
This sequence comes from Pogona vitticeps, assembly GCF_051106095.1. Taxonomy (NCBI): domain Eukaryota; kingdom Metazoa; phylum Chordata; class Lepidosauria; order Squamata; family Agamidae; genus Pogona; species Pogona vitticeps. The sequence goes on from NC_135791.1 coordinate 25,676,415, forward strand.
TGCTCCTCCTCAACTTCTTTTATTTCACATTCACTTTCTCTTCTTCTTCTTCTTCTTCCTCTCCTGGCTTGCTTTTTCTTTCCTGTAGATCTTGGTGCAGGTGAAACAGGTGCTGTCGAAACTCCCTACCCTAGTAGAAACAACATTAAAAGAGGTAAGTTTGTGTCTCTTTGGTTTTAAATCAGAACATGTAGGCCCACCCTTGACGCCCTCCTCCTTTCAGAACTCTTGTAGCTGTTGGGCTGACGCCTTAAAGGGAGCGGTTTCTGTCTTGTATCTTCCAGCCTTAAGAAGTGTCACTTGCTACTTGCGGGAGGATAGGTTTGTGGATCCGTTGCTGTGAAAAGCAATTTTTTAAAAAAGAGAAAACCCGTATGCACCAGAACTTAGCAAAGCAATTCTGGCATAAGCTTCTGTGCATTATACTCAGAGCTGATGACGTGGGCTGTGGTTCGTAAGGGTTCAGGTGGGGACAGGCTCGTTGATCTTTTAAGGTGCCACGAGGCTGGTTCTTGTTTTCATGTCCTGCTTGTTCCTTCCGTGTTCAAGCCAGGTCAGGCATCTTCCCCTACCCTGCCGTGCATTCTTGTTAGTTTGGTCTCTGCTTCCTTTTGTCATGACCCAGTCAGTGTTTCCATGTGCTGCAACCTCAGCACAAATTTATGTATCCACATGATGGAGCTGAACCATCATGGCTGCTCCTGTTGTTCCGGAGGAAAGGCTAGGAGAGTTCCTGTCTGCAGGATCAAAAAAAAGCCAAATCCCATGTGTCTGCACAGGTAGGCCATCTTCCGATTGAGGGGCCTGCGAAGTGCCATGGAAGTTTTACCTTGCTGGATCTTTTCCCCCCAGCCTGGGACCCAGCCCTCAACCCACATAGCTACCTGGGGATTTGGGACATTGTAGTCCAGCCCCTCGGGAAGGCCCCAAATTTGAGGAGGCTTGTCTTAATTGTAGTCCATTTGCTCAATGTCTGAGAATTTAGTTTAGTTGCTGTTTGCCACTGTTGGTTATCCTAGTGGGGGTTCAGGAAAGGGAATGACTTGGAATTACAGGTAGCAAAAGTAACAATAATTAAAGGTAGGTGAGTAGAGGTAATGGCAATTTCTGAGTTAACCAGTTTCATTATAAATAAAGCAATCCATAATCCCCAGTCCTCATTTTGTAAGGAACTCATAGCTGAATCAGGTTTAAAACAGCCAGCAACCGAAACTAAAATACTGGCAGTTGAGCATCTTCTTTTACATTCACCTTACAAAAATGGACCAATGTCATTGGAAAGGTTACAGCTCTTTTTGTATTATCGAGATTCTTCCTGAAAATATAGCTGTTTGCTTTAGGCAGGATACACCAGAGTTTTGTGGATCTCACAGAGAGAAAAGAAGGATAATCTAGCCAATATTACCTTGTGAACCATCCTGGGGTACCCAGTTATCATCTGTTTGCCCCACTGAAATGGAAGGGGCAGAAAAAAGTCTCCAGCAAGAGTTATGAGTAACTGTATTTGGCTTTAGCTTTATGCTTCCCCCCCTCCTGCTGTCTTCTTCTGCCTTCTCCTCCCTCCCACTTCTTCATTCCAGACAGAGAAAATTACTGTCTGTGGAGACACCCACGGTCAATATTACGACCTCCTGAATATATTCGAGTTGAATGGGCTGCCGTCGGAAACAAATCCATATGTATCCTTTCCTGATTCATCCCTGTGTGTTGCTGCTGGAGGCTCTGCTGGTTTGTGTCTCCCCTTGGATGTAAGGAAAGGTAACCAGCCTAGACTCCTTGGAGGAAAAGGAAGGGAGCGAGTCAAAAAGAGGAAACTGCAGGAGTTATGATGGGAAAATAGTGGTTCCTCTTTCACCATAGTTCCCTTTCTCTGTAACATGTCAGAAAGCTGGCTTTTTAAAATCTTCAGGAGCAGAAACAGGATGAACTTCACTCTGTGTTGTTGGATTGCATCTCCTCTGAGCCATAGCCAGCGGGGACAACTTTATAATAATAACAACATAATAATTTCAGAACTGCAGAGCTGGGAGGCACAACCACGAGTCGTGCGCTTGGAGCTGGATTATTTGAGAACCAAGATGAACCCCTTCCTCGCCCTCTTTTTGCTCTGAAGGCCAAGCTCTTCTGGTTTCCTTTTGTACGAGCATTTCGTTCACTCTTGCACTTGCTTCATGAGGTCTGGTGACATGCCTAGCCTTAATGTACCTTAGTTAACCACCAGGTCCCACCGTTCCATTCCTTGGTTTGTGTCCCTCTTGGTTTCTTTCCCAAGAACTGTGGATGTGGCACACTTAAGAAGGAATGGCCTTTCACGGCATGGAGTGGGAGAAAGGGGGCGGGAGAGGGAGGAGGGAGGAGGTGCCCTCAGGCTGTCCACGAAAGGACCGTGTTCTCGATGGGACCTTGCTTTTTCTTCCTTGAACCCAACCGTTGCAGATATTCAATGGAGACTTTGTTGATCGCGGCTCCTTCTCCGTGGAGGTGATCTTAACGCTCTTTGGTTTTAAGCTGCTATATCCAGATCATTTCCACCTACTTCGAGGTAAGGGGCCCCTTGCCCTAAATAGCTTCTCAGGGGCGGGGGGAAACGGGGCAGAGAACCTCCTTTTTTCACCTCTCTGTCTGCCTGATACAGATTTCTGCACCAAGCGGCAACCAAGCTGGCGTTTTTTCAAATCCTGTCAGCCTTATTGGGCCCCAGTACCTGGTCACAGAAATGCTTTCTAGATGGAGCAGTTCTGTCTGCAAAATGCAAGCCGGTTCAAGTAAAAAAAAGAGAGAGAGAGAGAGAGGTTGTTTTAGCCTCTGATTTAACCAGCTCCCTTTTGACCACTAGGGAATCATGAGACAGACAACATGAATCAAATCTATGGGTTTGAAGGCGAGGTCAAAGCCAAATACACGGCTCAGATGTTTGAACTCTTCAGCGAGGTCTTTGAGTGGCTACCTCTGGCTCAGTGCATCAACGGGAAAATCTTGGTGAGAGGGCCGTGGGTGGAATGGGCAGGTGTGGCGGGGACCGAGGTGTGTGTGTGTGTGTGTGTGTGTGTGAGAGAGAGAGAGAGAGAGAGAGAGAGCCTTCTTTGCTGTATGTCCTTTCGCCTTTGCTAATCCCGGCCATCCGTTCTCCTTTGGCTCTCTCCCTCCCTCCCTCCACCCCATGGTAGATCATGCACGGTGGGCTCTTCAGTGAAGATGGTGTAACATTAGATGACATCCGGAAGATAGAGCGGAATCGGCAACCTCCAGATTCAGGTGAGTAGCCCAGAGGCACCATCAAAACCCAAACATTAGGGGAAAGCATGTCATGGTGCTTTGGGGGGGGCAAATGGCCTTGTTTTCTAATCAGAACAAAGGTGGCACCATATCGAGGAATTTGCAATATAGATTTTTTTTTTGCTTTTTCCACCCTTTTTCCTTCTGTTGAAGTACTGCAAAGTAAGTACTCAGGAGTTCCTGTTGGGGTCAGAATAAGTCCCGAATGCACGTAGAACAAGTTATTAATTTCTTTTACCATGCTGAATGAGGATTAATTAAAGATAATTAAATTTACAGCCGTCAGAAAGGGCGGATTGTATTTATTCCCTATGAATCGGCTTGCTGGCTTGCTTTCAGAAACCTTTTCATTGCTCAAAATGTTTTATATTGGTTTAATCTGACCAACAACAGATCATTGAAGCGTTGCAGGTTTAGTTCCGATGAAGCTTGTACAGGGCAGAGATGAAGGATCGAGAACAGTTTCACAAATTATTTTTATTTTTTAGAATTACTACTTTGTTTTAGACAATCCATCACGGTACAAACAGATAATGCAATTAACTATTCATCTTACTTATTAAATATTGTAACATTCTAAACACCGGCTATTCACACCATTTAACAAAACGATGCAGTCTCGAATCCCCACTCCATCTTAGAAAGTTCCCGAATCATGTGACTTCTCATTTAGTTCGTCTGCGTTTTTTAATAAAGGTTTCAGGTTCACAAGTGAAAGAGAGAGGAGCACCTTCTCTGCGGTGTGAATTGACTTCGTTGACACTCTAACCCTTCACTTTAACAGGTCCCATGTGTGACTTACTCTGGTCAGACCCACAACCCCAGGTAGGTCCTGCTTGGTGTGTCCCCCGCCTTTGACCCGCATGCCTTTCCCCCCCAGTTTGCCTCTTTGGTCTCGTCTTGAGTTCCGTGCAACAGTTTCTCCTGAAACACAGCAAGTTTTTGATCTGCCTGTAGAACCAGCTGCTTTACCACCACCACCACCACCACCACCACCTCCTCCATCTCCAGGTTGTTCTTCATAAAGCTCTAGTACCTTCTATGCCTGTTCTCCCCTCCCCACCCCAAGTTCTGAGTATCTGGTGGTCCTCAGAGGAGCCCGTCCCCATCCAACCCAAGCCACGACCTTTTGAAAACAGAGGAGCCGGTGCTTCGTCACAGGGCTTATTGGGGGGGAGGGGGAGTTCCAGAACAAAAAGCGACATCAGTGGGGCCCATCTGGGAGCAGAAAGGGGAGAGAATCCCAGGTCCTGGGTGTGTTTCCATCCTTCTCCAACTCAGGCTGCGTTGGTCAGCTGTTCACCGGCTAGGCTCCTGTGTGTTCCTCTGATTCAGCTTCAGTAGCAGCTCTTAGAGGGGAGGAAAGCTGATGACTGAAACCCGGGTTGCACAAAAGCTAGGGAGAAGAAAGGGAAGCTGGATGTCCCGGTCTTTTGACCAGCCGGCCCTTTCCAAACCCAACACCTTGCTTCCTTTGACCCGTCTGCATTTTCCCCCCCTCCCCTTCTCTGTCTCCTCCAGAACGGCCGGTCCATCAGCAAGCGCGGCGTCAGCTGCCAGTTTGGACCCGACGTCACCAAAAGCTTCCTGGAGCGCAATCATTTGGACTACATCATCCGCAGCCACGAGGTTAAGCCCGAGGGGTACGAGGTGGCCCACGACGGCAAGTGTGTGACTGTCTTCTCTGCCCCAAACTACTGGTGAGTGAGCGACGGGGTGCGCCCACCTGCCAAGCATGGCCCCTGCCCTGTTCGTCGGCCCCCCCTCCCGCTCCATCCCCATTTGTGATAGGAGGCATCAACTTCCTTCTCCTGTGTGACTTACTCTGTTTTGGGTCTTCTGTCCCCAGTGATCAGATGGGCAATAAGGGTGCCTACATCCACTTGAAAGGCTCAGATCTGCGGCCGCAATTCCACCAGTTCACAGCAGTGGTGAGTCCTCGTGTGTGTCCCCCCCCCCCCGGAAGCTTTCCCGAGTTGAGCACTTTTAGCCCTTCATCGGAGGCGTGGAGACCCAGAGGCCCCGGCCGCCTTCCTGCCCCGGTTCCCCTCCTTGCAGCCTCTCGCCCTCTGCGTGGGCCTTCTTTCGAAGCCCAGCACGACGCCGGCACTAACTCCGGGGTCTCTTCCTTCTTCCTCAGCCTCATCCGAATGTCAAGCCAATGATGTATGCCAATTCGCTGCTGCAGTTGGGAATGATGTAACAAAGCGGCCCGTCGCCTCTGCTGGCCCCTCCCTTCCTCCTTCCTGTCTGGAGGCCCATGCGCTAGGCAAACGACCCACGGTTCCGTTTCTTCATTTGTTTGTGGGGGGTTTTTTTCGGGTTTTTTTTTTTTTTACAAATTCTTCCAACATCCGCCTTCACTGCAACGCAGAGGTTATGTTTTGGGCAGGGACCAGGAGGAAAGGGGGCCTTTAAACCTGAGCTGCAGGGGCGAGACTGCCCATGTCCCACCGCCCCTTACCCCTAAAGGCAGGGACCGATTCAGCGCGGCCCCTTTTCTCTCTCCTTGCTCACGCCGTGCACGCACGCACAGGAGAAAACGGCAGCCAGAGTGTTTGAAAGGACTGATTGTATTTATTCCCTATGAATCGGCTTGCTTGCTTCCTTTCAGAAACTCTTCTTCTGCTTTTCCGCTTGCCCAGATTCGGCCTTCCCGTGCAAAGTCTGGAGGGCAGAAGGAAGGCAGATGGGGGGGTCTGTCGGTTGGCCCGCGTTGACGCCCGTCCTCTTAGAAGGTGGCACGTGGCGGCACGAGAGCCAGCATCTTGCTTTGGCACATTCTGAGCCTACCTAATCAAAAGCAGAGCTGAGAAGTATTCATGTTTTTGGAGGGCAACTCTTGAGAATTCCCTAGGCAGCACGGAGGGGTCGGGTGGAAGGTCTCTTGGGCTCTACTCCAGAAAAGGTAGCATTTAGAAGCTCTGTTAAAAGACAAGGGGCAAGTCCCAAGAAACAAATATTGGGCGGAGGGCCTCATCCTGTGTGTCCCACCTGTGTTGTCTCCTAAGCGTTTTGCCTCTCCCATAGGAAATCTTCTGGTTCTGCCATCCCATGGACCTGAGGAGCAGGGAGGCCTCTCAGCCCCTACCCAGCACCTCACTGTCCGGCAGGGTTCTCCCCCCCCCCATTCTCCCCTCCCACATGCATGCATGCCTGGTTGCTGGCACCCAGCATGTTCACAGCTGGTCTCGTCGACCCAAGAACCGATGAATTTTCAGAGCTTGGGGTGTGTGTGTGGGCATGAGGCCCATTAGAGCTGAAAGGACCGCTTCTGCACACACCCCCTATAAATTAATCTCTGCTGTGCAGGATTAGATGGCCAGCAGGATCCCGGGGGGCTCATTCATGGGCAGAGTTTGGCCTGCACTTGGCCTGTCTTTGACTGCCGTTTCCCCTCTCTGTCTTCATGCCCTCCGCAGGAGACCAAGTAGGCGGGCACTGCTGGAGCGCGCCAGTTTTTCAGCAGCAGTTTTGAGTGGAGGTGGGGAGACAGAAGGAGAGGGTGAGGGGATGGAAGGGGATAGGTCTTGGGCCGCCCTGTGGCTTTCTGCACCCCAGCTTTGCAGCTTGGTGTATGTGTGTGTGTCTCTTGCAGACCTCTAACCCACAGCTTAGTGGTGTTACTCTTCTGGTGTAGGCGTCATGGCTCTCTCAGACCTGCAGGCCTCGGGCATCTCTCTTCCTGGTTGTCCCGAGTGAGGGATCCTCCTGAGTCCCTTCTCGTGCCTGCCGTGCGGGGAGCTCACCTCATCCCGAGGATGTTCCTCTTAGGCCTCTTTGGAAAGTCCAGGTCAACTAACCTTCTTGGGAACTGAGAGAGAGAGAGAGAGAGAGAGAGAGAGAGAGAAAGAAAGAAAGAAAGAAAGAAAGAAAGAAAGAAAGAAAGAGAGGGGGATTCTGACAAAGGGCAGCATCAATTCAACCCGGCAGTCGAGACGAGCTGGGCCAGCCTTCTGTGTGACTAACCGCGGAAGCAGCAGAAAGCGTGGAGGGGCTAGAATCCAGCTTCTTGGCATCTGTCTGTGCCAAAAAAAAAGCCTTTGTACTGACGTGGAAACAGGGTGGCTGTTTTTATAGCTAGATTTCACCTCTCCCCAATCCTGCCCCTTTGTCCCTAGAGCTTTGAGGCCCCTTCCATTCTCCCTTTTTGCCCCGCAAGGAGGAGACGTCAATTCCTTCCCCCCCCCCAAAAAAAAAATGAAACGAGGCTGCTTTCCCCCCTCCTTCTGTGGCCGAAAAGAAGAGAAACCAGCGAATATTCCAGAAGCACTTTGGATGTTGTTTTTTCCATGCTGACCATGGAGGGTTTTTATACATCCAGGATCCCCTTTCCACTTGCCCTCCTACCTATGAGCTATTTTACTGTCTGTAATTAAACAAAAATATGTTAAAATAAAGTAACTATTGAAAGATCTGCCAGCTGGGGCACGGTGTTGCTTTCTCCTTTGCTCAAGTCTTCTACAACCTGCCCTGCAGATGCGCACTTTTGGAAAACACGGCTGATGGGCCTGCGGCTAGTCCAAAAAATAACTTTTCCATGCTCTGCATGCGCTCACGCACACCCATGTTTGTGAAGGGCTGCATGCCTAATGTAGGATTTGCTTGAATCAAGCTCATGGGTCAATGGTCTGGGAAGAGCTTCGCTCCCTTTAGGACGTTATTGGGGAAAGAGGCAACCCGGAGGTGACGAGAGCTCTCTTTCTCTCAGAGGTGACAGTGTGTCCTAGTGATAAAAGACTGATGAATTGAGTCGGTGTCTTGAAAGTTCTGAAACTCATCAGTGGGAAGGAATACAAAGAAGAAAAAACTCAGAAGAGAGACCTGAAGGAAGAAGGAGAAATAATTTTTATAAGATGAGAAACTTTTCAGGTTGCTATCCTGTTCACTGGCCTTCGCTCTGTCGCTCTCGGCATCAGGTATCGATGTTCACCTCCATGATCTGTGCTACGAAATGCTTTTGTAGAAATTAGCAACTGCAGATGTTTGTGCCACGAAGGAGAGCATTCTTACCTGTGCGCACCTGCAGTTCAGCCTTTGAGAGGATCCTCCTCTTAAAGCTCCTCTTACCAACGGCCCTGCTTACGTGTTGGAGACTCAAAGCCACGGCTTCCTTTACTGAGTCGATCTGCCTCACGTTTTGTCTTCCTCTTTTCCTGCTGCCGCCAGCTTTTCCCAGCTTTATTGCCTTGGCCAAGGAATCTTGTCTTCTTGTGATGTGCCCGAAATGTAACAACCTCAGTTTGATCATTTTTTGCTCCCAAAGAGAATTCAGGCAGAGTTTTGGTTTGGAGTGAAGGATTGTTGATCAGCTATTGCAAAAAGTGTTCCTTCTGTAGAAAAAGGGTTGCACAAAAAAGCCAAGGAGAACCTGGAAGGGAAGAAAAACTTCCTCTTCTTTGTCTGATTCAAAGAATGGTCAGAATTAAGAGGAATGGATAGACATGCCCAAATAGACATGGGAATGTTTTTCTCCCAAGAAGGTGACAAAATGGAGCTTTGAGAAAGCACTGTTTGGCTTGGCTGAAACCCACAAAATGTTCTTGCTGGAGGAAGCACAATAATCTGCTTTTTTTGAGTCAGAACATTGTCCATCTAGTCCAGCGGTGTCTACTCCGAAGGGCAAGCTGCAAGCGTCCAAGGTTTCTGCCAGGGATCTTTCCTAGCTCCACCTAGAAATCGGACGGGAAGCCTAGTGAGGCCACCTCTGGCCTGGGGGCCATCTAGTGAGGGCTTGAACACCTGAATTCTCTACTAATATGGTTTGGAATGTTGGGTCGTATAGGTAAGTATCCATTCTTGTGCAACTCTGCAGTTTTGGCTGGAAGCAAGCGCAAACCCAGATGATCACTGCCCTCTGTTCCAAAAATATAACTTCCCATCCCATTTTTAAAGAGGTATGTCTACAGTATATGTCTGTGAGATAGTGTTTGTTTATTACTTTTTTAAAAATCCTGCCTTTCTGTTAAACCTAGCACTCAGGATCGCTAACAACGCAACTAAAAGCAAGCAGAGCAATGCAGCTCTGAGAAATCTCTGAAATTTTTCACAGGCCGTCTCTGGTTCGTCCTTAAAATTCATACTTGGAAGTACTTATTCAACCAGTAGAGGACCTTTCAGTCCCCAGAGGTGAAAGAAGTTGAGAACAACATAAGAGAAATTATGAACAAGGATAGGACAGTGACAATAAATCAAAATTGCGTATTGAAAACTGTTGGAGATGCTAAAACCCATCTTTGTGGTGTGAAGCTATGGAGCGTTTTCCATAACGGGCCCCTGTTGCTGGAAATCCATGTGGAATGTCTCGGCACTATTGCTATTGGGGGAGGGGGGGAATGCGCTCATGCACACATCCTCTTGACTTGGGTGCAAGCAGGGGGGTTGAAGCCACTTTTCCCCTTTTGTTCCTGCGTGTCTGGGATGGGGGAAGGCAACGAAAGGCCTGCTGCCCACTGAGGAGGGGAAAATCAATGCCATCTTGGGACAGAGAGAGGTCTGAGAAACGCCTGACCCCTTGGCTGGGTCTGGCGGGGACCTTTCTTTTCCCAACTTGCAAACCTCTCCTGTCCAGCCCGCCCCTCTCCGGAGAGGACAAAGGAGGCTTTGTCGAGGCTGGAGCACAGATGTCAATGGGGCGGCTTCTGTTTGTGCCCGAAAACAAACTGAAAAAGGAGGGCGCCTTGGGGGGGGGGCGGGGGGAGCCCAAGAGGAGGGGATCAAAAAGATTCTCATACACTCACTTTGGTTTGACGCTGGACCAAGACTCCACATTCCTGCCCCAGTTTCAAAGGACAGAAACCGGCAAACCAGGAACGCATCCCTCTTGCTCTCTAGAACTGTACTTTTCATCAATTCTCAGATCATGCCAGAAAAGAGGAAAATCTTTTTCTAGAGTGGCACATCCCCCAATGAAATGTCTATCCTATATTGCTGAAAGTATGTGCATGTTTCTGAAAAGGTCTGGAATGTGTTGGGAACTGGGGGGGACGGCTCTGGCCTTCTGGGGCTGTATTACAGGTCCCATCATTCCTGACCCTTAGCCCTGCTGATGGGTATTGGTGCAGGCAGAGGACTGTCCTGTCCTCACCCACTGATATGTTCTAAGAAATGCTTGAAAAGAAAGATTATGCTTAGTTGAGTATTTCGCCCCGCAGAAGGCATGCACTCCGCATATGGTCAGAGGTGTCTTTTCTGCCATTTTTGAATGCTTAGAAGCAAAACCCAGCAGACTCACCTGAGCGGCTATATTCGACCTACTGCATTTGGACTTTGTCCTGAAGGGGTCCAAAATGCTAATGGGCTATGGACTGAGCAAGCACCATAATCCGTGGGATGAATCCTCCTGGAAGCATCTGCAAAAATAATGTAGGCTTGTGTGTCAGTGGAGGCTGCCGTTTGTAATCTAAGCAGAGGTGCCTCCGCTCATTTCCTCTGTAAACAATGAAATGCCTCTTTCCTGTGGAGCAGAAAAGAGAAGGATGTCTTTCTTTGAAGGCAGCGGAACTGATAAATCACCGCTGACCTTCACTTGCTCCCTTGGTTCAGGTTCCATGTGTCAGTGCATCAAATAAATCAAATATTTATTTAGGATGCAACTCAATCTTTTCTGCAAAGACCAAACTTGAGGCTCATTTTACATGGCGAATTTGAGAGGTTGGCTCTGTTCGCCTGTGGCATTGAACAAAAAGCCTTCTGCAGCACCTTAAAGGTGGAATGATCTACAGTGTGAGCATTTGAAGATGAGAACACGCTTCATTAGGAACGCAAAAGTTTCTTTTGCAACGGAACCTTCAAACTAAGAGGCACTAAATGTTCCATTAACGTTGCACTCAAAATTTTGCCTGGGGACCGCGCAAAAACAAATTATTGTCGATGTTTAAAAACAAGTTTCTGCACAATACCTGGATGCCTTCATTGGCAATGACCAGCAGAGGGAGACTGTATTTTATTATGGGCCCTGCAGGCGCCCTCCATCTGTTTTTGGTTTGCTTGTCAATTAAAGTGAAGATCAGAAGATGTACATTTGGAAATGTCCCCTTTTTTGGGGGGGGGAGAGTCTGTGTTGGCTATTAGTCATCTTAAAAAAGAGAGAAAGAGAGAGCGCAATTTTTCAAAGTCCTGCAGAAAATGCCAACTTGGTAGTAACTTAAATATCAGTCAAGGACCTGCAAAGAGTGAAGTAGTTTTAAACGGTTTTGATTTAATGGTTTCAGTACACCGTGTTGAACTGTTCTTTAATGGATGGGCAAAATTCCATTGGGATTTTACACAAATGCTAGAGAAGGATCCTGTTTGGTTGCTGTGACTAAGCGCGGAGAGAGCCCAGCACAGGCCAGGCACACGCCCAGCTGTGTTCCCGATCCTGCGCCCAGCCCACGACTAGCACCTTCTCGGGTACAGCAGCTTACCGGATTCCGCTTGGGTGCCCGTATAATCTCAACAAGATTTCCAGCACTCTCACTGATGGCAATTTTATCCGTCTTAATATCTGGAATTTAAGAAGCCTTGGGTCCAACGGTTGGGAGAATGGGAGGGTATATAAATGACATTTACGAGGTTGATGAGAAGGCATCTATTGACAGTGTGATAAAGGCTGCCAGGTTCTGCGCAGCCATGAATTCTTAAACAGGGAAGCTGTATATTGTTTTGGAGCCCAAGGGATGGGAGGTATGAAGTGGGTGAAAGTAATACCTCTGATTAGATTGAATTAAGGGGTGACACAGAAGTATACAGGCTTTGTTATTCCACAGGAACATTCATCAAACGAAAAGCCAGCCTCTCCCTTCCCTTTGGTGTCTTCTCACCCTTGGGGAAAATCAAGTTGAAAACTTCTCTTGGATGTTAAATGCCTTCATGGCATTAGGTTCCTTAAAAGAGGATCTCCAGTGCGGTGTAGGGGGAAGAGTAATGGTCTAGGATTCGGGAAGTTTGAGTCTGAATCTTCACTCAATCATGCAAGTTCACAGGGAGTGCATGGAACTGGCAAAACCACTCCTTAAATATCTCACTCACATCATTTTGGAGAGAAACGGGACATGTCCATTAAAAAGGAGGAGAGGGGAAAAAATTAACAGTCCCAAGGCACTGGATGTATCTTGTATGATGAGTTTTGATTTGAAATTGGGCTTATGTTTTTGTTGCTAATTTTTCTTTTCTGTGTTTTATTTACTAAACTTCAAATAAACTTCAAATAAATGTATTGTCATTGTGAGTATATACATAGCATACCCATACAACAAAATTGTATGGGTATACTATGTATTTGTCATATTACTGTTTATTATTAAAATATAAGAAGAAGAACAAAAACGACAGCCAATGTCAACTCTGCCAAGAAAAAGACAAACTTGAGTCACACTTCATCTGTGAAAGATGGAGAAAATGCATTGCAAATGCCCACCGGGAACATCAGGTGGAGAAAGTGTCAGGAAATGGCAAAGTCAAGATATGGTGGGATTTCCGGATCCAAACGGATAAGACATCTTGAATATAACACACCAGACATAGTAGTCATAGAACAAAGAAAGGTCTGGATCATTGACATCACAATTCCAGGAGATGTCAGAGCTGAAAATACAGTGGTGCCTTGCTAGACGATGATAATCTGTTCCACTGAAATCGCTGTTTAGCGAAATCATCGTCTAGCGAAAAGCATTTCCCCATTAGAATGCACTGAAACCTGTTTAATGCATTCCAATGGGGAAGAATTGTCGTTGTCTAGCGAAGATCGGCCATAGGAAAGCCGCTTTGCGAACCGTCGATCAGCTGTTTAAATCGCTGTCCTGCGAAGCTTAGGTCCCGAAAACACCTGTTTTGCAAGCGCGGAGGGAGCTGTCAAAATCATCGTCTAATGAAAATCGGTTTGCGAAGCAGGGACCAAACATTGTTCCCCCATAGGAATCACTGTTTTGGGAATCGCTATAGCGAATGCAAAAAGCCAATGTCTAGCGAAAAAACTGTCATGCGGGGTAACTGTCTAGCGAGGCAGCACTGTAAAGAGTTGAAAAATTAACCCAATCCAGAGACCTGGCCATCGAAACATCTTGCTTGTGGAGGAAACACTTCATGGGTCCCCATGGTCATCAGGGCTTTGGGCACAATATCAAGAAATTTCACAGTATTATAAGCAGTTTCAGATTCCAGAAATAAATACCATCATCAGAGCTACAAAAAAACCAGCAATATTAGGAACAGCATATATATAACAATAAGTCGATATTTAACAGTTACTAAGATTTTAGATTAAAACCCATATCTCTTATATAATACAGTTAAATGTCTTTATCATTTTGATTGGCCATGCCTGGTATCTTTCCATCATCATCATCATCATCATCACACCTTGAAAGCCTTATTAGGGTTGCTATAGCAACAATAAAAACATTCAAAAAGACTCTCTCTGCCTATAGCTAGATACAGAGATAGCTGTGAGGTTTCTTGCTAGTCGGTGAAATGGTTATAATTTAATGAATTGGCTTATTATATGGGCTCATAATCACTGGCAGTGGGTAGATAAAATCAAGAAATAAACTGCACCCAAAGTTAAAGCAAAGTGGCAGCAGGCAATTTATGAATTTAAATGACTTTCTTAAAGGGACGTTCACTGACGGCTCTCAAACTCCTGCAAGCTTTATGGCTGCTATAAAGTTTTTAGAAGAGTTGTCGCCCTATTTCTCCAAGTTGAGCAGAAGATAAATTATTTTTTGCCGACTTCTCGGAAAGGGCCCAGTCACCTGCCAGAGGTCTGATTAATTTTCTCCCCGGTTCAGTGTCAGTTTCTTTAATCAGCTGAAGCTTCTGTTAATTAAGCGGGAAGGATGAGGTTCCCTTCTAATTAGGGTTGCCAGCCCTCTCTCCATTGGGCAGCCGCCAGCCTCGCTCGCTTTCCCAAGGGCAGGATTCGAATGGAGTGCTTCTCCGTCAAGCCGCTGCTCCTAAAGGCACAGGAGCAGGGCCTGGATAAAAAAGTTGGCAACTCCAGGTTGCCCGGAGATCACCGGGTTATGTATAAAAGAGGCGGGTGTTGGCGAGCTTCCTGGTTTAGGTGTCTGGCTGCGGAGCTACAGGTTCGATTCCCCTTTGGGGCCTCTTTGGAAGAGGCTCGACTCGATGATCCGTAGGGTCCCATCCGGCTCTGCAATGTTTGTTGGTTCGTTCGTTTGTGCATTTCTGTGTGCCCTGCGAGCCCCTCTGAGGTGGCACCGAGATCCCGCGTTTCCTCGCCTGAAACTCAAGGTGCCCCTTGGGTCCGCTCCTCCCCGCTTGATCCTCAGCACAATCCAGTAAAAGGATGGGGGGTGTCGAGTAGACAGAAGACACCACCGGCTCAAGGACACTCCTTCCCCCCCCCTCGCACCGGCCTCCGCTGTAACCACTAGACAACCCCGCCCCACCAGCAATTCGCCCGCACGCCGATCCTTTCCAAGGTGGCCACCTCCTCCCCCTCCCCTCCCCGTCCCCAAAAACCGGAGAGAGGGGGGCTGGTCCACGCCGAGCCAGAGGCGGAACCTCTGGCCGGCCTTAAGGGACTACAACTCCCAGCATCCGCGGCCGGCCGCCCAGGTGGTGGAGCGGTCTTGCTCCGGACCCGCCCGCCCCGCCTCTCTGCCCAGCCTCTCCTGCCTGCGGGGCGAGTCGGGCCGGCGGCCGCCCCAGCAGCGTCCGGCGGCGGTAGCCTAGCCGGCCGGGCGGAGCGGACGGGCGGGCGGGGTCCGGGGCGCCTCCCTCGGCCCGTGCCCGCGGGCGCGCGTGATGTCAGCCGGCCGCTCCCCCTGGGCTCTCCCGGCCGGCGCTGCTCGGGCTGGGGCGGGCGCTGCACCTCTCCGACATCTGCCTGCCTGCCTTGCCAGCCAGCCAGCCAGCCAGCCGCCCTCCCTCCGTCCGTCCGTCCGTCCCTCCCTCTTGGCCTGGCGCTGGTCCTCCCCTCCCCTCCCCTGGCCGGCGGGCTGGTGGGCAGGCGGAGGCGCGGGGGGGCTCTCGCCGCCGCCATGAGGCGCCCGCCGCCGCTGCTGCCGCTGCTCCCGCCGCCCGCCTCGCCCGGCCTCCTCTGCGCCCTCCTGCTCCTCCACCTGCGACCCCAGGTGAGCCGATGCCCGGACAAGGGGGGGTGCGTGGCTTTGGGGAGCGGTCCCCCCCCCCCCAGCCGCCGCCCGTTCCGTCCGTCCTCCGCCGGTTGCCTGGCTGGAGAGGGGCGCGCGGAGGGCGGGGAGGGGGAGCCCGAGGGTCCTTCCCAGCGCAGCCCCCCCAAAGGTCTCCTCGCTCTGCGGCGGGTCGGGGTTCGGGGGGGGGGAAGGGGTGAGCCCCACCGCGGGAAGGGACCCCAAGCAACAGGGGCGGGGAAGGGCTCCGGTGGCAAGTTTTTGCTCTCCCTCCCCTTCCATCCGCTCCTTCCAGCCTGGTCATTTCTGCTTTTCTGGAGGCGGAGGGGTCGGTGGGGCGGGGGAGTGGTCCCCGGTTCCGGAGAACCTCCGGGATGATTGTGGGGCGAGTCCGCCGTAGGCATCCCCTGGTCGCTCTTCTCCCGGTGCCCGCGCTCCGTGCGTGATGATGCCCGAGGGGCGGGGGGGGGCGCCACCGACGGGGCAGGCTGGAAACTCAGGCGGGGTCTGAGTGTGGCTGGATTCGCACCTGGCTCCGGGCGCTGCCAGCTTCCTAGGGAGGGAGGGAGAACCTGGCACAGCATCATCTCTCTCTCCCAAACCCTTGGTCTTCCCATGCCAGTGGGTTGATGCTCTTCCCCATCAGAAGCACATCTGGTGCCAGGAGAAGGGGTGGCGCTTGGGTCTCTCCGGTCGTCTGGCGGGCGACGGAGCAAGCGTGGCAGACCAGACTAGATGCCCTTTAGTGCCCTTTCTGTTTACAGATATGCTCCGGGAGCCTCAGACACTTTCCATCTTTGCACTTAAGGTGGAGAAGATGAAGGAGGGTTGGGAAGGGGGGGGAGAGGCGAATGCAAAAGGGGGGAGGGGTTGATCCCTAGAGATATTGTTTTCTGCGCATCTGACGTGCCTCTTGGGAGGGTACCCATTTATGGTCCTTATGCCACTTGCTGGGGAGTAAGCCCCTTTGCAGGCAGTGGGGCACCCCTTTGAGCCACTTGGCAGTCGCTCGCTGGGCACAAAGGATTCGGTCAGTGTAATTGTAGGGGGCAGTCATTTGTCGAGGGTAAGGATTCTTCCTTAGAGAACCCCCCCCTCCATTGCCCTAGGGAAGGGAAGACCTGGTTAAAGACTGCTAAGTGGCGTCAGGGTGGATGATGAAACATCGGTGTTGATCTGACCACTGTGTTTTCTGTACCTGTTTTCACTGGGTGAGCGCTGTCGTCTTGCTAAACAGGCTGTGGTCTAGGAGGGGACCTGAGCAAAAAGATGCGGCTTCTGCAGGAAGGCAGCTCCCGATTCCCAGTTACTATCCCAGAAATGGCGGCTGGGTAGCTTCCAGCCTGAAACGCTCCTGACCTGCCTGCCTGCCTGCCTGCCTCCCTCCTCCCCAGGTGACACCAGGGTGTGGGATCTGGCTTGCTTCCAAAGTGGAAGCTGCTCTGCCCTCAGCAGCAGCATCGGCTCCGTTCTGCACCACGGACACTTATGGTTAACCAACCAAGGCTATAAGGAAGGTTTGGATAGGAGGTCTGCCCTGCTCCAAGGGTGAGTTCTAGGAGCAGGAATGGATCTGAGGATTGGGGCCTCGTCCTGTTACCTGTGCAAGCCTCAGGGAGACAAGTTGGCATGGTGGGAGATCATCCTTTTTTACGCTTGCCTTCAAGATATTCCTTGAGGATAGGCTGGCACAGGAAAAAGTGGCCATAGATTAGGACAAGGGATTGGAAGGTCCTAATGGTGACAGGGAGGGGGTGGGGCTAGGCGATGTCAGGAAGGGAGGGGCCCGGGTGGGGTCTCCCACCCACCTCTGACCCCTCAAGTTTGCCTCCGAAAGGGGATCCTGTCCCCACCTTGTTCGGCTGCCATGATCTTCTCTGTGGCCCTTCTGTGTCTCCCATCCTACCAAGGGAGGTTGGAGGGACATGGTAGCCTGATAAAATTAATTTCAGAAAACAATTAAACTCCCTCAAATTCTCCAGCCACTGCCCCTGCCGGCTAGGAAATTCTGGAGTTATACCCCCAAAAGTAATTTTTTAAGCTCTGTGTGTGTGGCGGCACCAAAAAACATTGGTTCTTTTTTTTTTTAAGAAGAATTTTGAACTGGTTTTGTGCAAGACCAGGTACTTCTGCTTGTGCTTAAAGCAAGCAAGCTTTTCTCCTCTGTGCATGTTTACGTGTACGTAACAGTTTAATTCGAGACTACGGACGCTGAGACATGTTTATTTATTTGCGTGAGGTTTTTCTCCGTTTGATTTAAAGTTTTGCTGTAATGTTTTTGTGCTTATTTACTGCCCCAGGTGCCTGTAGGGGTGTTTATGAAGATTATTATCAACAGATACCTTAGCAAGCCATGTTCCAACTCAGCAGAAGGGAGAGAGAACTTTTCCCACCAACTTCTGCTCGGAATTTGGGAAATATTCTCCCCCACTCCAGACTGCCACACCCCCCTGCCCTTTGCCAGCTCTTCTCCCACCCTCAGTTTTTTAAAATTTTTAAATTGAAATTTCTCAGTACATGTAGGCATCCTTCAGTCTCGAGAGACAATGGTAACGTGCTCTGTATGGAGGACTTGGAACAGCGTCTAGTGTGGCTGAGGAGGCCAATTCGAGAGTGACAATCCCTTCCACACTGGAGACAAATCCAATCTGTCCCCTGTCCAGCTCCCTGGTTTTGCTTCCTTTGTGACTTCCTCTTTGCCTCAGCCTGCTGGACAAGGGTCTCTTCAAATTGGGAGAGGCCGTGATGTACTGCCTGCCTCCAGGCTGAACGATCAGATGTCAGAGTTTCCCATCAGTACAGACACAAAGGAAAAGATGTCCGTTTGGGAGCCGGCGTGCCTGTTGAGAAACGAGCCACCTCTTTTTAAAATCCCCACAAACTCTGCCTTGTGAACCAGGCGCCTGGGCGGGTGGGCTGCAAAACGTCCTTGTGTGCCAGGATGGAACTGACAACTCAAGTGGTGCCAAGATCATAACTGGTTCCACATCTGGCGTGTACAAAGGGCAGAGAGAGAGAGAGAGAGAGAGAGCCTCTCCCAACAAGCCTCTCGGCAAAACAGAGGTGAAATCCTGCCTGCAATTAATTCCAGCCACGCCCTGAATCCTCTGGGGAAGACAGATTTCCTCATCGGGATGCTAGGGGAGGCAGGCAGGAGAGGGTGAGGCCGGATCCTGTCACCCCAGTGTTGGGCAAGGAAAGGTTGCCCCCTTCTCCCTGCTCAATGCCGGGTTGATAGCCAGAGGGCTCAAAGCATGGCCATTCTGCAGCCGTATTCCTTCACTGCCAAGGTAAGGCCGCCGGCATCTGGGCCCTGTCTGTCTTGCGGCTCAGGTTGAGCAAGAACCTCAACCCCCCCAACCCTGTTCTGAAATTAGTGACTTGATATGGAATGGCCAAGGGGGCCTCTGAACATATACAGAGTGACTCTCCCTAGGTACAGCCACGTTCTTGGTATCAATGCCCAAGATATTCCAGTCTCTGAATACAAATATCAGAGCCCGCCCAAGGTTTCCCATCGCCACCAGGCGAACCTCTTCTGCTTTCCGTCTCTCCCTGGCAAAGGAACGGCCTTCTGCACACTCTCAGAGGTTCTAAACTGTAACATGTAGAAGGAGAAGGTATGGATGGAAAGGGAACCTCTTTGACTTCAGACCTCATCTGAAGGGGAAATGCACCCTGTGGATGCTCGGAAGCATCTTGGTGATGTATGTTCTGACAAGTCTGGTTCCGCGATGAGGATGCGGTTCAAGGTTAACCACTCACCTGTCTCGGGGCACGATTTCCACTTTGGGTGTGCGCAGGGCTGCCTTAAAAATCCCAGACAAGCCTGAACAGTTGGGGAATAAGAGTGATGCCTTAAAAAAATACATAAAACAAATACCACTTTTATTTTCCTCTTTGTGAACACCCAAAGGCCCTTGACTGTTGGGTGCTGGCAACAAAATGCCAACAGGTTCTCCCTCCCCCCCCCCCCTGGACTCCTTTTGGAATCTGACTTGGCATGGATCTTAAATCTAGGTTTCATCACCAAAATACCAACCCACCATCTTGACAAGATGGATGTTCTGAGGATGGGGCAACTTTCCTTCCTTCCTTCCTTCCTTCCTTCCTTCCTTCCTTCCTTCCTTCCTTCCTTCCTTCCTTCCTTCCTTCCTTCCTTCCTTCCTTCCTTCCTTCCTTCCTTCCTTCCTTCCTTCCTTCTTGTGCTTATATTGTATAGAGAAAATCTGAAGGGGTGTGGAATAAAAGCAACAAAGCAAAAAAATAAAAATAAAAAAATGACCCCCGCCCCAACATGATTGAAAAACAGAACAACAAAAAGTCTAAGAAGAAACTAAAGCCAAAGATGGCCAAGTGTTCAGAAAAATATCCATATGCAGTTATGCTCCATAAACCACTCGCTCAAATGTTGACCATTTTTTGGTCTTCAGTTGACTGATTACGAGAAGGCAAGCTTTCCTCTTTGCATTATTGCAGTTATCCATAGTTTAGCTATACAGTACTGTAGTTTCCCAATCGGGAAAGAAGATCCATTTCTATCGGCCGTGTGTTAATTTCCGAGAGAGGCGGATAACTGCAGCCATGATGTGCACCTGCAAAACTCAAAGATGGCTCCTGTAAAAAATTAATAAAGCATTTTTCTCCTGCAAAGAAAGTAGAACTGAATACAAAAAAAAAAAAAATCCTACGTGTGAGCCATATATCAGACATATATGACAGCGCCAGGAGTTTGTCAACCATTCTGTTGAAGGTAGCTGTGGAGATCAAGATACATGGCACTATTTTTAAATTAAATTTAAAAAATTTGGCTGAAGAAGCTACAACTTGATATCCATAGATATAATGGGTGTTGAGCCATAGTCTGGGGGTGGGGGGAAAAGCTCATGTTCTTTTATGGACCTCATTTTCATGCATCTGTTCGGTCCTTCCCAGGTACCTGAAGCAGCAGGAACCTTTGAGTTGCAGATCCGTTTGGTGCGCAATGAGAAAGGGGTGCTGGCTGACGGACGCTGCTGCCGTGGAGGGCTGGATCCACCGTGTCCTGCGGGAGAACAATGCCAGACGTTTTTCCGAGCCTGCCTGAAAGAATACCAGCTACGGGCACTTCCGG